>NW_021703768.1:120805125-121292207 GCF_005190385.1 Monodon monoceros
CTTTCTTTCTTTCTTTCTTTCTTTCTTTCTTTCTTTCTTTCTTTCTTCCTTTCTTCCTTCCTTCCTTCCTTCCTTCCTTCCTTCCTTCCTTCCTTCCTTCCTTCCTTCCTTCTTCTTCTTCTTCTTCTTCGTCGTCGTTGTTGTCTTCTTCTTCCTTCCTTCCTTCCTTCCTTCCTTTCTTTCTTTCTTGCTTCCTTCCTTCTTCTTTCCTCAATTCCTTTGCACCTAAGAGTATCACATGAATAAGTTGTACTGGTTTATTGTGAAGAGTAAAAGAAACATTGCCTATTACAGTGACAGTCACTATAGACAATAATAGATGATATCTATTATTACATACATTATTATTACTATTGATTATTGAGTCAATAATCAATTCCCTACTATAGTTCACCTGCCAGGAAAAAGGCTTTTAAGCCTAAACTACTAAAGAACACACTTTTCTCTCACCTCTTCCCTTGTCCCCTCTGCCCCCTTTGCTACTAACACCCCTCCTCTGCAACACGGTAGTTGGTATCTTCCTCACCCTACTTTATTTTTCACCACCCATTATACTTCTCATCATCTGACATCTGATATGCTTATTGTCTAAAATGCTAGCTCCATGAAGGAAGGGGCTTTGGCTATTTGGGGTCGACTTCCATATCCCTAATGTCTAGAGTGGTGCCTGGTGCATAGAATATGCTTAACCGTATTTTTTTAACTAATTTTTATTGGAGTATAGCTGCTTTACAACCTTGTGTTAGTTTCTACTGTACAGCAAAATGAATCAGCTCTACATATACATATATCCCCTCCTTTTTGAATATTTCCTTCCCATTTAGGTCACCACAGAGCATCGAGTAGAGTTCCCTGTGCTATACAGTAGGTTCTCATTAGTTATCTATTTTATACATAGTACCAACAGTGTATATATGTCAATCCCAATCTCCTAATTCCTCCCACCCACCCCCCTTTCCCCCTTGGTAGCCATACATTTGTTCTCTACATCTCAGTCTCTACGTCTGCTTTGAAAATAAGATCATCAACCATATTTGTTGAAGGAATGAAGGAGTAGACACACACACACTCCACAACACACAGAAAGCATCTTTACTCTGCTGTAGGTGAGCCTCACTGACTGTCTCTCAATGGGTACATTGAATGTGTGCATTTCCTCACTTTTGCCAAATAATCATAGAACACATTTTCCCTTAATTTCTCTTTCTTCCATAGTTGGTGTAGGGAGGGAAATATTTTCTAAAAGTATTGTAAAAACTGAATGATTAGAACTTCAGTGTCAAAGCCATACCCTACAGTGGGGCTATTGATGGGGATCATTGAGTGGTAGGTCCCAGCTAAGAGAGGTGAGACAGTGGGGAGGAGGGTGAGCTCTTTATAACCTTGTAGAAGTTGCTGTTGTTGAGAACCTTGTTTCTGTCATTCCTGCTCAAAAAGTCTCAATGATGATGCATTGTTTACAGATTTATATCCTAACTCCTCAGAGACTTTCCCACTCTGCTTCTTCACAGGTGTCTTTTGCTCCAGCCAAATTGGATCATTCACTGTTCTTTTCCCAATTCCTACACGCCTCCTTACCCACACACGCACACACATATATACTTTTTGAACTGATTTTTTCCTTCTGCCTAGTACCTTTAGCTTCTGTTTTTCTAGATCTACTGTCCTTTAAGGTGCAATGACAACATTGTCTAGTCAGGATATTTCCTCTAATTCCTCTCCTGTTCCCTCGCCTTAAACTCTGATGACAGCCAGCTGAATTCTTCCTCAGTTTCCTTTAAGAATTTTTACCTCTCTTTTGGGGGCACTTGCCAGCCTTTCCCTGTGTAGAGCTGTCTCTAGACTTGTCTGCTAAATTGTCTCAAAGTTTGGAACGCTTTCCTTTCTGGTTTTCTACCTACACCAGGCATTCGGTGAATGTTTTTGAGTAAGTCTCTGGGTATATAGCTGCAAGTTGCATATATCTATTTTCCTAGAAGTGCAAAAAATCTTTTGGGTCTGTCTGATGCTAGCATGTTAAATGCAGAGTATTTTTCTCCTATGGTCAATGCAGATGAAGTTCTTTTACCATCCATTCTGTAAAAGGCAAAATCATTCATAACTACTGTAAAGATAGAGCTGGGCTCGTATTTCTTGAGACCTCAGAGAGAAGTGGTCATTTTCTGCCAAAAAGATTTGGCAGGACATGGAGAAGTGGTAGACCAAGGTGTGGGCCTCATTGCTAACTTGGTTTGGGGCCTTGAGACTTAGCAAGTGGAAAGAAATAAACAACTGAAACTGAGACTCTTTGGGATCCTAGGTATGAGCAGGGTTACTCAGAGCAACTTTCATTTTCTCTTCTTCAAGGCCTCACGTTGGTGCAGGCGTCTGGTAACACTGCCCCCTTCTGTTTCTCTGAATTGTCAATACTGTGACTTCTCAACTCTGGTTTGAAGATCCTGATGTGAATTTTCAATTTCCAAGAAATACTTGCTTAAGGCAGAGAGGAAAGGAAATCATGTTTAACATGAAGCATGATAACTTGACCGTTCGATTTTGTTGTGAGGTATTCCTTCAATCGATTGTAGTTGGGTATTATATTTCAGGGGAATGGGTGAAGTCAAGGTTCATAACAAAATCAATTTATTTATTTATTTATTTGTGTTCTAAGGGGCTACTACATTTCTTCTAGTTCTTAAAACTTCCCTATTTCTCCCCTTGGAAGCTAAATCACAACCACTGGTTGACGCATTGTGGCCCTTCCATTTAGGACAGATCCTCTCAGATTAAGAGAAGTTAAAGAGTTGTGAATGCTGGTTCTTCACACATCAAAAGCTAACACCACTCTCTGTGAATAGCACTGTTTGCGAAGGACTTTTGAACTGCTCTGGGGCTGTTTTATCCTTTCCTTCCAAGACCCCCTGTATATCTCTCTAAAGTAGTTAGGGCCGAATAGCATAGAACTTTGAATCGATACCAACGACTTTGGACTTTATTTTATAAACAGTGGGGAGCCAATTGAGATATCTCGGCAAAGGATGGCATCTTTAGAAGGATGACACTGTCAGCTTTGTGTTGAATGAACTGAGATGAAAAAGCTTGGAAGGAGGGAGAACATTAGCAGATGCATGTAATAGTACTGCCTCCAGCATCTCGATGATGTGTCCAAAATCCTCACCAGTTTTTCCTCCTTCATCCTCCCTCCACCCTAGTTCAGGCCACTATATCTATTGCTTGGATTCCTGCAATACTGTCTTTATTCTGCCCTATAGCCAATCTTGCTTCCCTACAATTCATTATCTCCAGAGCAGCCAACCGTCAACTCTAAAAAACAAGTAAACTAGAACACATCGCTTCTAACTTTAAACCTATCAATGACTTCCCATCCTACTTAAAATGAAATCTACATGCTTACTGTAGTACATGATCCCCAGAACGGTTTGACCCCTGTGTGCTTCTCAGGCCTACACTCTCACTTCTGCTGCAACTCACTGGCTTTCTTGGTTCCTCGAACATGCCAAGCTTAGTCTGACGTCAGACATGTGAGCCTTTGTTCCTGCCATTCCATCCACCTAGAATATGCTATTCCCAGAATTTCACACGGCGGGCTTCTTGCCCTACCTCACGTATCATCCACGCAGAGTCCCATCCTCTTCTCTTTGTCTTCCCAACCCCACCCCGACCCAAGACATTTTTTTCATATCACCACATTCTAATTTATTCATAACATATCACTATTTGAATTGATTTTGCTTATTTATTTACTTGTTTAAGGTGTGAACTGCTTGCGTAGAATGAAGGTTCCATGAGGGCAAGGGCCATGTTTACCTGTTCATCTCTGGGTCCCCAACACATAGAGCTTACAGCTGAATGCTGCATCTGGCCAACGGTAAATCTCAGTAATTATTTGTTGAACAAATGAATTTGGGTAAAAGGTAAAGAACAAGGGTCGAACAGATGGGGATGGAAAAGAAAAGATACCCGGAAGATTTATAGTAGAGATACAGTGGATAGATTTGATTATTGGGTATCAGGAGCTAATGGAAAGGGAGGAATCAGATAATGGGTTTTCACTTAGAAAGTAGAGGAAGGCCACTGATGCCATTAACTTAGAGAATGTGGTTGAATGTAACGAATGGGAGTGGCAAACAGATATTTGGCTTTGGACTTGAATGTGAGGTTCTGGTAGGTCTATGTGAAGATGCCCATTCGGTATATAGAAGCTGGAAACCAAACGTTCAGATTTTGAATCATTTGCACAGTGGTGACAGTCCACTGAGACTGAATCAAGTCAACAAGCGGGAGGATATAGGGGGGGAAAAAGAGAACTTAAAAAATGTGCAGATCTCTGCCCAAACATCCTGTGTACAGGAAACCATGCTGGGACAACTGACACGTAATAAATGAGGAATAAGGGCTAGAGCTTCAAGGGGCCAGGGATGGTGAAACTGATAATTTGGCAAGTAGAGAGTTATTATTCAGGCAAATAACATTATGACACTGCCATATGGTGCCTTTCGACCCACCCCACACATCTCTGAGTGAGGCTCTGCACCCCCAGAGGTGATCTGTGTAACTGCCCTGATTCCTTCCCTCCCAATCTGTAAGGGGCACAGAATGAGGACTGGCCAACATTAATGATGTGCCTCTACCCTCTGCTCTAGGGAGATAATCTAAAACAGTTTCGGGGAAAAATGCATGAAGAAGCTCCAAAGCTACATTTGTTGAACGCTAGCTATGAGCTGGTAATGTACTAAGTACTCAATAGGCGTTCCCTTACTTGGTTCTCACAAAATCTCCATAAGGAACTACAATTATTTCCCATTTCACAGATGTGAAAATCATGACTAGAAAATTAATGTAACTTTCTCAGCTGGTAAATGATGGAGCTGGGAGTTGGTTCCCAGAACTGCCTGATCCCAAAGCCCCCACTTTTAACCATAATGCATGAATGCTTCCCCCTGTAGGAAAAAATCATTTTTAGTACTTAAGTTTTGTTTTAGTATTTCTTTGTAGGTTTCTTTCCCTTCCCATCCCCAAATTGTGAATGTTAGGTTAATAAACCAGGCAACTTTTATTTGCAGTAATGCAAGGTGACCAAAATTACTCATAAGGTTGTCCTTTTGTGCTGAACAAAAGTTATTCATGTTCTCGGGCTTCCCTGGTGGCGCAGTGGTTGAGAATCTGCCTGCCAATGCAGGGGACACGGGTTCGAGCCCTGGTCTGGGAGGATCCCACATGCCACGGAGCAACTAAGCTCATGGGCCACAACTACTGAGCCTGCGCGTCTGGAGCCCGTGCTCCGCAACGAGAGAGGCCGCGATAGTGAGAGGCCCACGCACCGCGATCAAGAGTGGCCCCGGCTCGCTGCAACTAGAGAAAGCCCTCGCACAGAAACGAAGACCCAACACAGCCAAAAGTAAATAAATAAATGAAATTTTAAAAAAAAGTTACTGGGCTTCCCTGGTGGCGCAGTTGTTGGGAGTCCGCCTGCCGATGCAGGGGACGCGGGTTCGTGCCCCGGTCCGGGAGGATCCCGCGTGCCGCGGAGCGGCTGGACCCGTGATGGCCGCTGGGCCTGCGCGTCCGGAGCCTGTGCTCCGCGGCGGGAGGGGCCGCAGCAGTGAGAGGCCCGCGTACCGCAAAAAAAAAAAAAAAAAAGTTACTCATGTTCTTTTATTAGATCTCCTCTGTATTACACAATTGCCTTAAAGAATTGCTATTGTTTACAGAAAGTCAACCTCCCCAAGCCCTCAGGATATCCTTAATTACAGGGCTCCTGGGGTATCTGAAATAGAAATAGTGTTCTGTATTGTCCTCCACTTCCACCCCGCCAGCCCGAAACTATAGGCATACCCCATTTATTGTGGGAATCTGTTCCCGGGTATAATTATGTTAACTAAATGGGTGCTCTGTGGGATTATTGCAACGTCCTTGGGGATGTGCTACTGATGTTACACTTTGGCAATTGCTCTTCTTTCCCCTGAAGCCTCCTGAATTTGTGATATGCCCCTGGCCATAGATTTCTTCTATTTATGCTTCATACTGTTATTGGGCAATCTTTCTAGGCTGCACTGAGGCTTATACTGCCCTTCAAAATGTCAAAGGATTTCTACCAGACAACAATTGTCTGTCGATCTGGGTTTCTTAGACTATCTCCTTGAAGGCATTTGGAGCTGTTGCGGTGAAGCCTGCTTTCTACCATCCGGTATCTTCCTTGGTCTTTGGTGGAATCCTCAGCACCATCACTTGTATTCCTTTGGTCAGCCATCTTGAACCCACGTGTTCACTGCCACACAAGTAATGGCAAAAAGAGGGATCTGGTGGAATAAGCAAATGACTGTGGAGGACCACACAAATGGCTCTTAGCCCTTGCTGGCTGAGAACCAAATACAAATTAGCTGTACAGACTAGTGCTGTCATGGGCTTACAAAAATATTTCTGAGAGCATCAGGACTCTAATGAATCAGCACAGTTTGGGGCGGTTCTAAATGAATTCTAAATGAGTGCCTCCGACTTCATGCCCAGTAAATGTGTAGGGATGCAAGGTGGCACTTTCTTTAGCCCATCAATAATTTATTAATGGGCACTTTGTGCTAACATGATGTTCCTCAGAGTTTCAAAAAATGACTTCCTTTTGGTTAGCTCTGTGCCTGTCTCATAGAACTTTCTCCATTTCTTTTAAGGGCAACCATCACTCTCCTCCGTGCATCAGTTATCTATCTCCAATTTGAACACAGAATAAGTTGTTTTGCCCTACCGTATTATCAGCTTATTGAGGGCAACTCTCTTGTCTGATTAATAGTTGCATCCTCTACAGTGTCTAAGATAGTTCTTTGTACAAATAGACGTGTAAAAATTTCAGTAAATGAATGAGGATAAGCAGAAGTGGGATTTCAAAAGCTTTTTTTTGTTGGACTTCAACAAACTTAGTTGTCATTAACTAATGGGGTTTCTGGGGAAGGACTCTATGTGGACTCTGATTAGCCAGTGCCTCTGCAGGTGAACTTTTTTGGGAATGGGGGGTTATTATTGTGAAGCCCAAAGTGGATGTTCTCAAAGTGGACTCCATCCCCTCTGTCACTTTCATTGGACAGTTACTTTCTCTTTCTTTCTTTAGACTTATAGGCACAAATGTCCTTGGGCAAAATGGCAATAAGAGAAATGCATTTGCTTACAGTCTTTGGTGCAAAGTAGAAATCCACTCCTTTTCCATCCCTAGCCCTTTCTCTAATTTTCCATCTTAATTTAAGATTTTATTTAATATCCTATCTAGGGGTACCCTTAGCCTCTGTGTTCAATATGATGGTACTTCAACAACATAGCTGTATGAACTACTCTCAAAATCTCATTTACATATATGAAAAATTCCAGGGGTTGGTCAAGAGACATCAGATTGAATCCAGTTTCTATCAGATCCATAAATCTTTTCTCGTGGCACTCCATTTTTCACAGGCATTCTTTTTCCTAATGAATGGGAACCAGATTTATCAGGAAGACATACAGCAGTGGCTGTATTTCAAACAATTGCCCAATATCCTCTGGCAGCCATTGCAACCATACATTGCAAACCAGCCTGTCATTTTGATAGACCCTAGGATAACTGGCAGATGTACTTGAGGCTCAGATCACTCTCCATAAAGGTAACATGCGATTTCCTTGGCAGCAGCTGTGCACATCTGCACTTTACAGCAAAAGAGTGATGTCTCCCAACTCACATTTGAACTGTGTGCTTTGGCTTCTTAAATCTTGTGCCCAGTGTGTGTGTCTGTATAGGTCAATCATTATCAGGACTTCCAACGCCACACTCCACGCCACACATATTTTTGGAAAGGATGCAGAGTGACTGATGCATAAAATGACGGGATTAGAATTGCCTGGTACCTTGTCAAGATTTTTTTTTAAGTAAACCGCATTTTTTTTTCACCATCTAAGCACTTAAAAGAAAACACCTGGGGTTTTTAGCTTTATCTCCAAAGGAGTTTCTTATTTCTAAAAGCTTCTAAATTCTGGAACATAAACATATAAATCTATAGTACTCAGCCTTGTGGATTCATGAAGGGCCAATTCTTTGATGCTGTTATGAAAAACTTTTAATTTTTCCTCTTTGGAACCCTTTTTCATCGTTGGAATCAGTCTTCCATTTGGAACCAAAATTTCGGGAGTAAAGACAATTAGACACACCACATGAGCTCAGAACCTTGTTGTTTCCAGCTAAAACTTCTGGACACCATTTGTCCCAGCTGATAGTTTGTTCATTTATTTGCTTATTTTTATTTATTTATTTATTTATTTTGGCCGTGTTGGGTCTTTGCTGCTGCTCCCGGGCTTTTCTCTAGCTGTGGTGAGTGGGGGCTACTCTTCGTGGAGGTGCACGGGCTTCTCATTGCGGTGGCTTCTCTTGTTGTGGAGCACGGGCTCTAGGCGTGCGGGCTTCAGTAGTTGTGGCTCACAGGCTCTAAAGCACAGGCTCAGTAATTGTGGCGCACGGGCTTAGTTGCCTGCAGCACGTGGGATCTTCCCGGTCCGGAGCACGAACCTGTCTCCCCTGCATCGGCAGGCGGACTCTCAACCACTGCGCCACCAGGGAAGCCCGGCAGGCGGATTCTTAACCACTGCGTCACCAGGGAAGTCCCTCACACGTTGATTTATTCATTCACTTGTTCATTCTAACAAACCTTTGACAAATCCTTACAGAGTGCTTTCTCTGTGCCAGGCACAGAACTAGGATTGGGAATACAGTGGTGATCTATGCTAGGAATGTATGCTGCTCCGTGTGAGCAAATCCAAATATTAGACACAGACTAAGGATATTTATACAAGGAATTATGCCTAAGTAATTTGGTGTCGTTAAAAGGGGGCTTTGGCATCAGACAAGCTTGGTGTGACCTCTTGCTAATTATTTAACCTCTTGGAAGCTCTTTTATTCTCCCCACAATACCAACAGTTCAGGATTGTTGTAGGAATTAAAAGAGACAACGTAGGTGAATATGTCTGGCAGTCGGCGTGTTTTATTTGTTAGTTTGTTTGGCCACAAACACAGACATGAATATTTTAAGAAACTGGTGTCAGTGCAATTTTGAACCTAAAAACTTTGTGGCGTCTTCCTCTTCCAAGGGTGTAAATGGTCTTCCTTTTTTCACTCCATTTGGACTGGTCACTGGGTTCTTCGATGACCTCTTTGCAGTGTTGAGTTAAGAACGGCCGTTTTTGCAGTTAGTTGATTTCTCTGGGTCCTGACCAAATGCAAAAGTCCCTAGTAGCATCGTGAATGAAAAATGTCGCCTGCCATATCAGTAGACAAAGGATGTTGCAGCCATCAATCCACTACAGCCGCCCCCATGTGGTGCAGCAGCCCCCAGCTGTGCACCTGGAGGGATTCAGGATGGAGAAAAGCAGGATTCTGGCCCCAGATAGCTAAGGTGCATATCAAAGGAATGATTTCAAGGAGCCAGATTTTTGCATCTTCCCATACATAAAAGAAAAGTGCTAAATTCATTAACTTGAGATGTCTGGTTTTCTTTAATTAACAGTAATCTTTTGAAGTTCCACTACCTGGTCTTTGTTGCAAAAACTCCAATGTATCCTGGCTGCCCCCCTTACCTCTTCAGAGCAGTCCCTCAGAACTATCTAAGAGGCTGCGTCCCAGGCTGAAGTGCTCAGTTTTGTCCGGAAAACAAAACGTAATTCTCAACTTTTTGGCTGTGTATTTTTTTTTTTTAGTTGACAGCATGGAGAACTCAATGTTTTGAGAGCTAAACTGAAATCAACTACCAACGAACACCTCATTCTGACACGACCCTGTCAGTTTCTTAATATACCACTTTTTGTGCCATTCTGAGAAAACACTCTTGCTCCTGCAATTAAATTCAACAAGCATTAATTGAGTACCTTCCAGAGGCCAGATCCTGTGCTAGCTGCTGGGGGCTATGAAGATGAATGAAAAATGATCCCTGGATTTCTTGCAGATAATTCAAAGGCAAGGGAAAAAGTGTGCTGGCTATCAAAGTGGTATTTCAGAGCATGCCTGAAATTCCCAGCTTTGATTTCTCAAGTCCTCTAATAAAACAGTTCAATTTTGTTCCTTGAGATAAATTTTTCCATTTGTTGTTTGGTCTTTGCCCTTCTCTCTTCCTGCTTTCCCTGTGTGCAGGTGCTGTTGGTAAGATTCATTTCAACCTACGAGTATGACGTGTTTGGATTTAGTTGTGAAAAATGCCTTCTACAAACAGTGGCTACACCAAAGTGACTGCTGAATCAACGTAAAATGATGTGAGATGCCCTGAATGAGCTTTCCTCTATTCATCATTCTTTGAAAAGTATAGCTACTTTCTAAGGCAGGTGACTATGTTTTTGTTGTTGTTGTTGTTTTAGATGTTGGGGGTAGGAGTTTATTAATTAATTAATTTATTTTTGCTGTCTTGGGTCTTCGTTTCTGTGCGAGGACTTTCTCTAGTTGTGGCAAGTGGGGGCCACTCTTCATTGCGGTGCGCTGGCCTCTCACTATCGCGGACTCTCTTGTTGCGGAGCACAGGCTCCAGACGCGCAGGCTCAGTAGTTGTGGCTCACGGGCCTAGTTGCTCCGCGCCATGTGGGATCCTCCCAGACCAGGGCTCGAACCCGTGTCCCCTGCATTAGCAGGCAGGTTCTCAACCACTGCGCCACCAGGGAAGCCCAAAATGAACAAATTATCCATCTCCTAGGACAATTGTGCTTAGAGTTCCCAGTATCCCTTTCCTTTATCCTATCCCACTCCTCGCAGGGAGAAGCAGACTTTTAGAAAAGGGATCAGTCACATCACCAGTATGAATAAGTAATGTGGTACCCTCCCACCCACTCATTCACACAGACCCATCGCGTGCAGGCAGAAAGTGGAGGAAGAGGGAGAGGAAGTGATGGAGCGAAGCATAAATATAATCACATTGCCCTTCACCTATTGAACAGTTGCTATGTGCCAAGCACTTGCAGAATATTATCTCTAATCTTTACATCAATTCCACAAAGTGGATTCTTCTATCTTTATTATATACAAGAGGCGAATATCCTCAGAGAGGTAAAGTGATTAGCTCATGATCATACAGCTGGTAGGTACCTCTTTCAAACCTTGCTCTGCCTGATTCTAAAACCTGTTCCTTTTCATTATAACTAGGCTTTTCAGACTCCATTTCCCGCAAGTTGTTTGAGGGAGTTCAATAAATTCCATGTATGCGTATATAAAACTATTTAGAAAAACATTAAAATGCACTCTAGAGACCACTGACGTGTTATTGCAATTTCTGACTGATTGCTTTTTAAATAAATAAGTGTTTTTGAACTTAACACCTAAGCGTTTGTGGATTTGATATTGCTACTGTCTGTTGCATATTTTGGAAAGGTGACCAAGATGTCGTTTGAAAGATGGGTTTCATGGTAGAAGATAAAAGATTGACAATTACTGGCTTACAAATTACACTACTCCTTTACCAAGAGATATGTTGCATAATGTGTAGTAAACATAGTAAGGATGGTGCCAATATGCATAACACAACATATACAATGAGCATCACACTGTGAATGATACAGCACGGTTAAGCAGGTTTCTTGGAGTAGGACTGTACGGGTGGCCAGGGTAGACCTCTTTTGTTTTTTCTGGTTATGCCTAAAATACTGCCTATGTATTTGCTGGAACCAATTGTTTGATAGCTGGGCAGCTATGTTCTTCCCCCCCCCCCCATTCTCCAATCCATTTTAAGGACGAGTATATTTCTGTTGGTTAGGTTTCATGCTGAGATCACAGTTTCAAAACACATATGTGGACTTGGCTTCACTCAACTTCATGATCAAGTGGTGCACTCCTAACTTGGACCGTTTGTTCCAGAAAAGCTTCCTTGTTCTGAAGAAAAAGAAAAGATGTCACCTTCATATGTGAAGAGCAGTCCATACTTGCTTTTCAGATCAGCATAAAATAAAAAAAAAAACTCAGATCTCAAAATGAGTTCACTTGGAAGAACTTTATTCGGCAGCCTTTCCTTTCAGAGTCTCCGGGTGCAGTGGATGATATTGAAGGGTCTCCTGTTCCAACTTTAAAATTATACAAGTCTAATCCCAATTCTTTCTTGTGAGGCTTTATTTTAACAAGAGAGATTGCTGTTTGCTGCCATCTTCCTCTGTTACTTCCCAGTATGTCTCTGAAGATTTGGCAGCCGTATTTTATCTTTCTTTTGCCATCAGTCACAGTATCTCTATAAGGGGGGACAGCTTCATTTTATAGATATGGAAGCAGAGGCCACCTGAGGTTAAGTGGTTTGTCCAAGTCATATGTGAACTATGTAGGACCCAAAGCTGAATACAGCAGCAGGCATCGTTTTCTGCAAATAAGAGGCAGTACTCAAGGATCTAGAACCTTTTAATCTTTGTCTTCCATTGCTATGATTTTGAGTGTGAGTGTGTTCGTGTCTGAGTTCAGCTTTGTATCTTAAGTACCTAGCACTGTGCTGCATACAGCATAGGGACTTAGTAAATCTGTGTGGAATGGACGAAAGGGTACCAGGAATGCAACCCTGTCTGGCAAAAGATAGTGGAATTTCTATTTTTAACCATCGTGGTATTGATTATTCTCAGTTCCCCATTCTGCCACCCATCCCCCTCACCAAAGCCTGAAATCCCCCCATTATTAAGAAATACATTTATAACAAGCAATGATCTTTACCTAAAACTGCACAGTGGGAAGATGAATGATTTTGGAAGTAGAAGTGAATTTCAATCTTCGGGCATCTTCTGTAACTTCTTCGTGCCTCAGCTTGAGTCTAACAACAAATATGGCTGCTTCTACCACTATCACGGATACTGCTGTCATTTATTAAGCACTCAGCTAGAGCTAGGGAACGTGCTAGGGGTCCAACATGCAGATCATAGTATTTTATCAGCCCAGCACACCTGGGAGGCAGGTCTTCTCATTTTCTCCGTTTTACCCTGGCTCAGAGACGTTGAGTCTCCTGTCTGCTGTTACACCACCAGTCAGGGAGAGAGGTAATGACTATGGCTGGCCCTCCATAAACAGTAGCTATTAAGATGATGGTGCTAATTCAGGAGTCCTTGGGGGCATGTAACACAATGAGTGCACTGCATCTTAGTATGAGTAAGTTTATGAGATCAATTCCCTCCCTTATATCAAAGACAGTCAGCATAAAAGCTATCAGTGCTTGACGGGAGAGGAAACTTAAGGATGTGTTAGGGGGTGAGGCTATGGGAAGTGATCCCATTATTCCAAAATTAAAATTGTCCTTTTGAGAATATACTCTTCAACATTCAGCTCTGGGGGTGTGTGAAAGTGGGGAACAGGAAACAGAAGCTGACACGTTTTATCAATACCACAAATTATCCATGGTGTGTCTTCATGTGCTGTGGGCTTGAATATTACAAGGAACAGGATGGAACATTCTTCCTCGCTCTTCCCTTAAGAGAAATCTGTTGCTGGATGTTCAGCCTTCGGGCTGAGTGTGGCATCCCACAGTGTTTCAGCGGAAAGCTGCCAGAAAAGAATAATCACACTAGCAGCGTTATCTGCTGACACGAAGGACAGGAACACACTAACTGCTTAGACTTGGCTTCTTGCCTCTTGTTCAGGCACCAAACAGCCGGGATTACTGACAGCCTTCCTGAGACACCCTGGGACATACTCGATTACTCTAGCACTATTTAAATCTCTCTATATGGTGTATTGCTTTGTTTCCTCAAAGCCCACTTCTCAAGCCTTTGTATCCCAGAGACTAAAGGAATAAGGAAGAGTATGGATCAGATGTTAACCTGTGCTCTACAGAACCCGACATGAATAGGCTTAGGGCCAATGTTGACCCAAACCCCTGACCTCTCAAAAGATGAGAGGTCCAGAACCTCTCAATTTCTTGAGGCTCCAGGTAGATTAAAAAAGTAAATATGCCTAAAGAGGGCTGGCAAAACAGTTGTTTATTTTTAACAGTTTATTATAATAAATGAACTTTTTTTTAGCACAAAACAACATACAGCAATACAAGTGTGTAAAGCCTGGGATAGTTACAGTGTTCATTAAAAAATATTAAGAAATACGAATTCAGAGTGCATTTCAGGTGGTGTGGTCACAAGGTTAAGGTCATGTGGTGAATGTTTTATGTTTTATTTTTTTCAATCCTCAGAATGTGTCTCTGTGTGTGTAATCTCATTTCAAAAAGAAAGTTCATAGTCAAAATTTGAGGATTGCTGGGAATATGAGTCCCTGGCCACGTGATCTCCCTGGTTCCTCTCTTTACTCAGACCTTTCTGAGAAGCTCTAACCCGACACTGAATGTGAACTTTTATGTGTGTGTATTCATTTCCTAGATTTCCTAAGATTCTCCAAGCAGTCCATTCTCCAAAAACATTAAAAACTACTTGTCTCAAAAATAGCCTACCCTGGGCTTCCCTGGTGGCGCAGTGGTTGAGAGTCCGCCTGCCGATGCAACGGACACGGACTCGTGCCCCGGTCCGGGAAGATCCCACATGCCGCGGAGCGGCTGGGCGCGTGAGCCATGGCGGCTGAGCCTGCGCGTCCGGGGCCTGTGCTCCGCAGCGGGACAGGCCCGCGTACCGCAAAAAAAAAAAAAAAAAAAAAAAAAGTTGCCTACCCTATGGAACCCAGACAAATAAACAGAGCTCCTCATTTTTGAAATTCAGATTACTCTACTTTTAAATGGTAAAAATATTTTAGCCTTTCAACTCAACTTAATGCTAAAAGCTCTTTTAAATGACTTGTTCTTTTGTTTTCAAATGTGTAATAATCTTGAAATTCTTCGTTTCTTTGCTTGCCACTTCTCCATCCCTATTCTAGAATCCATAAGGTTAAAAACAGGACATTGATCATTCTGAATAGGCAGTGGTCTAACCCCTACCCTGCTACTCCACAGCTGTGTGACCCTGTGGAAGTGCTTTCCCTCTCTGGTACTCAGTTTCCGTATCTTTAAGACAAGATGGTGATTCCATTTCACAAGTTCCTTTTATCTTTAAAAGACTATGATTTTTCTTCCTCCCATTCTTCACTTCCTGTCAGACTGCCCCCCAAATATTTTAATATCTAATCTCCAAAGCTATTGTCATGGCGTACTGGCCTACTCTCTTAGACAAAATAATTTGCGCTTAACTACAACCAAAACCAGTACTTAATCGGTATAGATTCAGACTTATTTTTTTCCCTTAACCAGATGGCAACTAAATGTTTACTTTGTCATCTTGGTGAACAGAACATTTCTGGAAATACTCAAACCACTATAAAAACTTTAAAATAAAGGAAAAAAAAAAATCTAACTTTTGGCTCAGGTAAGTTGCCAGATACAGATTGCACTGATAGTTTGAAAACACTAGATGGCGATATGAGTGCATCAAATAACAGACACATCTTTGATTGGTCCAGTATTAAAATCCCAATGATTGAGGGCAGAACAGGTTAATACATTCGTTAAAGAAACAAAGTCAAATATAATCAGGCGTTGGAGTGTTAGCTAACACTCTGAATATGTTCAGTAATCTGGTTCTTAGTGAAAGAAAAGAGCGTTAAATTAGAAATTATTTTATACTACCGCTGAGTCTATCTTCAAGCTAATTCTTGGGGCAAGAGTTGGCCATAAACACGTGTATCCCATAAAATCTATCTAATTCATGCTTTCCTCTCCAGTTTTGGCTTTCATTTTTTAAAAATAGCAATTGTTTGGAATGGAGTGTGCCTCACATATATTATTCATAGATGAAGTACTATATTCTCATTAGGAATGTGAGTCCTAAGACGTTGGTGTTTGAAAGGGGAAATGGCTGACTTACCGTAAGCTGTTGGCTGGGCCATTATTGACTGGCAGGATCAACTGGAAGCACTTTGTTAGTGGATTAGGTTGCCCTGGAAATGCCTTCCTGAAACTCTAATGATGCACTTAAGGGAACCCTGTGGGACAGGAGTAAAATGTCTCTTTGCAGGCGAATCTTCCACCAGAGCCCTCTTGGGATGAGATGGGAGGGGGCGGGGGTACATCCAAAGAGATGCTCTGTATGGAAACAGCCCCAGAAAAAAGGTTGCAGGTCACAATTTACATGGAAGCTAAGCTCATGACTTACTGATATAAACCCTGGGTTTTCTGAGGGTACCAGTGCTTCGTGGATTCTTTTGAAGGAGCATCATTAATTCCAGAGAGACTGTACCTAAGCATGTATGTATTTATTATTTATTTATTTATTTATTTATTTCCTGTGGTGGGGTGGCAGAGGGATGGAGAAGGGAAAAAACAGGTGAGGGCATCTGAGAGAACATGGTTTCATCCTCTTTGGTTGGAAAAAATAACTACTTTGTAGCTTGAATATTGGGGGTCGTTGGGTGTGCTTTCCTTCCTTCCTTCTTTTTTAATTTTTATAAAAACAAACTTTAGAGGGGCAATTTGCCCTTCCGCAGAAATTCAGTGCACGTGCGACGGGCATGTTTGTTGATTTTTTTTAATGAAACATCTCTGTGTTCTTCTCACCACTGGGTTGGGGGCTTGTTTCTGGGGGATGGTGGTAGCTGTGGAGGTCTGAAGACAGGAGGAAAGAGCAAAGCAAAGGCCCTTGGAAACTCCAGACTTCCGGACAGGACGGGGGGGGGGGGGGAGTGGCTGCGCAGCGCTGCGTCCCCGCCCCGAGCCCGGAGCGCCCAGGAGTCGCGTGCTCGCGGCCGGAGCGCGGCGTCCTCGTGCAGTCCTGGCGACCTGTCAGCGAGGCGGACGTGACTCGGAGCTGCCTCCGCTTTCTCCAAGCCATATTCCTTTAAGATGATGTAATAGTCATTTCCCTGGATGGTTTCTTGCCTGCACTGCTGAAACAACAGCATCCGAACTGCACTAGGAACTGTGGAACCACCCAGCTCCGCCGCCGGAGAAGCCCGAGCCCGAGCCCCCCGCCGTCATTTCGTCTCTGCGGCGGCCACCGGCTCCCACTTGGCTGGGAACATGGGAGCCCGCTTGCCCTTGCCAGCAGGTGGGGTGGCTGCCTGGGACCCCAGCAGGGCACATCTGTCTTTCTTTCTGCTTCTGGGCTTTCTGAAAAGCTTCTAAGTCCCAGTACCTCTTGCAACTCTCTTCTGTTTTAAGGATTCTTTCCAAAGGTTTGATTTTTTTTTTTTTTCCTGGAGAAGCTTTGGACGAATATTTTTCTCTGCTTTGCTTCTTCAATCCAACCTCTCGTCACGGTTGAACTTTTTTGTGACTTGTTTTAACTTGAGATTGGAAGTGAATATATACACAAATGTACATTTATATAAATCTTTAAATATATATACACACACACACATATATATATGATTATTTTCTAAGAGCACATCTCTCTGGCACCCTTCATTGATACCTCTGTCCTTTACCTCTTCGGGATTTGACAAGCTCCAGACTCTGTGGATTCCGACTGCTTTGCAAATGGGTATTTCTGCGCAAGAGCTGTTTCCAGCACTCACTAAGGTAAGTTCGAGGCTTATTACTTTTCCTGTCCAGCCAGAAAAAAAAAAAAAAATCCCCTTTTAGAAGTTGAAAATTGCATATTCCTTTTTAATGCAGAAATCAAATAGAAATGTTTTTAGTACTAAATGCTGGAGACAGAGGAATATGGATAAATATGTAGACACAAAATAGCTTGAGAGAAGCTATGATTTAGTTGAAGAATGGGTGAAATCAGTAGTTCCAGGGCTGCTTATGTAAAATAATCTCTCCCTCCCTCCCTCCCTCCCTTCCTTCCTCCCTTCCTGCTTCTCTCCTTCCCTCTTCTCTCTCCAGTGGTCTCTTTTTTTCTGACTCATGCTGGGATTGAGGAAATAATTTTCTCTCTTTTCCTTCACACAGACCTCTCAGTAACTGGAGACCTGGCCTGCCTTGCCTACTGAGCTTGGGGGAAGATTGGATGCAGATGAGTTGATTATATTCCATGAAGTAATAGCTTACCACCTGCCAGGGTTTAAACTACTTTTGCAGCATCACTTCACCTGTGGAGTCTTTGAAATTTTGCTTTCTTGGGGAAAAAACTAGGTAAGAGAAGGCCGTTTTCTTAACAAGTTAGCATCCTCTCCCTCCCTTACAAGTTGGTGCAAAAGATCAGGCTCTGACTCCATTGAACTGCACCTTCACATCAAAATAGAAGAAGAAGAAAGGGACAATGGCTCTGAGTGGAAACTGTAGTCGTTATTATCCTCGAGAACAAGGGGCTGCGGTTCCCAACTCCTTCCCTGAGGTTGTGGAGCTGAATGTTGGGGGTCAAGTTTATTTCACTCGCCATTCCACATTAATAAGCATCCCTCATTCCCTCCTGTGGAAAATGTTTTCCCCAAAGAGAGACACAGCTAACGATCTAGCCAAGGACTCCAAGGGAAGGTTTTTCATTGACAGAGATGGATTCTTGTTCCGTTATATTCTGGACTATCTCAGGGACAGGCAGGTGGTCCTGCCTGATCACTTTCCAGAAAGGGGAAGACTGAAAAGGGAAGCTGAGTACTTCCAGCTCCCAGACTTGGTCAAACTCCTGACCCCTGATGAAATCAAGCAAAGCCCAGATGAATTCTGCCATAGTGACTTTGAAGATGCCTCCCAAGGAAGTGACACGAGAATATGCCCCCCTTCCTCGCTACTCCCTGCTGACCGCAAGTGGGGTTTTATTACTGTGGGATACAGGGGGTCCTGCACCATGGGCAGAGAGGGGCAGGCAGATGCCAAGTTTCGGAGAGTTCCCCGGATTTTGGTTTGTGGAAGGATTTCCTTGGCAAAGGAGGTCTTTGGAGAAACTTTGAATGAGAGCAGAGACCCAGACAGAGCCCCAGAAAGATACACCTCCAGATTTTATCTCAAATTCAGGCATCTGGAAAGGGCTTTTGATATGTTGTCAGAATGTGGATTCCACATGGTGGCCTGTAACTCCTCAGTGACAGCATCTTTCGTCAACCAATACACAGATGACAAGGTCTGGTCAAGTTACACCGAGTACGTCTTCTATCGTAAGTACCACGGGTTCTTTTTGTTTTTTCATGTGTATGGATCCTCTTAACAGAAATATATGTCTGCATGTTCAGTCTATGTCTAAGGAATACTGTTTTGGTTTTTTTTTTAACCCTTGAGGTACAGCTAGAAGATTAGAGGTTATAGTCAGCTTTCATGTCTTACCTAAGACGACGTTTGTTTTTCCAGTCACAGAATATTTAAAGAATATTTATAAAATATTTATTTTATAATATTTATATAAATATTTATTTAACTATTTAAAAATATTTAAAGAATCACAGAATATTTAAAGGCCTCAAACATCACAAGATGCAAATGATATTGGTATAGGTCATATGTGGAATGAAAACAGGCGTGTGTGTCTCTGTCAGATATTGAATTGTGAACATAAGAACATTAGAACTTAGCTGTTGGTCCACAGGAGGTTGATAGACTCAGAGTGGCTGAAGTGCTGCTCTCTATTCTTTTATCTAACTTTGGGGTCTCTTAAGCTGGTTGCTGAAGACTGGCTTTCATGGGGGCGTTGAAAACACAAATGGATGTTGCACTGAATGACACGATCTTGGCTAGATGGCAGCCTAGACTGACGAAAGACCCCCTTCCCCCCCGACCCCAAGTCTGAAATTTGCTTTTCTAGGCTTTACAGTTTTGTGATTTGATTCCTTGGCAATTTGTACTGAGATGTGAGTTGCAGTGCAGACTTAATTAAGTCGAGCTTCATTTAGGAGTCATCTAAAAGGAATGAATCCTTGAGAATTGTCAGTCACATGCAGTCGTCTTCAGATAGCTGAGGTGATAGAGTCACTGACATAAAAGGAAAGCAGAAGGGAAAAAAGAAAGGAAACAATTGTACCTTTAAATTGTGCCTTTAAAGTAAGAGTTTGTTAGAGGTCAGTCCATTTGTTTAAATGACTGTACAGAATGCCTTATTTTAAGAAATGGCATTATTCTAAAGATAAGCCATTGATCTCTGAAAGGAGAACAATCAATCAATCTGTAAAGTGTAGGGCTTGATGAACTGCTGATTTTCAACAGGTCTGGGAGTTGGGTGAAGTGAATGCCATAAGAAATATGTTTCCAGTTTTTCTCTGTTCTTATTTTAAGGCAAATCCATAAATTTTGAGGATTAAAATATCTAAATGTCTTTACACATAAAGATACGACTGAATTTCCTGGACTGGTTTTTGCCTACAGTTGTGTTTATTCGTTTGGAGATGGTGCTGGGAACCTTGGTGACAAGGCCTGTGGGAAGCCGAGTTGCTCTCTACTGGGTTATCACACGTTTGGTTTTTGGAAGTGAAGACAAATGGATTGTGTAGAAAGAACAGCCTGTGTAGAAAAATGAAATCAGCCAGCAGTTCAGTAGCGTTCTCATGTGTTGGAACAAGCATTATTTGGTCCAGTATCCCTACCTATGGCCTTTATCTGTAATCTGTACCTTCCTCTATGTTGGAACTTAGTTGCGAGATTCTGCTTTCTTCCTTCTGGTGAATTTTCCACTAGTATAGAGATAAGGCTTTAGCTTTTTAGCTTTCTACAAAGGAGTGTGACATCTGTGATTCTGTAGAATAAATATCTTCTAACTTTTTGGGGAAAACATGCATCATAGAGTTTAAATCTAGTTATGTGATATTTACCTTGTTCTCCAATTTCTAATATTTGAAAACAGCCTCTTAAGAAGCTTCAGTCAAATAAAAGAAAACCTACCAACCATAGCCCCTCAAAAAGACTACACTTGATTCTAATCACTTGCTCATCTAAATGATACCCAGAACCTGAGCGCATTTGCCTACTAGCTCAGTGACATTTCTGTGTTCATCAAAGACTCATCCATATAATACTATGTCCCTTTTAGATTGCTCTCAACAGACTGTTTTTTGATCATATAATCGCTTCTTTCTTTTCTGGGTTGCTGAGAGGTTGCCAAGGTTTGCTCTCCGCCACTCCATGGACAGGCTAGCACAAACGTACAGCAACTTCGTATTGCACAGCACATGTACTGCATATGATATACTTGCCCTTTGTACGTAACAACCAGAGCGAAGTGTTAACTCTTCCTCTGTCTTAGGATCAATAAAACTGGCTACTGTCTTTCTAAGGTGCATGACAGCTTCCGTGCAGCTGCTTAGGTGTAATTATTTAATTAGAAGCTGCCAACTGTGCCTCTGTAACCAAATTCGTCAAGCTGTTGTGCTCAGGTTAATGGGACAAAACTACAGGAGGTGCTCTAAAGCTTGTACGCAAAGATGCTCTGAGCCCTGCCAATCAACCAACTGTGAGCACCAAGCCACCTCTCGCTTTGCAGAGGGTGTGGAGCCCAGAAGCCACCACCTGCCAGCCAGATCCGAAGGGGCAGTGTGTGTCTCTGGTGAGCACCTCCCCCAACCTCAAAGAAACCAACCAACCAACCAACTAACAGAAAAGATGCTCTTTGCCGGGGGACTCAACTTCCTCCTATGTTATAAAAATATCTGTAGATAAAGATATAGATATGTAGTGACAAACTTCTTAGGTGCAAGTAGTTAACTCCAAGCAATTAGACTCTTCTAATAACCAAGGGATAATGCAGAGTCACTTTGTCTGGATCCAGATCACAGTAAAAAATGAACAGCAAGAAATTAGTACATTGCATATGGTGGTTGACAGTCATGGGGAAAGACCCCTTCTTCCTCTGTTTGCCTAATTTTCTTCCAGGTTTTCCAAGGGGACATTGGGAAATCTGTCAATTATTAACAGGTTAGATTCTTGCCTCATTCAGTCTTCATGTGGACCTAGAATTGATGGTCAACATCAGGCAGTTCTGACTGTTTCGTTGTTGCAGAACTATGAACAATTAAAGTCAACCCATGTTTGTGTGTGTTCAAAAGGGCAGCAAGAAAGGTGTTTGTCTACGTTGCTTACTCACCAAAATATGTGAGATACTGTGGATTATGATTCACTTATCAGCAACTGAAAAAATGTGAGCGATATAGCAAGTAAAGAAATGTCTGTCCTAGGATTGCCTCACAAAGTATTTTAATTAAAAAAAACGAGAAGGTACTTTTCCACCTTTCTCACCCAACTAGGTAAATAATTCCCTCTGTTTTCTCTCCAAGTGTTATGTGGAAGGCAATATCATAAACATCAGAGGATGCCTTCTTGATTCACCTCTAGATGAAATGAGAGCTAAGTAATTTGGCAACGAGAAGTCCTGATATTGAACTCAATAGCCATTCACACCACTTAGGAACAAAATCACAGGTGTGGGAAATAAATGAACCTCTTATTAGCCCTCTTCCAGTGCCCTAGGGAAGCTTGCTCTTGGTTGGAGAAAATTAAGTACATTTCCTTAATCCTACTCATGAGTGAGTTACTTCAGACAAATGCCTGAAACCATTCAGATTCAAAGGCATTTGCCTCTAATAGAACTGTGATAACATGACCACAAATAGGGAGTTTAATTCATAAGATCCAAAAACAAACTATGAGTTCTGTGAATTATGGAGACACCAATTCATTGCCTTTTCAACAGATTACTGCTTGTAGGTGCATTTTAACCTTTTTTCTCTTTACTTGGTTTTCTTAAATGTAAAGGGTTGTTTCCACAAAAGTTTCTAATTTGCTTTATATACGCAGTATATATCTTCAGGGTGGTTGATTGAGATGGAGTGTTGGAGAAAAGTAGATCAGGAAATGACTTCTCGCTTAGAATTCAGCTGCATGACCTTGTATTGGGAAGAAATGGTGGTTCTGGCCATTGTGAATAACTTACCCAGTTGATTTTAAAAGCTTCCATAAGAGGGTGCGTTTTTAAAGGAAAACAGGTGGAAAAGCATCTATCTTGAAATGATTCTAGCTCTTTTTTTCCCTGTTTCCTCAAAAGTTACCAATGATAGCTTCAATTTTTATTGTCCATGGAAATATGATGTTGGCACATTCAAAATGAAGCCACGGAACAATGAAGTCCAAACTGTGAGGGTCTGGTCTTTACCACACCTGCCTCTCCTCTTTCTGTGATGTTTTTCTGTCTTTTCCATCTAAGATGTTCTCTGTTCCTCTTCCTGTAGTCATTCCTGCTTTCAAGTTCTCTCTCTATGCCATAATCAAGACGTCAGTAAACATTCTGTTCTGTCATTTTATTTAGAATATTTTCAAGGCATGGTGTTACTTTTTTCAGAGGATTTTATACATAAGAGACCTTTTAATAACTGTGGATCCAGTGACTTTGTATCCCAAAGGGAGTGTTGTTAAGACTTGAGCCTTGTTAATTTATAATTTAAATATATAGCATAATCTAAGTATAAGGCTTCATCATGAAGTTGGTTTAGACCCTGCTTGGGCACATATTGGATGGTGATGATGATGATAAAAGAAAGGGGTAGTGGGTATCATTTTTTCTTATCTCTTTAAGATGCTCTTCTCCGACCGTTGGGCTCAACGTAACGGGGATGTAAGCGTGTTAGTAAAATATTCTATTATGCCATTTTCACTTTCATGCCAAACAAGGTACATCACCTGAGCCCAGTTCCTTGTAGGAGATGATTTGAATCATTTCTTCCTAGGTCTCTGGCATCCTGAATGAATTTGGCAGCAAGAGAAGTGTCAGTATGTAGGCAGAAAGGGGGAGATCTCTGTGATTGCCCCCAAGTACCTCAATATATTAAAAACGTATGTATATGATTGGAAAGAGAAGACCAAATGATTTTGATAGTCTAAGGAGGTTTAGATCTTACCAAAGGAATTAGAGATAGAAATAGCTGAGAATGTGCCACAGAGCTCCATTTGGAACACCTCCAAACACAAACCATGGAGAGGAGTGACTGGGCATAGAAGAGAGTGCCAGTCTGATGCACAGAAAACAGTTCTTCAGAAATGTAGAGGTGATGCTCAGTCTCTGCATCATAGCTGACTATTGCTCTTTTTCTTTGGTCTTTGCTCTAGCTTTCCTCAAATACTGCGTTTCTTGGCAAGTCAGCTAAAACATGTTAGTATGGAAATTTTCAAACACATCCAAATGTAGAGAAACCCAGCTCCAAAAATTACAGAGATCATTACAAGACTCATCTTGGTTCATATATATTCCTACCTACTTTCTCCTCTGTCTGCACTGGATTCTTTTGAAACAAATTATAGAAGTCAGTCATTTCATTCATCCACAAACACTATACTGTCTGTTTCTAAAATAAAATGAATTTTAAGATACGTAACAATACCGTTATCACATACAAAATTAATAATTCTTTAATATCTTCTAATATCTAGTTGGTGTTCAAACTTCTTTGATTTTCTCACAATATTATTTTTAAAGTTGTCAAACTCTTGTTTGAATCAAGAGTCAAATAAGGTCCATCCATTATCTTTTATTGCTATTTATTTTCTCTTTCAAAATTAAAAAAATAGGGCTCCCCTGGTGGCGCAGTGGTTGAGAGTCCGCCTGCCGATGCGGGGGACACGGGTTCGTGCCCCGGTCTGGGAGGATCCCACACGCCGCGGAGCGGCTGGGCCCGTGAGCCATGGCCGCTGAGCCTGCGCGTCCGGAGCCTGTGCTCCGCAGCGGGAGAGGCCACAACAGTGAGAGGCCCGCATACCGAAAAAAAAAAAAAAAAATATTGCATATGGCATATACGACAAAGTGGCAAAAATCTTAAATCTCTTTTAATTTCTCCCTCCCTCCCTCCTTTTCCCTTGCTCCCTTTTTCTCTCTCTCCCTCTTTCTTTCTTTTCTTTTTCAATCTGTTTGTTTGAAGAAACCAAGTTATTTGTCATGGCGAATGTCTGGCACTCTGGGTTTCGCTCATCCATCTCTGTGATCTCTGTGATTTTATTGACACATTTTTTTTCTTACCCCTGTATTTTCTGTAAATTTGTTAGAGCTAAACACCAGATTCTAAGGCTTGATCAGATTCAGGTTCAGAATTTCTTGCAAGAAAACTTCACAAGCGTTGGCAATTTGCTTTGACAGATTGAAATGCTATCTGCTTCGGAGGCAAGGGAGGGACCTCTCATTGTTCGTTTTTCTTTTTTGTTTTAATAAAATTTTCCATTAAAAAAATTTTATTTGTTTTATTTATTTATTTTTGGCTGTGTTGGGGTCTTTGTTGCCGCGTGTGGGCTTTCTCTAGTTGTGGCGACTGGGGGCTACTCTTCGTTGCAGTGCGCGGGCTTCTCATTGCGGTGGCTTCTCTTGTGGAGCACGGGCTCTAGGTGCACAGGCTTCAGTAGTTGTGGTGCGTGGGCTCAGTAGTTGTGGCTCACGGGCTCTAGAGCGCAGGCTCAGTAGTTGTGGCACACGGGCTTAGTTGTTCCGCGGCATGTGGGATCTTCCCAGATCAGGACTTGAACCCGTGTCCCCTGCATTGGCAGGCAGATTCTTAACCACTGCGCCACCAAGGAAGCCCTGTTAGTTTTTTCATGATCATCATATGGACAAATAGCAATTGGGATCTGTTCTCTCCATTGTTCAAGTTGATTCTGACGATACAGCAGGCAGTAAAAGAGGCTCCAGTTTTTCCTTCTAGTCATCCAAGAACTATCTAGTATTCCACTGCTGTTCTTGTCATTAGGCCGGGCTACCATCAGGGGTGCAGTGAACCTACCAAGATGTGCACTGGCTCCTGTTGACTGGGAGGAAGAATCATTCTGAGTGGGAAAGTTTGCCTCCTGGCTATTCTAATTTTGTATTCTGGGATTCTTTCAACTGTGCGGAATCTCCACTGAACTCATCGTGCACATTCTCAAACCTCTTCTCTCCTAGTGTTCCTTATCTCAGTAAATGGATTCATCAGTTGCCCAGTTCCCCAGGGAAGAATAAAACCTGAGTGGCTCTTCTTTCTCCCTAACCATTTCTCCAGTCTCCAAGTCCTATTGGTTCTTTTCCTTCATCCGTCTCTAATCCGTCCATTTCTTCCCGTCTCCACTGATGCTACCAAGCCCACTGGCATTGCTTTTCTAGATTACTGCAAAGAAACTGAAACTGTCCTTCCCATCCACATCTGGTGTTGTCCCCTTTGGGTCTCTTCTTCCTGCTGCAAAAATGGTGAGATTTCTAAAATGTGAGCCTGACCATGTCACTCCTTAACATGAATCACAGCTCTTGGTGGAATGACCTCTGCTTCTGTCCTTAGCCTCTTCTGTTGCCCTCCCACCCGTTACATTTTTAACCTCAGCTCTACCCAATTTCTTTTAGCTCTTCAATGCTGTTATACACTTGCTTCTTCAGTTTTGTACATAATGTTTCCTCTGCCTGGAACTGTGCCTTCACCTGCTTTGATTACATACTTCAGGTCCCAATCTAGAGGTTCCTTTTATGGGAAGCCTTTCTAGCCCACCATATCTAGATTAGGCACCTCTTATCTTTACTCTATAGGATCCTATTTTCCATTACTGTGGCACAAATAATACTGTATTATACTTTCTTATTTAACTGTTTCTGTAACATTAGACTGCAAGCTCCATGAAGGTAGGAACTGTGTCGGTCACTTTCATCATGATATACCTGGCACAGAACCTGGCAAAAATGTAGGCACTCCATAAATATTTCTCAAAGAAGGAAACTAAATGCCCACTGCAAACTTTTGTTATGGTCATAGGTGCCACTGTCTTGCATATACCATTACATTATCTCTTAACAGAACTAGAGAGCAATGATGGTGTGATTGCTCTGGTGTGATTGGTAATAATGATGGCATTTCCTAACTTCCACTGAGTTCTTCAGGTGCTTGGCTAAGCACTTTAATTTTTATTTTTAGAATTTTTGAATTTTATTTTATTTATTTTTTTATACAGCAGGTTCATATTAGTTATCCATTTTATGCACATCAGTGTATACATGTCAATCCCAATCTCCCAATTCATGCCCCCCACCTCACCCTCAGCCACTTTCCCCTTTTAGTGTCCATACATTTGTTCTCTACATCTGTGTCTCAATTTCTGCCCTGCAAACCGGTTCATCTGTACCATTTTGCTAGGTTCCACATATATGCATTAATATACGATATTTGTTTTTCTCTTTCTGACTTACTTCACTCTGTATGACAGTCTCTAGATCCACGTCTCTACAAATGACCCAAGTTCGTTCCCTTTTATGGCTGAGTAACATTCCATTGTACATATGTACCACATCTTCTTTATCCATTCATCTGTCGATGGGCATTTAGGTTGCTTCCATGACCTGGCTATTGTAAATAGTGCTGCAATGAACATTGGGGTGCATGTGTCTTTTTGAATTATGGTTTTCTCTGGGCATATGCCCAGTAGTGGGATTGCTGGCTCATATGGTAATTCTACTTTTAGTTTTTTAAGGAACCTCCATACTGTTCTCCATAGTGGCTGTATCAATTTACATTCCCACCAACAGTGCAAGAGGGTTCCCTTTCCTCCACACCCTCTCCAGCATTTGTTGTTTGTAGATTTTCTGATGATGCCCATTCTAACTGGTATGAGGTGATACCTCATTGTAGTTTTGATTTGCATTTCTCTAATAATTACTGATGTTCAGTAGCTTTTCATGTGCTTCTTGGCCATCTGTATGTCTTCTTTGGAGAAATGTCTATTTAACTCTTCTGCCCATTTTTGGATTGGGTTCTTTGTTTTTTTAATATTGAGCTGCATGAACTGTGCATATATTTTGGAAATTAATCCTTTGTCCATTGATTCAGTTGCAAATATTTTCTCCCATTCTGAGGGTTGTCTCTTCATCTTGTTTGTAGTTTCCTTTGCTTTACAAAGCTTTTAAGTTTCATTAGGTCCCATTTGTTTATTCTTGTTTTTATTTCCATTACTCTAGGAGGTGGATCAAAAAAGATCTTGCTGTGATTTATGTCAAAGAGTGTTCTTCCTCCATTTTCCTCTAAGAGTTTTACAATGTCTGGTCTTACATTTAGGTCTCTAATGCATTTGGAGTTTATTCTTTTGTATAGTGATAGGGAGTGTTCTAATTTCATTCTTTTACATGTAGCTGTCCAGTTTTCCCAGCACCACTAAATGAAGAGACTGTCTTTTCTCCATGGTATATCCTTGCCTCCTTTGTCATAGATTAGTTGACCATAGTGTGTGGGTTTATCTGTGGGCTTTCTACCCTGTTCCATTGATCTATATTTCTGTTTTTGCACCAGTACCATATTGTCTTGATTACTGTAGCTTTGTAGTATAGTCTGAAGTCAGGGAGCCTGATTCCTCCAGCTCGGTTTTTTTCCCTCAAGACTGCTTTGGCTGTTTGGGTCTTTTGTGTTTCCATACAAATTTTAAGATTTTTTGTTCTAGTTCTGTAAAAAATGCCATTGGTAATTTGATAGGGATTGCATTGAATCTGTAGATTGCTTTGGGTAGTATAGTCATTTTCACAATATTGATTCTTCCAATTCAAGAAAATGGTATATCTCTCCATCTGTTTGTGTCATCTTTGATTTCTTTTATCAGTGTCTTATAGTTTTCTGAGTGCAGGTATTTTACCTTCTTATGCAGGTTTATTCCTAGGTATTTTATTCTTTTTGTTGCAATGGTAAATGGGAGTGTTTCCTTAATTTCTCTTTCAGAGTTTTCATCATTAGTGTATAGGAATGCAAAAGACTTCTGTGCATTAATTTTGTACCCTGCAACTTTACCAAATTCATTGATTAGCTCTAGTAGTTTTCTGGTGGCATCTTTAGGATTCTGTATGTATAGTATCATGTCATCTGAAAACAATGACAGTTTTACTTCTTCTTTTCCAATTTGTTTTCCTTTTATTTCTTTTTCTTCTCTCTTTGCCGTGGCTAGGACTTCCAAAACTATGTTGAATGATAGTGGTGAGAGTGGGTATCCTTGTCTTGTTCCTGATCTTAGAGGAAATGGTTTCAGTTTTTCACCATTGAGAATGATGTTTGCTGTGGGTTTGTCATATATGGCCTTTATTATGTTGAGGTAGGTTCCCTCTCTGGCCACTTTCTGGAGAGTTTTTATCATAAATGGGTGTTGAATTTTTTCAAAAGCTTTTTCTGCATCTATTGAGATGATCATATGGTTTTTCTTCTTCAGTTTGTTAATATGGTGTATCACATTGATTGATTTGCATATATTGAAGAATCCTTGCATCCCTGGGATAAATTCCACTTTATCATGGTGTATAATCCTTTTAATGTATTGTTGGATTCTGCTTGCTAGTATTTTGTTGAGGATTTTTGCATCTATACTCATCAGTGCTATTGGTCTGTAATTTTCTTTTTTTGTAGTATCTCTTTCTGGTTTTTGTATCAGGGTGATGGTGGCCTCGTAGAATGAGTCTGGGAGTGTTCCTTCTTCTGCAATTTTTTGGAAGAGTTTGAAAAGGATGGGTGTTAACTCTTCTCTAAATGTTTGATAAAATTCACCTGTGAAGCCATCTGGTCTTGGACTTCTGTTGGTTGGAAGATTTTTAATCACAGTTTCAATTTCATTACTTGTGATTGGTCTATTCATATTTTCTATTTCTTCCTGGTTCAGTCATGGAAGGTTATACCTTTCTAAGAATTTGTCCATTTTTCCAGGTTGTCCATTTTATTGGCATAGAGTTGCTTGTAGTAGTCTCTTATGATGCTTTGTATTTCTGCGGTGTCTGTTGTAACTTCTTTTTCATTTCTAATTTTATTGATTTGAGTCCTCTGCCTCTTTTTCTTGATGAGTCTGGCTAATGGTTTATCAATTTCATTTATCATCTCAAAGAACCGGCTTTTAGTTTTATTGATCTTTGCTACTGTTTTCTTTGTTTCTATTTCATTTTTTTCTGCTCTGATCTTTATGATTTCTTTCCTTCTGCTGACTTTGGGTTTTGTTTGTTCTCCTTTCTCTAGTTCCTTTAGGTGTAAAGTTAGATTGTTATTTGAGATTTTTCTTGTTTCTTGAGGTAGGCTTGTATTGCTATAAACTTCCCTCTTAGAACTGCTTTTGCCGCATCCCATTGGTTTTGGATCGTGTTTTCATTCTAACTTGTCTCTAGGTGTTTTTTGATTTCCTCTTTGATTTCTTCAGTGATCTCTTGGTTATTTAGTCACATATTGTTTAACCTTCATGTGTGTGTGTTTTTTAATGTTTTTTCCCCTGTAATTGATTTCTAATCTCATAGCGTTGTGGTCAGAAAAGATGCTTGATATGATTTCAATTTTCTTAAATTTACCAAGGCTTGATTTGTGACCCAAGATGTGATCTATCCTGGAGAATGTTCCGTGTACACTTGAGAAGAAAGAGTAATCTGCTGCTTTTGGTTGGAATGTCCTATAAATATCAATTAAATCTGTCTGGTCTCTTGTGTCATTTAAAGCTTGTGTTTCCTTATTAATTTTCTGTCTGGATGATCTGTCCATTGGTGTAAGTGAGGTGTTAAAGTCCCCCGTTATTATTGTGTTAGTGTTGATTTCCTCTTTTATAGCTGTTAGCAGTTGCGTTATGCATTGAGGTGCCCCTATGTTGGGTGCGTATTTATTTATAATTGTTATATCTTCTTCTTGAATTGATCCCTTGATCATTATGTAGTGTCCTTCCTTGTCTCTTGTAACATTCTTAGTTTAAAGTCTATTTTATCTGATATGAGTATTGCTACTCTAGGTTTCTTTTGATTTTCATTTTCATAGAATATCTTTTTCCATCCCCTCACTTTCAGTCTGTATGTGTCCCTAGGTCTGAGATGGGTCTCTTGTAGACAGCATATATATGGGTCTTGTTTTTGTATCCATTCTGCGAGCTTGTGTCTTTTGGTTGGAGCATTTAATCCATTCACGTTTAAGATAATTATTTATATGTATGTTCCTCTTCCCATTTTCTTAGTTGTCATGTGTTTGTTTTTGTAGGTCCTTTTCTTCTCTTGTGTTTCCCACTTAGAGAAATTCCTTTAGCATTTGTTATAGAGCTGGTTTCGTGGTGCTGAATTCTCTTAGCTTTTGCTTGTCTGTAAAGCTTTTGATGTCTCCATCAAATCCGAATGAGATCCTTGCTGGGTAGAGTAATCTTGGTTTTACTTTTTTCCCTTTCATCACTTTAAGTATATCATGCCACTCCTTTCTGGCTTGTAGAGTTTCTGCTGAGAAATCAGCTGTTAACCTTATGGGAGTTCCCTTGTATGTTATTTGTCATTATTCCCTTGTTGCTTTTAATAATTCTTCTTTGTATTTAATTTTTGTCAGTTTGATTACTGTGTGTCTCGGCATGTTTCTCCTTGGGTTTATTCTGCCTGGGACTCTCTGCACTTCCTGGACTTGGGTGACTATTTCTCTTCCCATGTTAGGAAAGTTTTTGACTATAATCTCTTCAAATATTTTCTCGGGTCCTTTGTCTCTCTCTTCTCCTTCTGGGACCCCTATAATGTGAATGTCATTGTATTTAATGTTGTCCCACAGGTCTCTTAGGCTGTCTTCATTTCTTTTCATTCTTTTTTCTTTATTCTGTTCTGTAGCAGTGAATTCCACCATTCTGTCTTCCAGGTCACTTCTCTGTTCTTCTGCCTCAGTCATTCTGCTATTTATTCCTTCTCATGTATTTTTCATTTCAGTTATTGTATTGTTCATCTCTGTTTGTTTGTTCTTTAATTCTTCTAGGTGTTTGTTCTGTAATTCTTCTAAGACTTTGTTAAACATTTCTTGCATCTTATTGATCTTTGCCTCCATTCTTTTTCTGAGGTCCTGGATCATCTTCACTATCATTATTCTGAATTCTTTTTCTGGAAGTTTGCCTATCTCCACTTTATTTAGTTGTGTTTCTGAGGTTTTATCTTATTCCTTCATGTGGTACAAAGTCCTCTGCCTTTTCATTTTGTCTGTCTTTCTGTGAATGTGGTTTTCCTTCCACAGACTGCAGAATTGTAGTTCTTCTTGCTTCTACTGTCTGCCCTCTCAGGGTTAAGCACTTTACATACAAATTGGAATTCTCCCTGAAAGATGCTCTGCTCTTAACACCTGCACAAAGATTCTAGCTCTGGGGAACTGAGAAAAACACTTTATCAGCAGCGAAGTCTCCTGTGCTTTCCTTTTAGTTGATTCACCTAAGCAGGAGCAAATTGAAGCTGGGAGGGGGTGGGTGGGCATCATTTAAGGAACAACCCTAGGAGGGACTTGGGATTCAGAAAAGTGCTGCAAAATTGAGAGAATAACTTCAATAGGAGAAGAGCTCTGCTAGAATGCAAAGTGTGCTGTGAGGCTGACCAGGTTGCCTTCTTAATCTTCTTACTGCTAAAGGATTCTATCGATAGTTCCTCTTTCCCTCCCTTCTTACCACGTTAGCGATCATTCCTTAATGCCAGAGGCAACATAACATGGTGGTTTAGAGACTGGGTGTTGGAGCCCACACTGCTTGAGTTTGAATTTCTAGCTGTTTGATCACCTGCAAATCACTTGACTTCCATGCCTCAGTTTCCTCACCTGGAAAATGGAGATGGTAACAGTGGTACTTGCCTCATAGGGTTGTTAACGAGAATCCAATAGGTTGCTATATATAAAGTGCTGATGACAGCATCTGGCACCCAGGCAATGCTATGGAAATGTTAATAAATAATTTCAAGGACCTCTGAGAATACTGACATGACAAGATACAGGTCCTTCCTATAAAAAACTTACCTGATTCTTTATAATAGTCCTCTTGGATACTTTGTTCAGTCTGTTGATTCTATGCATGTTAAAAAAACAAACAAAAACATCTAGAAGTAACTTTTAAAGAGGAAATTCAAGCTATTGATTTTAATTGAATCTGAATAAACATAAAAGTAAATCCTTCAGAAAGCTTCCAATTGCAGTAACTCTTTTCTTCCCCCTGGCTATTCCGTAATGCAAGTCATTAATAATGGCTTTTCTCCCTACCTTATTTTCAACTTGTGGTTTTTCAGAACCTGGGAGAATATGTGGTAGCATTGAAAATTAAGAATATAATTTAAATTATATATTCAGTCACTGCAGAATTAGAATAACCTTTTTAGGAATCTCAGCCTAGAGAGAATTCTCCTTCCTGGTGACAGAAAATGGTTACTGAGTACACCTCCGACAATAAGGTCATTTAAATTGCTCCAGAAATGAAAACAAGCCATGTTTCTTCACACCATGAGTAGCTGTTCTGTGTGGCTTTGAATGGAAACAAGACCGCTAATGGGGGCTGTTGCTGCGTGACCCGGTCAAAAGCTGCCCCATGTGAAGAAATTCATACTTTTCTACTTTCGTTCATCTATCCCATTCTGAAGCAGAAAGTTCTAATAATTTCCACACCCCCGTTTACAGTGACCTTTTATTCTGAGTGTGTCTGATATAATGTGATGGTAAACTAGTTACATTGCTGAAAATAGGAGGTGACCCATTCTTTATATATAACTTGGTGCACAAGAGACTTTGGGGCTGCTGTACGTTGTGTTTTAGACAATATTGTAGACTATGGATTGACACTGCTAGGCCACTACATAGAGAAAAGGAGAGCTAGGCTCTGGTAACGGTGATTTTTCTGTGAGGGGAGCTTTCTGTGTGTGGAGCAGCAGAGAAATTCTAGTGACTGGGATAAGGGAAATGGGGTGTATGACTGTTAGAGTGTGGCAGAGGCATAAAATCAAAACCAAGGGAGTACTCCAGACTTGGGGAAATGTTGCAGAGCCCTTGACAGAGGAAGAGCTGGCCAACAATGAGAAGCGCATCGAGCACTGGCCAGGCATCACGGCTCATTTTCTTACAGTGTTAAGCATTCAGTTATGTCAGGTGGAGAAATTTTCCGATGGGCACGTGCTTGCACATTTACACTGAAAATGCAAATGGAAAATAAGATTCCGTTTGCACTAATTTGCTTTCTAGCCAACTAGGTGAAATCTCATTTTTTCTTTAACCAGAGGGATACCTGTGTGGAGTTGTACATCTTGCGAAGCTGCCGTGAAATAGCACGATGTTCATTCCTATTTGCATAAGAAAAGCATGCCTTAGAAAATAGCAGAGTTGCTCGGCTTTTCTGGATAAATCCTCCTGTGGTCTGGAGCAGTAATGACTAATGCTATAATGTGTGATGCTTTAAAATTTTAAAGGCCATTTTCAGGTCTTTGGATGCTCAGTAATGTAAAATATTTATTTGGGAAGATCTGATTGCTTCATACTCACTGAGGACCTGTCTTATATAAAGTACCTTTTCTGTTTTTTGTAGGGTCGTCCAGATGAGTTAGGTAGCAAATATCCTCTCTGTATGCAAAGAATTGAGATCCTGATTCACAAAGTCCTCATGCTCACGATTTTCTAGTACTTCTCCGCAATCTGCCAGGGAAGTGATTGACAATGTGCACGGGCCTCATGGACTGGAAGCTGAAGGCCCTTCCAGTATCCTTTCACACAGACAAAAAATAAAACATAGCATGATGTGTTTTATACCAAGATGGTGCCATCCCTTCATCAGAATGACCTCCTTTAATAGGCAGAGTCCATCCCACCTCTGTTGCTTGTACAGAATTCTGATCGCTACCTTCTGGCCATGCAAATACATGCCAGGCCCTGGGATGTTGCTATGCCTTTGCTTTTGTGTGTGTTAGGTTCCTAAACATCTCTGCAATGGTTGGCTTATACATTCCTTCTAGAATATATTTTGAACACCTACTGTGCACCTGAGGCTGCACGCAGTTCCAGGGATTCACCTGTGAATGAGAAGCATATGGTCAGTGTTCTCATGGAGCACATCGTTTAGGGAGAGATTAGACTAGTAAGTGGGCAATTTCAATCTTGTGTGATGGGTAAGTGTAAATTGATTTGAGGATAGAGAGGGGACTTTTTTTGTGTGTGTGTGGTATGCGGGCCTCTCACTGTTGTGGCCTCTCCCGTTGCGGAGCACAGGCTCCGGACGCGCAGGCTCAGCGGCCATGGCTCACGGGCCTAGCTGCTCCGCGGCATGTGGGATCTTCCTGGACCGGGGCAGGAACCCACGTCCCCTGCATCGGCAGGCAGACTCTCAACCACTGCGCTACCAGGGAAGCCCTGTAGTCTCTTTTTATAATGATTCTCAAAATGGTGTCATGATTATTATTTTAACGTTAAGGATTACTGATTTGCCTTGCCAATGTCATGCGTAACTCTTTTTCAGTAACTACCCCAGTGCTGAACACACAGGAGGTGCTCATTAAGCATTTGTGGAATGAATAAATAAATTCATAACACTACATTTTATTTTTTAATTTGTTTGCCACACAACAAACAAGCTCCCCAACCAGGGATTGAACCCAGGCCTCGGCAATGAAAGCTCAGAGTCCTAACCACTGGACTGCAAGGGAATTCCCCATAACACCACATTTTAAAGAATATTAATTTTATTTTAAAGAAGTAAAATTTAAAAGAAATAAAATTTAGAGAAATAAAAAGTGAAATGTAAAATGAATGAAATGTGAAATGAATGAAAATATCAGATTTACTTGATACTTACTTTTAACCATGGATGTGCACCCTATGAGCGACAGTGAAAATATGGTTGAGTACAGTAACAGCATCAGACCTATCTGGATAAAAACCTTAGTTCCGTCCGTTCCTACCAGGGCACTCTTGGGAGAGTGTCTTAACCTCTTGATACCTCAGAACACTCATCTCTAAAAGGGGAACATGGAAGCTTCTCTCATGGCGGTACTGTAAGGATTAAGCCAAGGTCATGCCATCTTGTTTGCTTGTCTCATTAATATCCAGGCATTTCGTCTCTAGGCTCTTTTGGTTCATCTTACAAATAGGTATGTTTGGATTCAGAAGAAGAAACTGAGAGAATATGGATCTCATGGAGCTGATCTTGCCCACTCTCAAACAAAAGTCAAGCTGCTTCTCGCTGGTTTCCCTATGGACTAATACTATATGAGACCCTAGAGAAAGGGAAAATGCATCACATGACACATTCCTGTAGTCCCCTTGGTGTGCTTACTTCTCCTGCCCCTTCTGCAGGCACTGGTCTATCTGCAGCGCTGTCACACTGCCTTTTGACAGTTATTACAATAGGCCGGTCTGTTTCCCACCTTGAGACACTGCACTTGTGAACTCTTCCTTCTGCTCCTTGCCTTTCTGGGTCAGGCTTTAATGGGTTTTCCTTGGAAAGGCCTTCTGTCACCATCCCAGCTGAAGTAGCCAGTGTCTTTGTCATTCTCCGTTGAGCTCCGTGTTTCCACCATAGCACTGTTTACATGTGTAAATATTTGCTTGCTTTACTTGTTTATTTTCTCTCTCTGTAGACTGTAAGCTTCATGGGGGCAGGAGCTAGGAACTCTGTTTGTCCTGTTCTTACGTATGCGTAGCACCTAGCACAGCATCTGGAGCATAGGAGGCACTAACTTATTTTTTCTTTATCCTCCCTACCCCACCATGTAAAATTATAATAGTAGGATTCCCTCTCATGGTGAAGGCAACTGCTATATAGATACAGATATATAGACATATAGATATTGATATACATACACATAAAATATTATATAATCTATCTGTCTCTGGCTCGTGTACTGGAAACAGACATGAGAAATGGAAAAGGGCAAATTAAATCCTGAAAGAATACAAGATGTGGACAGAAGTGGGGAAACTGGCTTCGATACGTCACTTACCCTCTCCAACCCTCAGGTACTTCAGTTGTATAACAGGTATAGTGGAACTCATAGGACACGAACTAGCAAATAATATGACATATGTAAAGTGACCGTTGCTTGATTAGATGTCTGCTGTTAAGGCAGATTTTATCCTAGCTTGAGTGAACGCCTAGAGAATGTCTTAAGGAAAGGTAACTCCATCCACAAAGAGAGAGATTAAATCTGCTCATTTAGAAAGTTGTTAAAGCATTTGGATACTCATGGTCAAAATAAGTAGACGGGCAGGACGTCCCTGGTAGCGCAGTGGTTAAGAATCTGCCTGCTAATGCAGGGGACACGGGTTCGAGCCCTGGTCCGGGAAGATCCCACATGCCGTGGAGCAACTAAGCCCGTGCGCCACAGCTACCGAGCCTGCGCTCTGGAGCCCGCGATCCACAAGTACTGAAGCCCGCGTGCCACAACTACTGAAGCCTGTGCGATTAGAGCCCGTGCTCCGCAACAAAGAAAAGCCACCACAGTGAGAAGCCCGCACATCACAATGAAGAGTAGCCCCCACTCACTGCAACTAGAGAAAGCCTGCACACAGCAACGAAGACCCAACACAGCCAAAAATAAATAAATAAACAAATAAATAAATTTGTAAAAAAAAAAAAAGTAGACAGGCTTTAATGGGACTGCAGCACCAGCACTATTATTACCTAACACTGAGTAGCATAGCATCAAAGATATGTTGGGTCTATTTTGGTCTCCTTTACTTGTGTAATGATCGTGCCACCTATGGTCTGAAGGTACTGGTTAAAAGGATAAAAATAAATTCCTTATTGAGCCCTGTAAACTGTAACGCTGGATGGGAGCTTGAAGCGTATCTTTTACACTAGGAAAAGTACCAACTTGGTTTATAAAATCAGAGCATCCTGGGAGGTAGGGGGATCTCATGGTTTCATGATTCAGTTTCCTCTCACAGCCTCCAGGCTTTAAATGAAGTTCTAGGTAGAAGCCACCACACAGAATCTTTCAAAGTGACACTCTTTTGATTGAAGTAGGAATTGGGTGTGAGTAAGATGTTCCTCCCTATTCCCCCCCTTTTTTTTGTGGTGGCCCTTGGGGCAATTCAAGAAACCTAGGGCCCAGTGTACATGTTTGAAAACTCTAACCCGGACATTCTAAACATATGGTGAATTTCTGTCTTTTGAAAGATTAGCTTTTTATCTTTTTGGCCAGGTTCTTAGCTGTGTATTCCTTTCAACTTTTTAAATTTTCTTTGACTTATGTGTGGTTCTCAAGACAACTCAAAATGAAGGATGGACTGGAGAAAGGCAATTATTAAAAAAGGTAAAGAGCAAAATAATTTTACCCTTATCTTTGGTATGTTACAGAGAAAGTTGCCTTAATTATCTACTTTACATTTTTTTCTCTGTAACAACACAAGCAATGGGAGTTATTGCTATTGAAGGAAAGCATGGAAAATGGTCAATACAACAGATTTTTTATGTTTGCACCTGGTAGTCTGGAGTTGTTGTATATATTGTGAATAAAGGCTGAGGTTAGTATATTATTTTATTAATGTATATTTCCTCCAAAGAGCTTAAGGGACTGTGGTAAAATCTCTGGTTGAGATGGTGGTTTCTATCCTAACATGAAGAATTAATTGTAAACAAAAAAAAATATGTTTTGGGGGTGTTTGCAAATAATCCCTCATACCAGTGATATTCTCCTGTATAAAAACAGCAGGAACACTTTCTTTTTATCATAGCTGTATTTTCATATTGTTTATAGTCTGTGATTTGCCTTGGTAGTTTGCTTCCTTTTACGGGAAAACAGGTTTTCTTCCAAACAACCAGATGCAATGTAATCAAATAATTACTGTCTTAATTTGCTGCTGAAGTCCTCCTGAGCAGAAAGAAACAAAATACAGGTATGCAGTGGCATATATTTAAATTCTGAGATTCTAACCACAATCATAGCTCTTTTATATGTGAACTTGATGTCAGGTATCATGTCAGGTGTTTCTCATGTAGTTCTCATGAAGCCTCTACAGTAGGAAAGTGAGGCTTAGAGAGATTTACCTTGCTCAAGGTCACTGTTAGTGGATGCTTCAGAATTTCTGTAGCATTAAGTTTGAGCAAAGTTCATTCACTCATCTCAAGCATGAAGGTGAGGGTGGACTGATGGAGATCAAGGCTGGGTGATGGGGCTGAACTTGAAAGTAGTTTCTCCCTACACCACAGACCCAAGTTACTGCTATGTGATCTCATAATTGCTATGAGCAGAATTCAAATCCCAGCTGCCCTGACCCCAATTCCAGCACTCTTGACTGTCATGCAATACCACCGAAATACCAGATGGCAGTCCTATCTTTTTTGAACTGCCAGAAGCAGCTCTTCAAGGAAGCCGACTCCCAAGATTAAGTGAGAAGCCCACATACAGCCTCCCCCAGGGGGTGGCATGGCAGAAGGTGCTGGACAGGACTGATTTCTCTTTCTCTCTCCCCTTCAAACTTCAAGCCTTATGAACACGATTTTCCCATGATACAGCTTAAAAAAAAGTTAAACCAGATTGGGCTGAAATCTGCAAATCTGTCCTCAGTTACCCACACAAAACTTCTGGGATATGATCTCTTCTCCCAGAGACTCCTACACAGCATTATTTTTAAGAATTTGATTTCTTAGGTACCACGGATATGAAAAGGCACAAGATTTCACAGTACAAAAAGACATCAAAAAACATTTGAAATGGAATAGGAAAGACTTATCCTTGTCTTCCTCCACGCCACGAAATACCTAAGCTAAATTAATAAAGTCTTTAAAAATTAAAAAAAATTCAAAGGCATATTTGCGAGTTCTGTTTCTTGAATCTAGCAAAATGGAAATGAGTGAGGTAGTCTGATGGAAGATGAATCCAGATGCTCTGACAGGCATTCTTAGTCTCCAGAGAAAAGGCACATTTAGGCATGAACCTATGACTAACCTGAAACTCTGTTTAAATCATGAAGTATACTGAAAATGAGCTCTTCTTTTACAGGCTCGCCTAGTTTTGAATTTGAGGAGAGTTCCTTAAGAATATAATATTGGTATAACTATTTTATGTTACTAGCAGCTTTCTATACCTTAGAGGTCTAGACATATATAACAGCAAGATTACAAACAAAAACTAAAAAGAAAAATTGATTCTTGATACTCAAACTCGTTGACCCTCACAACCCCTTTTCCTTCTGAATCTGGATGAAAATCCTAAAACCCTAGATATGGGGAAGTGTAGCCTCTTGCTTTTCCCCATATCTTTTGGTTTTTGTTTTTCTTCATTTAACTGTTCTCTAAAATTATAGATGCCACTGATTGAGCACAAATCACACGGCAGACACTATGATAAGTGCTGTATAGATATTACAGTGTTCTCTTTTTAGAACAACCTTAGGAGGTATGGATTATTATTATTTTAACATCTTTATTGGAGTATAATTGCTTTACAATGGTGTGTTAGTTTCTGCTTTATAACAAAGTGAATCAGCTGTACATATACATATATCCCCATATCTCCTCCCTCTTGCGTCTCCCTCCCACCCTCCCTATCCCACCCCTCTAGGTGGTCACAAAGCACTGAGCTGATCTCCCTGTGCCATGTGGCTGCTTCCCACTAGCTGTCTGTTTTACATTTGGTAGTGTATATATGTCCATGCTGCTCTCTCACTTCATCCCAGTTTACCCTTCCCCCCTCCGTGTCCTCAAGTCTGTTCTCTACGTCTGCATCTTTATTCCTGTCCTGCCCCTAGGTTCTTCAAAACCAATTTTTTTTTTTTTAGATTCCCTATATATGTGTTAGCATACAGTATTTGTTTTTCTCTTTCTGACTTACTTCACTCTATATGACAGACTCTAGGTCCATCCACCTCACTGCAGATAACTCAGTTTTGTTTCTTTTTATGGCTGAGTAATATTCCGTTGTATATATGTGCTACATCTTCTTTATCCATTCATCTGTCGATGGACACTTAGGTTGCTTCCATGTCCTGGCTGTTGTAAATAGAGCTGTAATGAACATTGTGGTACATACTCTTTTTGAATTATGGTTTTCTCAGGCTATATGCCCAGTAGTGAGATTGCTGGGTCGTATGGTAGTTCTATTTTTAGTTTTTTAAGGAACCTCCATACTGATCTCCATAGTGGCTGTATCAATTTACATTCCCACCAACAGTGCAAGAGGGTTACCTTTTCTAGGAGGTGTGGATTATTTTTTCCATATCACCGATGAGAAAACTGAGACCTTGGGAGATCCTTAACCAAGTTCACAACTAGTAAAAAATAAAATGAAGGTTCAGACTCAGTCAAGTCTGTCTGACTCCTAAGACTGTAAATTCTTTTTAATTGCTGAGATATATTGGTTGTCCATAGAGTACAGATCTTTTCTCTAAAGTGAAATATAAAAATTAGATGGTAGAACAGAAACTGAGATCGAAAGTTTTTTTAAGATGGTAGAAGAAACAACATATTTGTGTGATGGTCGGAAGCATTCAGGGGTTAGGGAAAAATCAATACAGGAGAGAGAGGAGAGATAGCTAGAGTGATATCCTTGGATAAGTAAGAAGGAATGGAATTGAGTACATATAGTGTTTATTCTTTGTTATGTTCATGTTATGTTCATTGTCAGTTCGTTCATGGTAATAAGATGTATGAATACAGACTAGATATATAATAGATATAGTAATAGTACATGTACATACAATCACATATATTTATGTGTGTGTATATATATGTATATATATAACAAATAGTAATAGAGTATATGGGTACAGACACGGTTGGTATGCTTTGGTGGGAGCTTGTTGATGTTCTCTTTGGATTGCTTCTGTCTGCTCAGTAGAATAAGAAGCTGAAAGACTGAGGATGGGGAAGGAAGTAAGTGAGGTTTGAAGATAGAATAGATGGTTTAAATAGTTCTTTTGTACTGTGGGGGGGGGTGAGTGAAATAGGGAAAGTTATTGACCAGCAGCATTAAGGACTCACTTGAAGTAAGTGGCCATGAATTTAAAGTGAGATCATTCAGCATGGTTGTACATTTTTCTCCAGCCATGTTCAGCTGTATGGGTGCAGGTGGGGAGCAGACTCAGATTTGATCCTAACCAGCAAGTATGAGGTTTTGCAAAATGGGGGCAAAAGAGTTGAAGATGTAAACAAGAGAGTTATTAAAATGATTGACTACTGAATTTAAGTTGGGTAAGAAATGCAGTAAGGACATGAAAGAGATGAAGGACAATAAAGAGGTGTAGGATCAATGGATTGAAGGTCTCTGTGGAGTCAAAGGTTGTTAGAATCTAGTACTGAAGAAAATCAGCCAAAGCTAGGAGGAGATTTTGAGATGTTTGTAATTGAACTTACAGAGGGTCAAGCAATTAATAATGACATATTTCAGGATATGGCCCTGGAAGAAGCTGGCTGAGGGAGGGTGGAAAACGTGACTACTGGAAGAGAGGAGTTGGGAGTTTTCAGAGATCATCTGTTTGGGTATTGATAGCACCAAGAATTAAGTTATTTCAACTTCATAACAAATCTGTGATCATCATTTTAGAAAGAAAAATTGAGGCCAAGAGTTGGTAAATAAGTCCAAGATCCCAAACCTAGGAGGCATCAGTACTGGGATTTTAATCTGGCTTGCAAGACTCATCTCTTTTACCCACATAATGTACATAATGGCTTATGTATGGTATGTTTCCCTGCCTCTATGCTATGGTTAATTAAAAGGGACTGAGGCATGTCAGATGCTTTGTGTCATTTGCCTACCAAATCTGTCATTCACCAACACAGATTTATTAAGCACCTACTAAACACCAGTGCACTGCACTGTTCCATGTCCCGGGGCTACAAGGGTGAAAGGTATTGCAAGGAATTGCAGAATTCTGTTTCAGCTGCATTGTCATCTTTGCCAGTATGAAAGTGTTTGGATAATTATTTGAATATCTTCTTGCATCTTGCCCCTATTATCTTATAAAAAATGAGTAGAAAATAGCGAGTGAGAGTGCTAATATTGGTGATAAGACGCATGTATCTCATAAACTTAATGTAGTTGAGACAAAGATGGAAATCTTTAGGCATGCTGAGAGAGGCAAATCTTTAGCCTCATGTGGATATCATTGGATTTAAGCCAGTTGAGTGAATTTTCAATTCGGAAGGAAAAAGAAATCATAATTTAAAAAAAAGTATTAACTATAAGAGCTATATTTCAAAGATACTATCTAAAATGAAAGGTGTAATTAGGAATGTTATTTTTTTTCTAATTTTGGTATGCCTATCATGTAACGTGTAAATCTGTGGTTTGATTTTTGCAACCAGATCTTTATACATGACTTAAGAGGTATGTTATGTATGAACATAGGGATTGCTTTTATAATATAGAAGTGATACAGGTATTGGGAAAAAGTAGAAGAGGAAATAAATACTTAATTCTGTGTGGAATGATCAGGAATGTCTTCCCTGCGGTGGCAGTTCTTTAGCAAAGTAATAAAGAATGAGGAATTTATTAAGCAGACAATACAAGGAATAGCATTATGGGCAGAAGGACAAGCAGGTGCTGAGGTATGGAAATGAGATTCATCATGGCTTGTTTCCTGAACCTCATGGTTAGAATGTAAGGGCAGGGAGCAGACAAAGGCTCCGTATAAGAGAGCTAAATAGAAAGTAGATAGTGAATGCCCTTATATGACATGCTAAGCTGCTGGACTTCATCCTACGTGGTGGGAAGACTTGTAGGCACCTAGTAACCACAATTCATTCTTATCAGTGTCTTCCTTTTGTTTTCATTGCTAATTTAGTGTTACCTAAATTCACATCACTGTTGTTTGATGCTTGTATAACACTTTGTGGTATCTGACTGTATTATTTGAGGTACATGTTTATGGGCCCATTCTCATAAATTTCTTCCTTTCAGCTACGTGGTTTACTGACTCTTTACCTTCATTCATTTATTTGATAAATATTTATTGAGCATCTACTATCTACCAGATATTTTCTAAGCATTAGGGATTCAGAGTGAACATAATTTCTGCTCTTGTGAAGCTTATATTCTAGTGGAGGACATAGACTGATAAGCAAATTCATATATAAATCACTAGCCATGAATACTGCCTGTAAGATTAGCATTAGGCTGAATTATGAGGTTGACAAGGTCCTCCCCATTCTCTGCTGTACCTTTGCTCCCTACAAGTGTCAAGGGTGTTCCAGAAATGGAAGTATCACAAAAAGAAAAGATAAAAGGTTTCCAACTATATCATGAAATCTACATTAAGAAGAGGGAGCTATTCTCAGGTTTGAATGTTCTTGATACTTGATGGTTTGCCAAAGGATAGACTATTATTCTGTTACAGATTCGTATATATGGTCCATAAGATCACAGTTTTTCTCAAATTCATGTTTCGATTTTAGATAATTCCTAATAGAGTTCAAGTAACAAAGCTTCTACTAATGAGAACAACAATAGTAATAGCTAATATATTTTGGGCACTTACTTGCCAAATATATTAGATCCACTGTCTGAACACTCAAAATGATGGGCTCAAAGTGGCTAAGCATGTTGCCCCAGATCATAAAGCTAGTAAAAAATAGAGCTGGGATTCACATCTAAGACATGGGTTTCTAGAACCTGGGCTCTCATCCTCCATGTGATATGTAGCTGTGCTGCCAGAAGACCAAGCTTCTAGTCTTTTTCTTTCTGGCAAATAAACACCTTTTGGTGGAACTTAAAGTAGATTCCTCCGTTAGGTCTAAGGTAGATTCTATCCCTAAGGTAGATTCTGCAGTCTTTAGAGCAATACTCTTCAATAGAAACATTAAGTGAGCCATGTATGTAATTTAAAATTTTCTAGTAGCCACGTGACAAAAAGTAAAAAGAAGAGTAAAATTAATTTGAATAAAACGCTTTATGTAACCCAATATATCAAAAATATCATTTCAGGATATTTCTGAATATTTTTCAGGACTTCAGTTTTTAAATTTTTAAAATCATTTGAACTAAATAAAATGTAAAATTCGAGATCTTTAGTTGCACTTGCTATATTTCAGGTACTCAATAGCCACATGTGACTGGTGGCTGCTATCTTGGGAAGTGACGCTTTAGCAGATTATGTCTAAAGGAACCCCAGGTTGCTCAGTGATAGCACATATAGATTCATGTGTATACCCTGAGATTTTGTAGCTATTTTTTCATGCCAGATTGAAAGCACGGAACCTTTGTTTCAGGCAGAGCAGTTGTTTTTCAATCATTGTAGAATTGTGTCTTCCCAATTTGGATAAGTGCTTTGCAGGTACCCGCCGTATTTCCAGCTTGAGTGGGCCTCCAGTCTCATAATGGAAGCCATATCAACCATTAAATAAAACACAGTGACATCAGTTGTGAAAGTTAACTTTGCTCTTGTTGTTCTTGTAGGCATAGGTGGAGACGAAGGTTGTGATCTTTGTCACTTTTCTAAAATGCCAGGAGAAACTCCGATTCTATCATTTTAAATTCATTCTCTTATTATGTTGAAATCTACATTGTGAGGGCTTGATACCATCAAGGTCAACTCTGTTTCCAGCTGAATTTTATAGCCAGCAGGGAGTCTTATCTATCAGAGCTTTCTCTCTAAGCCTGGGAAAGAGAAAAAGAAGAAGAAAGCAAAGAGATGTGTGAAGTTTGCATGTCAGCCCTCCTTAAAGTTTTTTTTCTTTTCCCCATCCCACCCTGTTTTTATTTTATTTTATTGTAAAAAACAAAGAGTTTAGTGATAATGGCTTCAGGTTCTGTCTTAGTCCCATCCCTAAAGGACTGTGCTATTACATTATTTGCACTTTAAATGGAACCCATTGTTCCAGTACGTTTTTCTTGTTTTACACCCTTTAGATCTTCCATAAACAGGACAGATAATGAACATAAAAGAAACCCAGCTTACCTAGGAAGATAAGGCAAAATTGCCCAGGTGTTTGAATTGTGCTGGCTGGTTTTATCTGGTTGTGATAAATCCTTTCCTGTCCTGGCAGTCAATCCTAGGGAAGGGGAGCGAGAAGGGGAAGAATTTAAAAACACTAGTGGTTGAGAGTCTGCCTGCCGATGCAAGGGGACACGGGTTCGTGCCCTGGTCCAGGAGGATCCCACATGCCAGAGCGGCTGGGCCCGCTAGTACTCATCATTTAATCTCTGCAGTATCTGCTTTGCAACTAGGAAACCATAGTATTTATTAGACAGTAGTCTTCAAGGATTAAAACAGAATCATAATATTTTCTGGTTAGGCAAAAACAGATTTAAATAAATAACAGCAGGAGGATATGATCTATTCTAAAGAATATAGTCTTCAATTATTGTAGGTTGATTTTGTACAGAATTATTCGCACTCCCAGTTATCTGATGTCAAACAGGTACCATATTATAGCCAAGTCTCAGTAATGGGTGTAAGGTCGGATCTTAACAAACGGCACAGAGGAAAGCTTCAAGTGAGCTTTATTAGGGAGCGCTCCTGGGTGAGGTTCACTGGCCCGAGAAAAAGGGGCCAGAGAAGTCGCACCCGGGCGAGGGTTGGGCAAGATTTTATAGGGGAAGAAGGGAAAGGGGTGTGGTGAATCTGGGAGGGCGCAGGGTATTCCTTATTTGGTGGTCTTTTCGGGTATTCTGGGGAACCGTTAGTCCCGCCCCTCTAAAGGCGGGAAGGCTGGGCTGGGTTCAAAGTCCCCAGGTCAGTTCCTGGAACTGGGTGGTCCGGAATGTCTCCAGGTCAGTTTCTGGAACTGGGTGGTCCGGAGAGTTTTGGTCTGATGCAACCTGTGAATCTGATTGTGTTCCCCTGCCTCGGGCCAGTTGGCCTTACAATGGGGAGGAAATGAGTTATTTTTGTTTTTGATGTTTCCTTTGGATGTTCCAAATTCAAAAGTCAAGATGAATTGTTCAGACCTCCCTGTTTGGTAGACAGTGTGGCCATCTCTTAAGCTGTTGCTCCGTAACCTCACCCCACAAGAGAAAGTTCAGGATTTCACTCTCTTGTGAGAAATGTAATATATAAAAGCTTCACTCATTTTTTTTTCCACTCTGTCTGTCTTGGCTCAAATAGCTCCTATTTACCGTGATACCTTCTCTATCCCAGGGATCACAAGCTATTTAGGTAGCATGAGAGGTGCTGAACCAATGAGGTAGGTTGTAAGCAGCTTCACTCAAACCACAAAGATAAATGGCTCTTCCATGGAAGATCCAGGACTTGCAATCAGGCTACAGTGACTCTTATATCCTATTTGTGCTGCTTACCCGTTTTGTGAGCCAAAGCGTACAACTGAGTCAGGCTTTCCTGTGAAAAATGGGAACAAATCCACTGACCTTACTAGGTTGTTATATGGCTGAAAGAAGATGATGTCTACAGGAAAACATTTGGCAATCTATAAAGCAGTGTACAGAGAAGTTAATACATATATAAACTGTATGCATCAGAATCCATCCCTTTTCCAAAGATAAAAGTTATTATGATCAAAAAAGAGTTACTGAGATGGGCAAGAAACCAGTCTCTCCGTAAAGGGACCTCAGCCTTTTCCTTTCTCTCCTGATGAAGACAGGAGTACATCACTAACTGTCTCCTCTGGATAAAAGCTGAAAGCTGTCCAGTAAGCAATAAATAAATGATTGCCAGGAAATATGCACACTAGCCTCCCTGAAGCCCAGCTCAATTTCTATCCCATGAAAGTACACAAGCACACCCAGTTGATGGAATAAAATGTTCTCAGTGTATGCTTTTAGGGGGAATCATTTTGCATGGGTGATCATGTTGTTTTTATGCACAAATCTTAAGTCTACTGACTCAGGGATCTCAACCTTTTAACAATCCATTATTCCTCTGGGTTAAAAATCTCATGCTTCTCCTTTCTCTGGAGGTTCTAGTGCCTCTCCCAAGCCTAGGGGAGGAAAAGTCAGTTTCCTTGTACCTTTCTAGATTCTTGGCTGAGACCCCTCCATAATAAAAGATAGATTAACAGGAGGGAAACAAACAGAAGTTTAATAATATGTATACCTTCTGTATACATGGGAGATACCCAGGAAAACTGAGTAACTCCTTAAATGGCCCAACCCATCACCTTAAATACCATCTTCAGCTAAAGACAAAAGAAGATGAGGGGGGTGGAGCCAGTTATGGGCAGTTATCAGGCAAAGCACAATATACAATGATAAGATTTTATGCAGATTTAAGTCCTTGCTTTCTCCTTTGACAAGAGTTTCAAGAGATTTGATAATCCTCTTCCTGGTAAAGAGAGAGAGAGAGAGACACCCTTACAAATGGAGATTTCCCTTATGTAAATCTATCTTTCAAAAAGGTAATTTCTAAGTTTTTAGAGCTTTTCCTGTGTCTGCTGTTTCTTGAAGATAATTGGCCTAAAATAATCCTTTTGCCAAAGAGACTTATTTTGGGGGCACATTCTACTCCTTTTCACAAGGGTGTAGTTTCTCTGACCACAGCTAAGAGAGGATAAAGTCCTCTGTTTCCTCATTGGCCCAAGGTTCTTCAGTAAATTTGCTGAGCTCTTTGTTTCCATGGTTTATGTTTAGAGCAGGAGCCATAGAGTCAGTCTGACTGGGTCAAACCTTTACTCTACCACTTATTTCTTGTTTGACCTTGTGTACACAGATACTTAAACCCTTGATGCCTCAGTTTCCTCATCTATAAAATGGGAATGATGGTAGTACGTACCTTATGGAGTTGCTGAGAAAGTTAAATGAAATGATGAATATAAAATATTTAGCAAAGTACCTGGCTCATGGTAAGCCCTCAATAAATATTAGCTTTTATTATTGTTATTATTGTTACAGAAGTGAGAGATTATTATTATTATTTAGTTTTTGGATAGAAAATTATAGTATAATAGACTATTTCTTATCAAACTTCAGAGAGGTCTTTTGAGATTCACTATTGAAAATTTATACCTAAGGGAATAAATACCTTTCCAAATACCTTCAGGCCTTTGAAACATTAAAATGTCTGATTCTCATTTTAAAAGGCACAAAACCCACCATAAAAGTTTAAATAACTTGATATTGTGAACACCCTCACTCTTTCTCTGTATCCCCAAATTTCATCAAAGTACTGCATGCTTTGGGGTAGTACTGACCCAGTACTTACTGACCATGAAAATTTTTATACCAAAAGGTCATTGTTAATGTATGGATTCTAGAAAAAGAAAAATGGCATAGATCTTAGCAATGACTCTGTTATAGGATTGATATCATTTGACAATAAAACATTTAATTAGGTCCTCCTGCATGCCAGGCACTATTAGATGCTGAAGATACATAAAACCCTGTCTCTGCCCATGAGGTGCTGTTAGTCTAGTAAAGACACAAACACAAATACAACTAATTATCAGATAATGAATAAATGCTGTATCTGAGGCACAATTAAAATGTAGAGGGAGAAATCAATTTTGCCTTTTGGGTGAAGTCAGGGATAGCTCTGAAGAAGAGGGAACATTTGAGTTGGGTCTTTGGAGTAGAGCATGATTTGGGCTGGTAGATGGGGGTCTGGAATGGAGGGAGGGCAATCCAGGCAGAGGGAACCACATGTGCGAAGGCATGAAACTTTGTAGGGAATTTTATGAAACTGGTGGGTGGTCTGGTATGTCCAGAACAAAGCGTGATAGAGATCATGTTATTAATTACATTTATCTAAAAATCATGGATGTACCTCTCCCATAGTGATGTAGAGATCATATAAAATATGAACACCTCATATTTTGTGAAACAGAGCTAAAGATTATGAAAGATACCACCTTAGAGAAACTTGCTTGTAGGATAGTAAGGTAGCAGGGAAATTTAGTAAAGCCATCAGGGTGAGCAGCTTGAAAAGCCCATGACTTTTTTTTTGGTAAGGAAGGGAAGGTATATGCAAATGGTTTTAGCTGCTAGGAGGCGTCATCGGAGGAAGGAGATTTGTTCTGCTACTAACTGGGTGTTGGCCTGGGAACGTTGCTTAACCTTGTGGGCCTCAGTTTCCTCACTTGTAAAGTAAGGGCTTTAGGTGACCTTAAAAGTCTCAAACTTTAAGGATTTATCATATTGGCAGTGGCTATCTCACTACTGAACTTTGTTTTAATGGCTTGCCTGTTCCCCACTGAAAAATGCCCCATGACTAAGTAGGTCAGGTGGCCAGGTACCAGTGACTAGCCCTAGATGGATGGAAATACTATTGAATCTCTACTTTGATCCTCCACCTTCATTGTTTCTTCTCATCCATCCAAAGTTCTTGGGTGTTCTGGGCCCCTACCCTACTCTGAACGTTTCTTCTATGAAAGTCTGGTTGCTTGGCTTTGCCAGTCACGTGCCTCTATTGGGTCTTAACTGGGGTGAATATAGAACACTAAAATAATTTCTAACCACGGTGGTTTGGCTCTGTTTTCTCATCCCATTCAAGAATGGTCGCTATTTAGATCCTACACCACGAGGCTGCTGTCCTTGCTATCATAATTGTAATTTGGTATATTGATACAGTACTAAATTTCAGTTGAGCAGATGGTGTCAGGATTTAGACTTATGCTTTTCAGATACAGATGGTCCAAACAGTGAACTTATCTGTTGGTTATTTTTATTTAGAGCAGATTAAACATAAATGTGACTTCATATCATTTTTCTTTTGTGATTTTTGTTTTACTAGTGATTACAAATGGTTTCTCTTATTCTTTATCCTTTTCTAGACAAAGTCTTTGATTTTAATTAATACCTATTTTCCCTCAGTGTTGACCCAGATCGTCTCCCCTAATCCTGTTGCTTTGGTTTTCCAAGTTTTCTGGAAGAGGAGAAAAATAATAATTAAAAAAAAAAACAAACCAAAAACAAGCCACACCGTTAATTAGTCTGGAAGAAAAAGCTCTGTGGTTGTCAAGAGTTCTTAATCATGCACCCCCATCCTCATCCATCCCCAGTGACAGTTGTCAATAGCAGAGCAGAACTTAATATACAGGCTCCGGAAGGGCCGATGCTTGCTTTAGAGGTAAAAAAAAGAAAACGGAGCATCAGAGAAACTGAGTGATTTGTCTGAGGTCACATGGAAGTGTTTGGAAGGGTCAAGCCCAGAACCGTGTCTTCAGATTCCTGTTTGGTACTCTTTTCAGATACTGAAGTGCCTTCCGGAACCACTCTGGTTGCTTAGCATCAGATACTGTTACTAGCAACTGGCGTTTTTCCCACATGGGGAAATTGATACCATCACTATGGAGAACGAATTCTCTGCCAACTTTCTGAAAAACCACAAGTTCTGCAAGTGTTTCGTGGTTCTGATTCCGAAGGTGGGGATTGTGCAACCAGATGGCTATGGATTGCTAAAAGGAGGCAGTAGCAATAATCTTGGTTTAGAATGCAGGATAATGAGAGAAGTAGGTCAGAGGATGCTACAGCTGAGAAGGACTCAGGAAGGCAGACATTTCACATAGATTTCCATTGTCTTCTCGAAGATTTTCAGGGGCTGACTTCTCAGCAACCCTTGGGAATCCATTTCGGTATTTCACCACCCCAGAGTCAATGAGCTCCTCTTCCTTTCATTAAGGAGCTTTAGTTCCCTTTAGTTTGGTAACTTGAAGTCAGAGGTTGTTACTTCTGTCCTTTTCTTTGGAGGAAGTGAGAGTTGCCTAAGGAGTGTGACATAGTCAGGATTGAAGCTCGTCCAGGTAAACAGCTTTATTTGGAGAGCGGAACAATAACCAGGCTTCATCTCATGCTTCTCCATGATCACCTGGTCTTGTTGACTTATCTCAGTGATAGGCTTTGCTCCTTCCTCAGGAGTGCAGTGTTTTAATCTCCCAACAGCCTTGCTGTCTGTTGAGAAGAATTGGGTTTTAAGATGCTGAGATCTGGAAAAGGATGATATAAGTTGCATTCATCCAAAACAATTAATTGGAGCCCCTTTAGCACTTCATTATCATTTTTCAAGTTATCCCCACTCATGTATTCCATAAGTGTTTACTGAGTGCCTTTTGGGGGCTAGGTACTAGGGATACATCTAGGGCAAGGCAGATGCTTGCCTGAAAGGGGCTTATGGTCCAGGGGAGGATTCAGACAAGTAGGTAGACAATTGCAATCCTTCATGATAAGCACAATGCTATGATAGGAGCAAGCATGTGGGGCTGAGGGAGCACACAGGGCAGAGGAAACCTATGGGAGACACTCAATAAATGCTTGTTGACTGAGACAAGAATCTTAAATTGTGGCTTATTACTAATTGTGTGATTTGGGGCTGAGCCTCAGTTGCCTTATCTGCAAACTGGGGATAATACTTTTCTAGACAGTCCCTAAAAGTTTTTATGAGAATCAATTAAAACAGTGCACTTAAAAGCACTTAGGAAACCACGATGCTGGATAAGGGAATTGTTAAAAGAAATGATGTGCTTTTCCTGGCGTGTTTGGTCATGGTAACAATGTGGAAGTTATTAAGAATTTTGGGTAAATTTCCTAAGAGAATGGATTACAGCCAAAGAATTGTGTCTATCGATGCCCCTGAGAGACTTTATTTTAAAGTGTCTTCTTTACAAGACAAAAACACATGACAGACCCCAGAAACAGTAATGAAGAATCTAATTTAGTTTTGCATTTGGAGTGAAGAGAATTCTGAAAGACATTTATTTCTTTTTAAAAGAGCTTTTAAGGATATGTTTACCTCTTCAAATCCTGTTTTGACAGGTCTCTAAATTCCCAGTGATTAAATCCACATTGTCACCAGCTTCCCCTAGAAACCTTTAAAAATAGCATACTCATGAGCTACCATGCCTTTTTGAATGCCTAGTCAACACTGATGCCAAAGAAGATATGAGAAGAAACAAGATGGTATCTACCATCAAGGATCTTATAGTCTAAATGATGGAACGTGACTACCACATAAAACGATAGTAATAATAACTACACAATACATAAATCATAAGCAAGATTGGGGTTTGAGAACTTACCAGAGGTTTATGAAGGCATTGAGATCACATTGGCACTTGAAGGATGGATAAGATTTAGATAAGGCTGAATGGAATGGGGAAATTATTAATCTTTCCAGGTGAAAGGAAAGGCTTAAACTTTGGAGATGAATAGAGTTAATAGTGCCAGTTTCTGGGATAACCTTAGTGGCTTCTACTTAGCAAGTGCTTTCTATATGTTAGACAGAGGCTAAGAACATTACGTGTATTAATCTTCATAACAATCCTATGAAATTGGTACTATTCACACCCCAATTTTACATAAGAAAAAACTGAGTTTCAGAGACATTAGGTAATGTGTCGTTAGACGCATAGCTAATAAGTGGTAAAATGAGGTTTTAAACTAAGATATATCTGATCTTAAGGTCCATGTTATTAACCGTCATATTATGCCATCTTCTGACTCTGTGCATCAGAAAGGTTTCAAATGAATAATTCATATTTTCTGAGGAATTAGTGGTTTTGAAACTTCCTAAGTGTCTCTTTAAATTAGAATCTCTTTCCTTCATCACAGTATATGGTGCTTTTAACTTTTTTTTTTCTTGCTTTTTTTTCTTTTAACTTTTTTGCATTGTATTTTTAACAGTTAATTTTTAAAATTTTGAGATAATTTAAGTCTGAAAGAGGAGTTGAGAAAATAGTACAAAGCCCTGTCTACCCTTCATTCAGCATCTCCTTATGTTAACATTTTATATAACCATAGAACATTTACCAAAACTATGATATTAACCTTAGTACAATACTATTAGCTAAAGTACAGAACTTATTTGGATTTCACCATTTTTTCCAATAATGTCCTTTTTCTTTTAGAAGATCCCATCCAGGATCCTGTGTTGCATTTAGTAATGTCTCTATGGTATCTTCCAGTCTGTCACAATGCCTCAGTCTTTGCCTATCTTTTATAACCTTGACACTTTTGAAGAGTATTGATCAGTTACTTTGACTGATGCCTCCCAATGTCTGATGTCTGATGATAATGAGATTGAGATTACACATTATTGAGAAGGATACCAGAGAGGTGATGTGTCCTTCTCAGTGTTTCATATCAAGGGGTACTTGATGACAGTATATGGTTTTAAAAGGTCCCTCAATGCTACTAGATTGTTTAGGCTAGTGAGGAGATAAAAGAGGAAATGTATCTCTGGAGAGGACAGTTGGGTTGGTGTATACAGGGGTTGGAAGTGGGAGGTGATGAGCTCTCATCCTTGTGTCTTATTCTTCATACTTTGAAACTACTACAAGGTAGAACAAGACAGATTCCTCTCTCAAGTCATGCATGGCACCTGTGGTCCTCTTCTTAACTCTGAAATTCACTCTGAACGGTCTTCAGCTTTTGTCTGAACCTGATTTTCTACTTTGATAGCCTGGGGATAGTGAGAGTAGAAAGAAGGGAACTAAATGAGTAAAAAACATTCCAAATAATGCAGTTCCTCTCTGACGTTACTTATGCTCTCAAAACACTTTTCAGGAGCATGAAAGGGTGGGGTTGGCTTCCCTGGTGGCGCAGTGGTTGAGAGTCCGCCTGCCGATGCAGGGGACACGGGTTCGTGCCCCGGTCCGGGAAGATCCCACGTGCCGCGGAGCGGCCGGGCCCGTGAGCCAGGGCCGCTGAGCCTGTGCGTCCGGAGCCTGTGCTCCGCAACGGGAGAGGCCACAACAGCGAGAGGCCCGCATACCTCAAAAACAAAAACAAAAACAAAACACAAAAAAGGGTGGGGTTGAAAACTCAACATACAATTTTCATTATGGTTGGTGTGGAGACTTTATGTTGAAGGACTCATGTCTGAGAATAACAGGATATTACATTAGAATCACTCCTTACAAGCGCCTTTGAATTATTGTACATAATGTAGATTGGAAATTGCAATCAGATCAATTAAACTCGCATTTTTTTATACTAATCCCTTCCTTAATCACTAACGTTGGTGGATATTTTAATTTTATTCCAGGAGGCAGATGAGGCTTGTGTATGAATAAAAATGAAAGGATTGTGAATATGAAGAGTTTATTGCTAGAGTTCCCTTGCTGAATACAGTAATTTTCTGGTTACCTGATCTGAAATGAATCGTAAGTCGGTGACATAAGAGAGTACAATACAATAATTCAGGGTGCCATGTCTTGCCTACGAAGCATAAATATCTGAACATTTGCGTGACCGTTTCTGAATGAGTGGCTTAAGTAGCTATGAAATATTAACTTACGTTCTTTTGGGTATGATTGAAATATTACATTCAATCTTTACCCCTCCAAAGGGAAAACAACCCCCACAAATCCCTATGTTCTGTGAAACGTGAAAAGAATCTCATTTCAATGTCTTGCTTCATTTAACTGTGCCACATCTATGATAGAGTATGGTGACCATGTTGCAGTTGAGAATTTAAGGTTCCCATTCTGTTCTTTAGAGGAACAGTACATGAGTACACCATACTTTACCCACTTTCTCTAAAAGTTGTAAGTTGAAATTTATAAATTCAGAAGCAGAGCTGGCAATCTAAAGAGTGTGTGTTTTTTTGAAAAGGAAGGTGGTTTTTGAAATGTGTTTTATGTTTTGTAGACTTCTTGTAAGTATTAAGAGATATTAAAGCAAGATCCATTCCTTGGACTTCCAAAACCAGGAACTCCTTATTTATCTAGAGACCATGTACTGGCATTCTGGTTTACAGACAGAGGTCATGGAAGTGTTGTCTATAAAAAATATATAGCTCTTAGCAGGTGTGTTTTGTAGAAAGTAATAAGCATTTCACCATAATACAATTTTATTATCATTATCATTATTATTATTGAATAAATAAAACAAACCATAGACAATTATATACTTCCCCCCACCTCAGTAACGCATTTGCCAACTTCCCAACTAATGTGCTACTATTGTCGCATCTTTTAATTATACACGTATTTTAAATCTCACCAGACGTTATAATAATTTTATACAGTCAGCATTTATTAATAAACCAATATTGACACATCTTTATTAACTAAAGTCCATAATTTATTTAGATTCACTTAGTTTTTACCTAGTGTCCTTTTTCTGTTCTAGGATTCCATCCAAGTTACCATTACATTTAGTTGTCTTATTTCCTTAGGTTCCTCTTGGCTGATGTTTCTCTGATGATTAGGCTAGGGTTTTGGGCTTGTGGGAGGAAGACAACAGAGGTAAAGTGCTATTTTTATCATGTCACATCAAGGGTTCACACTATCAACATGACATCACTTTTAATGTTGACCTTAATCCTTTGGCTGAGTTAGTGGTTGTCAAGTTTCTCCACTATAAATTTACTCTTTTTTATTTTTTCCCTTCCACCCTGTACTCTTTGGAAAGAAGTCCTATGCCCACTCACACTTAAGTTGTGGAGAGTTATATTCCTCCTCAAGGGCACAATATCTATTTAAATTATTTGGAACTCTCCTGCATGGAAGATTTGTCTCTTCTTTCCCATTTGTTTCTTTATTCAATCATTTATTTATGTTGTGGATGTTTCCTTTATACTTTGAGTTATAATGCAACTTTGTATTAAAACTTAATTTTGTTGCTCAAGATGTTTTGGCTTTGACCATTTGGAACTCTTTCAGTGGCTCCTGTGTTCCTTTGATGTAGCTCCATCATTGTGGGTTTTTTTGTTTTTGTGAGTTTTTTTGGAGCACTTCATTATTTTCAAGTATTATAAGATCCTCCAGACTTATTTTGAATATTTTCTACCCCAGGCCTGGGATCAACCATCTCCCTGAGGAGCCCTGGTTTCTTTTATTGGATAATGGTATTAGAAATCAAAATCTGGTTGCTAGGTTAGCTCATTGCTACTAGAGTGACATTGCTTCTAGTCTCTCTTATCCGACATAGCAAGAACATGAATGTGTGTTTACTAACCATGTATGTATATCTATCTATCTATCCATCTATCTATTATACAGATAGTATAACCATCTGTATCTGTATTAAGCTAAATATGGGTTCATACTGATGTCTCAACTCTAATTTGTTAATGTATGGATTGTTCTTGCTTCCTTCCCTCGTTTATCTGTAAACACCCTTTCCAACGGTGAGAAATTTGCTCCTGCTATCTGCTATCCATTTACATGATTGTTCAGTTCCAGTGTGCATGTATAGCAAATTCAGAGTTGGTAACCTGTACCGTGTGGGGCACAACTTTACCAACTAGAGAAAAGTGCTTATGTACAATTTCTTTTGCTTTTAGTTTTACGGACTCCATGTATTTCTGGTGTTACTTAGGTCAGCACCTTTTCCCTCCATCCTCTTCAGTGAGATGATTTCAAACATTTACAGTACAGTCAGATTGATTTGGTTCCCCCCCCACAATCCTTTTGCTTCTTCACATTTTATTTTGGATATTTTCTTCTGATCTATATTTTAGTTCACTAACTCACTCTTCAACTGGATTTACTGTACTATGAAAAACCTTCATTGGGTTCTTAACTTTGATTATTATAATTTTCAGTTATATATTTTTCCATTGATTCTTTTTAATAGTTTCCAGTTCCCTGTCAAAATTCCTAATTATGTCTATCAATTCTTTGAACATGTTAAATATATTCTGTGTCTCATGACTTTATTACTTGGATCCCATGTGAGTATATTTACATTGTTTGTTTTCTTCCTCTTGGTCTGTGATCCTTTTGTCTTATTTCTTCTTCTGCCTGGTTGATTTCTTTATTGAATTCCAGACATTATATTTGAAAAAATGTCAGGGTAAAGTGAGGTCTAAGATGGTCTTCCTCCAGAGAGAATTTATTTTTGGTTCTAGCAGGAGGCTAGGGCCACTAGGAGTCCTGGATTACATCTCAATTCAAAGATTGAGATAATTTGAAACAGGACTTCCGCTACTGTGAAGATTGATCTATTGATCTATTTATTTATTTTGGGTACCTTTTGAGGTACCCAAATCAAAGCATGGGGAATTTCCAGGTCTCCCCCTTCTTGGTGGAATCAGGGCTTCAATTTTTGTCTTTCTAATACAACACTCTCAAAATCTCTGCTAAGCTTCTTAGTCTTTTTTTTTTTTTTGGATTGACCTGTGCCCAGTGACTTCCTTAGAAAGAGGTGGTTGGGTCAAATGATCTGTAAGACCCTTGAGTATGGGGCACCAAACTGTGTTTAGACATAGTTCCTACCTATTTCTATTTTACTTGTGAGACTGAAAGTATATAAAGGAAACATTGAGAGCCAGTTGAGTAATAGAATGCTAAACTGCATTGTATAGACAGATAGAGGATAGGAGAGTCTCTGTTAAGTTGATAATTGCACAATATAAAGAATAAGCACAAAACAGGTACATGAAGGAGACAGTGGTGAGGGTTGCTGTCCAAGCCATGGAATTGGACTAATTGGCGTCTTTTCCATTTTTACGCTTCCATATCAAACACACTTTCTGGTCAGGTGGGTATGTGACCCAGTCTATCTCAATTTTAACAAAATAACCCCTTTAATAAATTAAATCTGTGTTTTCGTTTGGGGTTGGAGAGACAACTCTATTTTTAGATATCTATCCCAATGAGCCTGCAGAATTGGACCCAATTCGCATTTCTTCACCTTCCCTTTTCAGATTTGCCAGTAGCCTTGGTGTGGTTAGAATTGTAGCCTTAACTTTGTGTCTTGTTAACTATGTGGCATTTTGAATTTCATATTCTTTATCAATAAATCAAATGAAATGTAATAGTGAAAGAGAAGTTCCTTGAAAGCAGAATCATGTGTAAATTATGCCTTATTAATGCAGTAAGTCCCCTACATACAAACCTTCAAGTTGCGAACTTTCAAAGATGTGAATGTGAGTTTGCATGTCCGATCTCGTAAGTTAGTTCACGTGTCTGGCATACATTGTCATGTGAGTGCCTCCTCTACAAGTGGTTGTGCTTTTGTGTACTTTACTGTACATACTGTATAGAGTACAGTAGTACAGAATCTTTATTTCAATCCCAGGATGTCTGGAAGTAAGCATAAAAGCAGTGGTGATATAGCTGGTACTGCTAAGAAGCACCAGCTGTTGTACTATACTACTTTACTTTTCAAGGTACTGTATTGTACTATTAAAAATGTTTTCTTGGGCTTCCGTGGTGGCGCAGTGGTTGAGAGTCCGCCTGCCGATGCAGGGGACACGGGTTCGTGCCCCGGTCTGGGAGGATCCCACATGCCGCGGAGCGGCTGGTCCCGTGAGCCATGGCCGCTGAGCCTGCGCATCCGGAGCCTGTGCTCCGCAACGGAGAGGCCACAACAGCGAGAGGCCCGCGTACCACAAAAAAAAAAAAAAAAAGTTTTCTTTATTTTCTGTGTTTGTTTCTTGTGTATTATTTGTGAGAAAAGTATTATAAACCTATTACAGTACAGTACTATATAGCTGATTGTGTTAGTTGGGTACCTAGGCTAACTTTGTTGGACTTACAAACAAATTGGACTTAAGAATGTGCTCTCGGATGGGAACTGAACTCGTTCGCATGTAGGGGACTCACTGTATTATTTTGTCATCAGATTGTGAACTATGGGGATAATAAGATTAGAAAAGCTCTGGATATGGGGAGATAATGATGATTATTCTGTTAAAAGCTGATTGAGACCCTCAAAAACCTGAAGTGTGATTTTTTTGCTTATTTATTCATCTTAACATGTATTCATCCATTTACTTATTTAGTAAATAATTACCGAGTGTCTTAAATGGGCCTGGTACTGAAGCCGAAAACTTGGCCTCTGTGCACCAGTGCCGAATCGAATCTCAGACACAGAGTTTTGGGTGAAGTAGAAAAGCACAGTTTTATTGCTTCACCAGGCAAAGGGAGACACAGCAGGCTCACCCCTTCGAAAACTGTGTCTCTACCCTGGAGAATTTGGTGAGTTTTATAGCATTGGTTCAAGGGCGGGATTGCTGATAAAAGGCCTGTATTCCTTTCATCTGGCCTCAGGTGGTCTCCTGATCTCTGAAGAATGCTTCATCAAGTAGTTAGTATCTTCCATTTGTTGTGGGCTTTAGTTCTGTAAACGAGCTCAAAGATATTGTTATGTATATTCCTTGAGGTGAACCAGGATCCTGTCCCAAGGCTGCCCTATTGTTTCTTGACTGCCCCTCCCTTGTCTCTGCATCCCCTCCCTTCCCTGATTAGCAGCTGTTTGAACCTGCCCTTTGGAACTCAGGGAAGGTCCTGGAGGCTGAAGTCTATTTCCAAGAAATGGGGGACACAGGCTTCCATGGCCTGGAGCCCCACAGGGTCCTGCTTGGTTTTAGTACTGTGCTGGATGCTGGGAATTTCAGAGCAAATATACCTACAAGCTTTGTCCTTGAGGAGCTCACAGCCTAGTGAGGGAGATAAAAATTAATCAAAGAATCAAACCAATCAATGTGACGTCACAACTGTGATAGATACTTTCATGGAGAGGACTATGTTTCTACAGGAATCTATAATGAGAGGATGGAAGATTGGACCTGGTCAGAGAGGTTAGGGAAAACATGCTCAAGGAAGTGGCAGTTGCCATGAGACTTGAAGTATAGGGGTTGGCAAGATACATGGAGGAAGTGAGAGTATTCCAGGCCAAAGGACTACCATCTGCAAAAATTCTGAGGTGAAAGGGAGAATGACATGTTCAAAAACCTTAAAGAAGTCCAGAAGGTCTAGAAGGTAGAAGCAAGGAAGAAGTGGCCCATCAGATGGGGTTGAGAGATATGCAAGGTCCGGACCTTGCAGTGCTTTGTGGCCACATTAAAGATTCTGGTCTTCATCCCAAGGACAGTGAGGGAGCCATTGAAGTGTTGAGGGGAATGATGTGGTAATGAGGATGCTATATCCCAGAGGTCAGGTGATGTTTGGGCAGAGAGATGACCCTCATTGGGCTTCGTATCATTGAGTTGAGTACTCCATTTTCCGTCATTATGTTCACAGAGAAGACTAATTTAATGTGAAATCTTCAGTACAAATCAGGATTTGTAAGTTTATGCCTTGGAGTGCATTATTGAAAAGGCACTGAATATAATTCCAGGTAGTATTAAAAAATCATCAGACTGTGTCCATTTGCTCAATGAATAAATGGCGACTGTTTTGCAGAAGTCATTAGGATAAAAATAAGCCAAATTTGGCTTTGAGTTACATCCACTAGACATTCATTTAAAGAGCAAAATATTGGGAATATTCAAACAAATTCTTTCTTCAAAATGTTTAAAATATAATGGAATAAAATGGATAATATAGAACTTTGATCATGTTTGATTTTTTATTAAAGTCTTAAATACTTGGTTTGTGTTAACTTAGGAAGAATTGGATGAAGGATATTTTCTATGCTACCTTCATATCCACTCAAATAAAGCAAAGTCACAAAATGGTAATTGAACCTTGACCAGGTCCCATCATAGTGCTCTAGCTCCTACCAAGTTTCTTTTTCTTTTCCTACTCATCTCCCCTTTTCACACCCTCTGACTTATGTGTTATTCCCCCAACCCCACCTCACTTTGTTTATTGAACTTGCCCGGTATTGGATATGACTTGGGCCTTGGTAGTAGCAATGGAGAAGGTGAGAAAAATGGCTTCTGGCTTTGCTGATGAACTGGATGAGTCAAAGATGACTTTCTGATTTTTGTTCTGAAAACGGGAAGCATATAGTGACCATTCTTGAAAGCGGGAAGATTGCTGGAGAGTTCCCAATTTTGGAATATTGAGTTTGAGATGTCTATTAATCTCCACAGTGGAAGAACCTTTTTAAAGCTAAATATTGCCTGCTTCTCTTAACAAAAAATTCAGTGTTATAATGTTAATAGGCTCTGCCTCTTTATTTGGTCTTATCAAAGGTCCTGACCGTGCAAATCAGATTAAGTTGCTCTCCTAATTAAAACTTTCCAATGGCTACTTACCACCTTTAGACTAAAATCTAAAATTTTTTTTTTTTACCAGAGTCTCCGAGACCCTTCCTATAGGTATTGCCTGACCAACCTACCTCGTGATACCTTCCTCTTCACTCATTATGCTGCTTCTGTAGGGGCCTTATTTCTGTCTCTTGAACATGCCAAGAGACATACTTCAATTTTAGGACTTGCAGTTGCTGTTCTCTTTTTCTGGATTATTCTTCCCACTTTTTCTTTTATACTAGAGACTCTTTTTAACTATTTTGATTTCAGACCATGTTTTATTGCCTCAAAAAGTTCTTTTGTAATTATTATCATTTTCTTCATAGTACCTCTCATCCTCTGAATTTTTTTTTTTTTTGCAGTACATGGGCCTCTCACTGTTGTGGCCTCTCCCGTTGCGGAGCACAGGCTCCGGACGCGCAGGCCCAGCGGCCATGGCTCACGGGCCCAGCCACTCCGTGGCATGTGGGATCCTCCCAGACCGGGGCACGAACCCATGTCCCCTGCATCGGCAGGTGGACTCTCAACCACTGTGCCACCAGGGAAGCCCTCCTCTGAAATTATTTATTTATATATTTACACATTCACTGGTTGTCATCCCCCACCCCTGCCCCACAAGGTATCTCATCTGATTAGTTTGTCCCTATATTCCCAACACCTAATACAACATCTGGCACATTTGAAGCACTCAGTAAATATTTGTGACTATAAAAATATTAAATAAGTGGACGGAAGTGTGAAGAAAAGGAGGAGGTAGAGAGAAAAAAGCCTATTCTCTCTTATAATCAAATAAAAAATGTATATCACATAATGTCTTTATGTTGGCTACAATTTTGCCCCCATTTATTAATACACTTCATGTTATAGACCTTACAAATGGCAAAGTATTCCTTGTGGGTTTTGTGCTAAGAATACAAGTTCAGTATGTCAGGCCATCTCCATTTTACATAGGAAAATAAGGCTCACAGGAACCAGATAACTTCCTCGCGCTTACTCTGCTTTTAAGTGACAGTCTGACCTGACCTTGAATCCACATCTCTTGAGTTTGAGTCTGGTGTTCTTTTCGTACACTGTGCTAGTTCTCTATGATACCATAGGGACTGATGTTGTCACGTAATGACAATATCATTGTCAAGAAGCAGCACATAACCAAATGGGTCAGATAAAATTAGAAGTGGTCCCGCATTTTGATAACTCGAGTCTTTGCCCATTTTTAGAATCACAATCAGATTTATTAATATCTTCTGGCTCTGATAGGTTTTAAGTAACTTTCTTTAATTTACATACCTATTTATCAGACTGACCACTGGCTGTGTAACTGGGAATACAAGCAATCTCACTGGGAACATGCTCCTTTAAAAATTTTTAACTAACTGTACAGTCTCTGGGGCTTTATAATCTCTGAGAAGCCTGAATTAACAGTGGGCTCCAATATGTTCACAAACCACAGCATTCACAGCAAGGTGAGGGGTTGTGAGCCGTTTCCACCTGGGTATATTTCTGGCACAGCCGTATCTTCCTACTAAACTGTATACTTCTTGGAACCAAGGCTAGATTTTGCATCGAGGAGATGTTTCTGGCATAGCTGTATGGAAGAGGACCCATGGTGCACCGGCTCTTTCTGCAATAGTCTGCTGCCATGTCAGTCTACCCGTGGCAACAGTAATGCACACTTAGCAGAGGTGGTGCTTCAAGGGGTGGGGGTGATGAACTCCTCTCAGGGACTCTGTATCCCAGAAGTCGCACAATTGACATTTTGCTTTGGAATTCTTTGCCTTTACTTACTTCACTTTCTTACTTTGCCTCTACTTACTTCATTGTACTGTGTGTGTGTTGGGAGTGGGGCAGAGATACAATATCTAGTCTTAGTTCTAAGAAGTATACAGTTTATAGGAAGATATCGAACTTATTTTCAAACAACTATAATGGAAATTAGAATTTGGGAAGATGTAGCCTAGAATGTATGGTTTAAACCTTGCTCCCTGGAGTCAGGCAGACTTGGAATTAGGTTGAGACTATTTACTTATTAGATAGGTTGTTTTAGACAGCATACTTAAGCTCCCTGAGACTTGATTTCCTCACCTGCAACGTTGGGGTAACAATAACCGTACGTGTCATTTCACCCAGTTGCATTCATGGTACATTTATGTAAATGGACTCACACAGTTCTTGGCACGTAGTAAGTGCTTGATAAATGTTAGCCTTTATATAATTGTTATATAATTTGTATATAAAATTTAAAATGGTTTCAATTCCTTCTGCTCTTCGTAAGTGACTGCATTTTGCATTAAGGAAATACCATTAGTAAAGTTGGAAAGGGGGAAAGTGCAGGGTGTGTGGGGAAGTGGCCATTCCCAGTTTGGCCAGATTCTGTGATCTGTGTGGAGAAGTCTTGAAATATAAGAGATAAATCAGGGAGGGTTAATTAAGGTGAAGCTTGAAGAGTTTTGAGTGACAAATCTATATTTAAATCAACACTTGTGGGTAGGTAGTGAAGGAGCATACTGTTTAAAAGGGAGTTCTGGAGCCAAACTACCTAAGTTCACACCCCAGCTTCTCTGTTCACTGCTGTTTGATGTTGGACAAATTATATAATTTCTATTTGCCTCAGTTTCCTCATGTGTAATAATATTACCAACATCATAGGCTTCTTGTGAACATTATGAGATACTACAAGTTCATTATTAGCTGAGAGCCTGGTAAAACACTAAATAAATGATAGCTATTATTGTATTATTATTGTTATTATTATTTGAACAGAACTGAATAGTTGATTTGCAAGTAGCAGAAACAAAAGACAGCCCTTTCGGTGTTATTTTATAACTAATGCGGGCATGGTGATAAATTTTGAGTAAGACAGCCGTGAAAAGTGACATTTTAAACCTCTTCTCCAATCCCCAAAGATTTGGTTTTTCTCCAAGAGTTTCCTGACCACTTATGCAGTCAGTTTCTAGCTGGAGGTGACTTTAAGAATTTCTGTGCAAAGTGGCATGTACATATGCAATTTACATATACTGACATGCCATTGGCTGCTTATAGTTTATGGATCTATCAGTATAGTGTAGGTAGTAAATCTATTCCTGAAAAGCTAATCTATTCAATTAGTTTTTGCAAATTGAATATTTTAAGCAAAAAAAAGGAGAAGTCTTTGTTTAGAAAAATGCTGTCATTAATTTATTTTTAAAATGTAAGAGACCACTACCCCACTTGTCATCTTTCTAAATCCAAGTGTCCATTTATTTGGGTGGGCAAAAGTCTGCATAAATAGTTTCTAGTAAATAGCATTATGGAGAGAGCTCCCGAAAGCCAAATCAGAGTTAATCTTGATTTTTTTTTTCTTTTCTGCCTTTTTAGAAAATCTACAAATATTTCAACGTGCCATTATTAATTTTCAGTGTGTCAGTTTTCTTTAGGTGCAAACATTGGACAGGTGGCCTAATGCTTTTCATGAAAACTTAAAGTGGATGAATAATAAATAGGAAATGTCACTTCCCTAGAAAAACTAAAAGAGCCAAGAGCGTTCACCTTTGATTAGTACATGCTAGGGTGACGATTGGCATCTGCAGTCTCACAGGTGAATTTTTCTCTCAGTGGGGTTCAACCAGATCACAAAGAATCATTCTACTGAGTTCTTTGGATTTCAGGGTGTTAGTGAGGCTCATGTCAGAAAACCATGATGGAACATTTTGCTGGAAAAGACATGCAACTAGATCATGCTACATTAGGCAAGTCTCAGGGCAAAGGCTGAGTGTCAGGGAAGTTTCCTCCATCTGGAACTATCTCTAACTCTGATTACAGAATGGCTGTCACAGCCTAAAGCAGGTTCTTTTTTCTCATCTTCTTTTGTCTTCTTTTACTCCTCCCCCATCTCCCCCCACCCCCTTGCTCTCCCTCTTTTCTGTCCTCACTTTGAGTTGATGTCTCTACTGTTAGGAACTCATTTGGTCAATGACCAATTGGAACACAGTAGATCATTTTTATGACCTATTGTTTAAAGCCAGACCTGCTTGGAGCCATTTCTAATTCTCTTAATAAAGAGAATGGAGTTAAGAGTATTGCAATTTAGATGTATCCATTTGGGAAGGGTTCACAGCTCCATCCAGGATATTTTATGCTTGAAGATCCATGGTCATCTCGCCATGTCCCACTCTGAACCCCCTTTCATTGTTATCCCCAAGTCAGCGTATTATCTCCTTGTACCCTACCACTTACAGGTATTACATATTTACATAATATATAATTATATATTACAGAAAGATGTCATATATCACTTTTTTCTAGTCATGTAATATTGGAATCTGGGGATCAATAAACATTTTTTTTATTATGATAATCCTCAAACCTCTACAAAAATAGTGAGAGTAGTGTAATGAACCCCGTTTCAGGGAGTAGAATGTTTTCTGTGCTCATAATCCCCAGAATTGTCACTAGCACAAAACTCGTGTTTTATACAAGTTTCTTCATCAAGATGGTTGTCTATTTATCAAATTTATTTTTCCTTTTTCAAAAATAGGGAAAAACTTTGTATAATTTCAGTACTTGGAGTCCCTCTTCCCTTTTTTGGGGGGGGTTCAAAAATGAACTTGTTGCACACATGTGGCTATAGAAAATAATAGAATCATTTTTTTTTTAAAAGAGGACCATTCGGGCATCTTTTTGTAGTTTTCTCAAGATGTTATACCTGTTGAGTGGAGAGGAACTTATAACAGGCTTTTTCCTCCCCTAAAAATGTGTCTTTTATTACATGTTGAGATGGTGGCTCTTTGAAGGTACTTGACCATGAGAGATTAAATGCCTCTCAAAGTGGGGGAAAATACATCTACTGATACCAACTTAAATGCTAATGAAATCTGGAAGCATGTTTTATACTTAGAGCTTTAAAAAACTGTTGTTTCATGTAAAGGTCTCTGGGGTTTTTATTCAGGGATTAAAAAAAGGATTGTTGTCGGCTGTGTTTTTACTAAATCACCATTGATCTCACCTGTAACTCAGGGAAGACGTAGGCAGTTGATTGTGGGCATCTGTAGGGTAACGATTTGTTCCCTATGGACCTGTGTATCTAAGGCCTGGATAGGTCTCTGCACAAAACCTATATGGTTGGCAAATGCATATACTAACACTCACCACATTATCTGGAAAGTGCTTTTCTTGACGGTAAGAGGGCAACCCAACCAGAAGAACTTCTTCCTCTTTGAATGTGTTGACTCTTGCTCCAACTAATTTCTGATGTTGAAGGAACAGACCAAATAACTTTTGACTTTGGAAAAAGTGTAGCTTCTGGAGCTCAGAGTGAATTCAATTCTAAAATCACTTCATTTTGCTTCAGACAATGGAGGGACATATAAATCTATCAACATTTAGCAAAGAGGACACCCTACACAAATCATAGGACTTTGAGCAAGTAAAAACCTTAAGAGAATGTCTGACTCTTTCACAGATGATAGAGATTTGGGGAAATTAAGTGATTTACCTGAGGTCATCCAGATAATTATTGGCAGAAGCAGATCTCTAGAAGTGGGTTCCTGGCTCATTTACAATCACCCAGGGAGATAATAATGCTGTATATGCCAGGCCTGTACTTCATCCATTTTTTTGCTTCCACAAGTTGTACTGGGATGCTTTCAAACCTCCACTGGATAAAATGAGATTACGGTCATTATGTTGCTATTGTCTGGGTTTGAATCCAGGCATTTCAGATCTAGATGCCCCCTTTCTCAAACTCTGTGCTTCACTGACCAGGAATTATCTGTGGGAATAGGTACAGCCTTATTTAGACAGAAGAAAAAAGTGCAATGGTGGTTCTTTGCAGAGGTATGAACATCGCATTCTACATTCTGTGTATTCTACCACATTCTTCCTACGATTTGCACTCTAAAAGCAAAGAAACTCTTCAATTACTCTAAGTGCTATGATCTCGATCAAAACAGTTGACTTCTGTGGACCTCTTTTTTCCCACTTGAAAAAAAAAAAACAAATGATCAGGGAGATTGCAAAGTCTTGTGCCAAGAGAAAGATTGTCAGAGTATCAGTTGGAGGTAAATCTTTTTAGGGTTCTGCAAACAGAATAATCCATAAGTTAGTTTTTAGGGACAGAAAATAAATTTACATCCACACGTTCATTATTACCTGTGCTACATTAGGAAGGACGGTATCAGGGAAGATAAGCAACTGTGACCTCCAAAAAGTCCCCAAGGGGTCTTTTAATACTGCTAGTCTGTCTGCCTGACTTGCCCTGCGGATAAACGAAAAGGAACACCTTCTTAATGACACTACAAAAGCAACAAGAAGTCCTAAGAGGTATAGTGACCAAAATGGGAAGGTTTTGGGTCATTCATCATGTTGCTAAAGGAAAATCATTATTTACTAGAATTTTAGGACTTTAATGCTACTGCATGTGAAGAATATGAGCCATCAGTGGGATTATGTATATTAGGTGAAACAAAAGCTCAGGTAATGAGTGTGATCAGCATCTTTCATACAGAACTTGAGAAGGTGTTTATTGACATCATAAAATCTCTAAGCTATTAACAGTCTTTTTGACTGGGGAGTAGTGAGAGATCAGAATATGCAAGGTGACCAGTGTGGCAAAAATTTTGCCTTTTGTAAAGGAATATGTAGATCATAATCACTAAGATTTTTTTTGTATCTTATTACCATTCTACTTTTATTTGAGTTATTTATATATGTATCTGCATCCCTCCCAAATCGTAAGTTCTTAGAGGGCAGAGGTGTGTGTATTATTTACCGATATCCCCCAAAGTACAATATTGAACAATTGAATTCAAGGAATTGTTTTTATTCTAAAACATTCCTGCCATCACCACAGCAGAGGAGCCTCAATTTTAGAGAACTATAGGAAAAACTTTTTTATAAATGTGCATGAATCATAAGAGTAAGCATTTTTTACCTGCCAGGTAAGACCAATGCAACTGAGGACGCCTATGGCTAGTGAATCACTAAGACAAAATCTATTTGTTTCAAGTTTGCAAATCCTAAAATTGTTTCAAAAAGCCATTTCTCTTCTCCTCGTCCCATGGAGTAATCAGCAGAAGTTTAGGCATAGTTTCTTGTTAGACTCTTGGAAATCAGCTTATCATGATGAATTGTGCAGTATTTGAGACCACCAGTTTCACCTGGGATGCCACAGCATCATCTGTCAGCCCCACCAAGCTGGAAGAGCTCTGTAAGACCTAGATTTCTTGGGGATGTTTAGATAATCTGTAACCACGTTTTCGCTTTGACTGTATGTACATCTCTGTTAATTCATTGAGCTATACTCCAATGTTTCAGTTTCACCAACATTTATACTATTTAAGACTATTCATTCTTTTATGTATCAAACATAGAATATTTTCTTTTTTTTAAACATCTTTATTGGAGTTTAATTGCTTTACAATGGTGTCTTAGTTTCTGCTGTATAACAGAGTAAATCAGCTCTACGTATACAGATATCCCCATATACCTTCCCTCTTGTGTCTCCCCCCACCCTCCCTATCCCACCCCTCTAGGTGGACACAAAGTACCGAGCTGATCTCCCTGTGCTATGTGGCTGCTTCCCACTAGCTATCTATTTTACGTTTGCGAGTGTATATATGTCCATGCTACTCTCTCACTTGGTCCCAGCTTACCCTTCCCCCTCCCTGTGTCCTCAAGTCCATTCTCTACGGCTGCGTCTTTATTCCTGTCCTGCCTCTAGGTTCTTCAGAACCATTTTTTTTTTTAGATTCCATATATATGTGTTAGCATACGGTATTTGTTTTTCTCTTTCTGACTTACTTCACTTGGTATGACAATCTCTAGGTCCATCCACCTCGCTACAAATAATTCAATTTCGTTCCTTTTTATGGCTGAGTAATATTCCATTGTGTATATGTAACACATCTTCTTTATCCACTCATCTGTCGATGGACACTTAGGTTACTTCCATGTCCTGGCTATTGTAAATAGAGCTGCGATGAACATTGGGGTGCATGCGTCTTTTTGAATTATGGTTTTCTCTCGGTATATGCCCAGTAGTGGGATTGCTGGGTCATATGGTAATTCTACTTTTAGTTTTTTAAGGAACCTCCATACTGTTCTCCATAGTGGCTGTATCAATTTACATTCCCACCAACAGTGCAAGAGGGTTCCCTTTTCTCCACACCCTCTCCAGCATTTGTTGTTTGTAGATTTTCTGATGATGCCCATTCTGACTGGTGTGAGGTGATACCTCATTGTAGTTTTGATTTGCATTTCTCTAATAATTAGTGATGTTGAGCAGCTTTTCTTGTGCTTTTTGGCCATCTGTATGTCTTCTTTGGAGAAATGTCTATTTAACTCTTCTGCCCATTTTTTGATTGGGTTGTTTGTTTTTTCAATATTGACGTGCCTGAGCTGTTTATATATTTTGGAGATTAATCCTTTGTCCCTTGATTCGTTTGCAAATATTTTCTCCCATTCTGAGGGTTGTCTTTTTGTCTTGTTTGTAGTTTCCTTTGCTTTGCAAAACCTTTTAAGTTCCATTAGGTCCCATTTGTTTGTTTTTGTTTTTATTTCCATTACTCTAGGAGGTGGATCAAAAAAGATCTTGCTGTGATTTATGTCAAAGACTGTTCTTCCTCTGTTTTCCTCTAAGAGTTTTATAATGTCCGGTCTTACATTTAGGTCTCTAATCTATTTTGAGTTTATTTTTGTGTAAGGTGTTAGGGAGTGTTCTAATTTTATTCTTTTGCATGTAGCTGTCCAGTTTTCCGGCACCACTTATTGAAGAGACTGTCTTTTCTCCATTGTATATCCTTGCCTCCTTTATCATAGATTAGTTGACCATAGGTGCGTGGGTTTATCTGTGGGCTTTCTATCCTGTTCCATTGATCTATATTTCTGTTTCTGTGCCACTACCATATTGTCTTGATTACTGTAGCTTTGTAGTATAGTCTGAAGTCAGGGAGCCTGATTCCTCCAGCTCTGTTTCTTTCCCTCAATACTGCTTTGGCTATTCGGGGTCTTTTGTGTCTCCATATAAATTTTAAGATTTTTTGTTCTAGTTCTGTAAAAACTGCCATTGGTAATTTGATAAGGATTGCATTGAATCTGTAGATTGCTTTGGGTAGTATAGTCATTTTCACAATATTGATTCTTTCAATCCAAGAACATTGTACATCTCCCCATCTGTTTGTATCATCTTTAATTTCTTTCAACAGTGTCTTATAGTTTTCTGCATACAGCCTTTTGTCTCCCTAGGTATGTTTATTCCTAGGTATTTTATTCTTTTTGTTGCAATGGTAAATGGGAGTGTTTCCTTAATTTCTCTTTCAGAGTTTTCATCATTAGTGTATAGGAATGCAAAACATTTCTGTGCATTCATTTTGTAAATGGTAAAGTTTCCAGCAACTTTACCAAATTCATTGATTAGCTCTAGTAGTTTTCTGGTGGCATCTTTAGGATTCTCTGTGTATAGTATCATGTCATCTGCAAACAGTGACAGTTTTACTTCTTCTTTTCCAGTTTGTATTCCTTTTATTTCTTTTTCTTCTCTGTTTGCCGTGGCTAGACCTTCCAAAACTATGTTGAATAATAGTGGTGAGAGTAGACATCCTTGTCTTGTTCATGATCTTAGAGGAAATGCTTTCAGTTTTTCACCATTGAGAATGATGTTTGCTGTGGGTTTGTCATATATGGACTTTATTATGTTGCGGTAGGTTCCCTCTATGGCCACTTTCTGGAGAGGTTTTTTTTTATCATAAATGGGTGTTGAATTTTGTCAAAAGCTTTTTCTACATTTATTGAGATGATCTTATGGTTTTTATCCTTCAATTTGTTAGTATTGTTTATTATATTTATTGATTTGCATATATTGAAGAATCCTTGCATTCCTTGGATAAACTCCACTTGGTCATGGTGTATGATCCTTTTAATGTATTGTTGGAATCTGTTTGCTAGTATTTTGTTGAAGATTTTTGCTCTGTGTTCATCACTGATATTGGCCTGTAGTTTTCGTTTTGTGACATCTTTGTCTGGTTTTGGTATCAGGGTGATTGTGGCCTTGTAGAATGAGTTTGGGTGTCTTCCTCCTTCTGTTATATTTTGGAAGAGTTTGAGAAGGATAGGTGTTAGCTCTTCTCTAAATGTTTGATAGAAGTCGCCTGTGAAGCCATCTGCTCATGCGCTTTTGGTTGTTGGAAGATTTTTCATCACAGTCTCTATTTCTGTGCTTGTGATTGGTCTGTTCATATTTTCTATTTCTTCCTGTTTCAGTCTTGGCAGACTGTGCTTTTCTTAGTGTTTGTCCATTTCTTCCGTGTTGTCCATTTTATTGGCATATAGTTGCTTGTAGTAATCTCTCATGATCCTTTGTATTTCGGCAGTGTCAGTTGTTTCTTCTCCTTTTTCATTTCTAATTCTATTGATTTGAGTTTTCCTTTTTTCCTGAGGAGTCTGGGTCATGGTTTATCAATTTTGTTTATCTTCTCAAAGAACCAGCTTTTAGTTTTATTGATCTTTGCTATCCTTTCCTTCATTTCTTTGTCATTTATTTCTGATCTGCTCTTTATGATTTCTTTCCTTCTGCTAATTTTGGGGTGTTTTTTGTTCTTCTTTCTCTAATTGCTTTAGGTGTAAGGTTAGGTTGTTTATTTAAGATGTTTCTTGAAGTAGGATTGTATTGCTATAAACTTCTCTCTTAGAACTTCTTTTGCTGCGTCCTATAAGTTTGGGGTTGTCGTGTTTTCATTGTCATTTGTTTGTAGGTATTTTTTTATTTCCTTTCTGATTTCCTCAGTGATCTCTTGGTTATTTAGTAGCCTATTATTTAGCCTCCATGTGTTTGTACTTTTTACAGATATTTTCCTGTAATTGATGGTATCTAGTTGCATAGAGTTGCGGTCAGAAAAGATAGTTGATACAATTTCAATTTTCTTAAATTTACCAAGGCTTGATTTGTGACCCAAGGTGTGATCTATCCTGGGGAATGTTCCATGAGCACTTGAGAAGAAAGTGTATTCTGTTGTTTTTGGATGGAATGTCCTATAAATATCAATTAAGTCCATCTTGTTTAATGTGTCACTTAAAGCTTGTGTTTTTTTATTTATTTTCATTTTGTATGATCTGTCCAGTGGTGAAAGTGGGGTGTTAAAATCCCCTACTTTTTTGTGTTACTGTTCATATCCCCTTTTATGGGTGTTAGCATTTGCCTTATGTATTGAGGTGTTCCTATGTTGGGTGCATAAATATTTACAATTGTATATCTTCTTCTTGGATTGATCTGTTGATCATTATGTCATGTCCTTCTTTATCTGTTTTAATAGTCTTTATTTAAAGTCTATTTTGTCAGATATGAGACTTGCTACTCCAGCTTACTTCTGATTTCCATTTGTATGGAATATCTTTTTCCATCCCCTCACTTTCAGTCTGTATGTGTCCCTAGGTCTGAAGTGGGTCCCTTGTAGACAGCATATGTATGGGTCTTGTTTTTGTATCCATTTAGCCAGTCTGTGTCTTTTGGTTGGAGCATTTAATCTATTTACATTTAAGGTAATTATCGATATGTATGTTCCTATTTCCATTTTCCTAATTGTTTTGCGTTTGTTATTGTATGTCTTCTCTTCCTCTTGTGTTTCCTGCCTAGAGAATTTCCTGTAGCATTTGTTGTAAAGCTGGTTTGGTGGTGCTGAATTGTCTTAGCTTTTGCTTGTCTGTAAAGGTTTTAATTTCTCAGTTGGATCTGAATGAGATCCTTGCTGGGTAGAGTTATCTTGGTTGTAGGTTTTTCCCTTTCATCACTTTAAATATGTCCTGCCACACCCTTCTGGCTTGCAGAGTTTCTGCTGAAAAATCAGGTGTTAACCTTATGGGGATTCCCTTATATGTTATTTGTTGCTCTTCCCTTGCTTCTTTTAATATTTTTTCTTTGTATTTAATTTTTGATAGTTTGCTTTATATGTGTCTTGGCGTGTTTCTCCTTGGATTTTTCCTGTATGGGACTCTCTGAGCTTCCTGGACTTGTCTATTTCCTTTCCCATATTATGGAAGTTTTCAACTATAATCTCTTCAAATATTTTCTCAGACTCTTTCTTTTTCTCTTCTTTTGGGAACCCTATAATTTGAATGATGGTGCATTTAATGTTGACCCAGATGTCTCTGAGACTGTCCTAAATTCTTTTTTCTTTATTCTGCTCTGCAGTAGTTATTTCCACCATTTTATCTTCCAGGTCAGTTATCTGTTCTTCTGCCTTAGTTATTCTGCTATTGATTCCTTCTAGAGAATTTTTGATTTCATTTATTGTGTTGTTCATCATCGTTTGTTTGCTCTTTAGTTCTTCTAGGTCCTTGCTAAACGTTTCTTGTATTTTCTCCATTCTATTTCCAAGATTTTGGATCATCTTTACTATCATTACTCTGAATTCTTTTTCAGGTAGACTGCCTATTTCCTCTTCATTTGGTCTGGTGGATTTTTACCTTGCTTCTTCATCTGCTGTGTATCTCTGTCTTTTGTCTTGACAGTTTCACAATTCATGTCTTATCTTTGAGTCTGTATTTACCTTGCTGAAAGAGATTATTACTCTCAGAAAATGTACTATCCTATTGGTATTATTTCTTAAGTAACTATTAATACCATTTTTATAAACGGATATAATTAACTCATAGACTGGCAGCTTTCTTTGAAATTCTCTCTCTTTTCTCTTTCCTAAACTTACTCTCGTCTCTGACTGTACCTTGTAAACATCTGTCAAGAATTGATGAAATGACCTCATTTGCGTCCCAGTCAGCTCAGCAACAAAGACTGTCATGCTTAGGACCTGACATCACTGAAGGGTAAAAATGAACAAACTAAAGAAAACATTCTAGAGGGAAAACGTCACAAGAAAATCCCTAAAGATTCCCTTTACACAAAGCTGGGATTTTAGGACAGAAATGGTGAAGGAAAATAATTGCTAGAATAATAACTTATATGTGTGATTAAAACACTTGATGTCTTGAAAGGAGGGAGTTTTCTTAGAAGATTAATTTGAAAAATAATATGCTGGAGGCTGCCCTTAGGTGTCCTCAAGCCTGCCTACTCCCTCTCTGCTGCTGTAAAAGGGTAAAATTTGACCCAACATACTACCTCATCCTTTGTACCTCTCTGCAGAAATTCTTTCATCCAGAGATTTCAAAGTGTTTTACAAATGTAAATTAACAGGCCTCCTCACTTCTCTCCATAGAGATGGTTCATTTAAGTAACACAGAAACTTACCTGAATGGCTTACTCACGGTCACCTGGGAAGTCCTTTGTATAATCTGGAAATGGATATTCAAAGTGTAAAAATACCTTGCAGCCTCACTGCAGATGCAGACTCATTTCATCCCTTGGCAGGTACTACTGAAGGGATGAATAATCTTCTTTGGTCTTTACAGGGAGGCTCCTACTAGTTCGCCTTTTCTCAGCCTCACTGAAACCCCACATGTCTGGAAATCCAGACTTCAGCCCTCCTCTTTCCTAGCTCTTCTGTTCCCAATGCTGAGTGAAGACAGAACATGACTATTTTTTAAGATCTTAAAATGAATTACTTTGATTAAATAAGTACTTGACCATGTTTCCTTTTATGCCCCCAAACTTATCTATTAATCAAGCTAACAAATGTTTATTTCTTAAACACTTATTTCGTTACTGCTCACTGTGCTAGACACAAGGAACACTACAGTCATGTTTCTCCCTTCATGAGAAAGAAACAATAAACAAGAAACAGATACACTGAGTCGGTGCTATGAAGATGACAAACATGGTGAGCTGGATGAAGTGGGTGGGAATGGATGGATCAGGGAAAGGCGTCTGTAAGTGGTTGACATTTGAACTGAGGCCTGAAGCATGAGAATGAGTCAGACTTTTAAAGTACAGGAGGAAGAGTGCTCCAGGTAGTGGGAGCAGCTAAAGTGAAGACACGAGCTCAAGTGGGAAAGAATTTGGCATATGGGAAGGTGGCCAAAGTTTAGTGAACAAGAGTGAGAAGAGCAGGATATGTGGCTGCAGAGGAAGGGCAGAGCTTGTGGGCCTTGGGAAGCAGAGCGGATTTTATTCTGAGAGCAATGATCAAACCGTGAAGGGTTTTAAGCAAGGCGGTAACATGATCCGGTTCATGTTTTGAAACTAGGGGATTTTGGAGAATATCCTTCCTCAGCGAACATTTTTATCTGTCTTTACATAAGATTCAACCAGTCAGTGCAGGTTTTCTCATGCCTTACACCCACTGAAAGAATATAAGTAGGAAACTGTATGTGTTCTTCCCACTTTAATCCTTACCACACCAGTTCCCTGAACACCCAGGAACACAAAGTAAAACATTGTTTTATAAAGGAAAGACATACTTGCCTCTCTGGAGCTGATTCATCCATGGTTTCATTACTAATTAGCTGGTCTTCTTGCTCTTTACACTGAGGAAACTGCAGTGTCCCTTTGATTTATCTGTCATCCTCCCCTGTGATCCCAAAGCACACGGCACAGACCTTATCACTTTGTATTGACATTATAAGTTATCCTTTGCCTCGATCTTCTGTTTGTGAGCTCTTTGAGGGCTGCGAACTATGTTACTCACCTTTGTATTTCCAGCGTTATCACAGAGGAAGTTCCAGAGTAGGTGCTCAAAAAAGGATGGGCAGTTGAATGAACAATAATGGATCGTCCCAAATCATGACACATTGGAGTGTCAAAGGGAATGCAATTAATGATTATGCTGGGGCAACAGTGTAAAGTTGGACTGGACACCCTCTGAACTGGAATGTATGGCCACCTTGATAATCATTGTAATGAATATGAGAAGAATTGTGAACTCTCATTCTAGAGGCCTTTTATAAGGCACTGTTACTTCTTTTGCCCAAGCTGGCTTAGACCAGTGGTTCTCAAAGCATGAGAGACATAATCATGCAGGAGATGTTTGTAGGTGGCAAGGGAATCAAGATTAAATAATATAGATTCACACTTTCATAGCAATTCGCTTTTCAATTTTACTTTAGCATTTCTACATAACAAATAGTAATAGAATACATGAATACTTTACCATTTCTAATTATTACAAAGAGAAACTCTCCGTTAGGTGTCAGATTATCTTTAACCCCCTCAAACCCCTGCTTATCTTCCTTTTTTTAAAAAATGGAAAGGAACAAACCTCAAGATCAGAGCCTTTGAACAAGAAATGATATTTGGCTGGAATTTAATGTTATGTTAGTTATATTTACTTCTGTGCTTTCCTTTCTTCATGGCAAATTATGATCATTTACCAGTTAGGATTGGGATATAAAATTTTGTTTTCAATTAAACTTTTGAAGTAAAAAGTATAAGATTTAAAATATATATGCTGAAAGTCATACATAGATTTGGACAAAACCCATGAAACTAATGTACGAATGACTGACATTTAAGAAGCTGGATCAGACCAGTGATTCCCAACCTTGTTTCTGAGGCTACCTTGAAGATTCACACTTATTAGAAAATATTCAAGTGAAATTAATTTAAATTAAAGTAATTTAGAAAAATAAATATGTATATATTACTTTTATTTATTTTTATAATCTTTTTCTCATTATAAAAATTATGCATGCTTATTGTTGGAATATGATCCTGGAAAATACTTAAGTTACAGATGAAAATTAAAAACAGGATATCACAATTTAGGAACAAATGCATGTAATATGTGAGGGATTTTTTTTTTAACTTTTATAAATATGATGATTTTGACTCTCAAAATGTTAATACATATATGTTAATCTAAATTTACATAAAAGAAAAGGGTTATGGTTTTATTTATTTAAAACAATTAACAATAGAATGACTTTTTTTTTTTTTTTTTTTGCGGTACGCGGGCCTCTCACTGTTGTGGCTTCTCCCGTTGCAGAGCACAGGCTCTGGATGCGCAGGCTCAGCGGCCATGGCTCACGGGCGCAGTCGCTCCGTGGCATGTGGGATCTTCCCAGACCGGGGCACGAACCCGTGTCCCCTGCATTGGCAGGCGGGCTCTCAACCACTGTGCCACCAGGGAAGCCCTAGAATGACTTTAAATATCAAACCTTTCCTTGTGTACTTAAAAGTTTAATTTGCTCAAAATTCATATACATTTAATATTGAGGACCATATTTACCAAGTAACTTAAGACACATCTTTACTAAATACAGTTTCAGTCACTTATAGTGAGATGAGTGAAGTTTCCTTTTGGAAATCGTGTATTTAAGTCCCTGCTTTTCTTACTTGCCAGAGATGTACAATTTCCAGCTCTTTGCAGACTTACCTTCCTACTATGGAGGAATAACAACATAGCAGACTGAATTGTGTTCTAATTTTCAGTGAGAGGAGATGGCTTGGAATCTATTGCTATACCGAACCAACAGGTATAGGGAGATAATTATCTCCTTATAAGAATGCTATAGGTGTCAGAAGTGTCTGTTTACATTTTTTTTCCAAAGCAGAACATCAGCACGGAGTAACATTATTACCTTAATCACAAGCAGGCAAGATGGTTTAAACAACAACAACGAGCAGAACAGTAACCACTCCACACCAGTGTGATAACCTGCTGTTCCACTGATAGTTTCCTTCTCCCCACCCTAAAGAGTTCTCTATCCAGATAGACAATGACTGTACCACCACTTGATTTTGATGTTATGAGGTGAGAGTATGGGACTATACGATCTTGTTATAGCACTTTGTCAGGAAACAGTGCAACTAAGAAGGTAACCCTTGATCTTGAAACAAACTCTTGTCCATTGCCACCAGCTCCACTCAACATTAAGACTATATATAGCCTCCACAAAGACTGGGAATCCATGAAGTTATCCTCTGTGCTGGAAACAGTTGTTGGTTCCTAGAAAACTCTTTAATATTGTTGAATGAATGTGCCATCATCATAATAGCTACTGTTTCTAAATAGCCAAGATGTATTAGGTGCTGTGATTTATGATAATAGTTCCAGTTCTCACAAAGACTCTCAATTGTAGTTGTTGTTATCTGTATTGTCACATTGAAGAAACGAGTTCAGAAGTGTTAAGTCCACACAGTGATGGGAGTAGAATTCGAAGCTAGATTTATCTGATGCCAGTGCTTCAAGTGTTTCTCCTACAGAATGCAAAAGAGTTACATGACCTCAAAAAGGGCTTCATATATGAAAAAGGAAAACTACAATATGGTGCAGATTCAAATGCTTTTGTATGGTCTGATGATAGTGACATTATTTTAAAAAAAGAAAAGAAAAGAAAGGAATCCATGTGCGTTCCTGGGACTGTGAAATAGATTTTTTTTTAATGAGTTGACTCTAAAGGGTTGGGAGGAACCTTTGGGGACTGACATTAACAGTTTAGGCTCCGTTTAGAAAACAACTGTATATGTACACGTATATGTATACGGGTCCATTGTCTTAATTTTCTTTTGCTACTGTCTAATCTCTCCTCACCAATCTGGCAGACTGGGCAGGGCTCAACCACTGCGCCACCAGGGAAGCCCCAGAGGGACATCTTGATTGGATACCTTCCTCCCATCATTTGCTTCTTTCTCTTTGGAAGCTGGGCTGCCTTTAGAGGCAAATGGGTAGCCATAACCAAAGAGAGCCCAGAATATCTTCAGAAGGGAACAGAGGGTGGCACCAAAACAGCCCTGCGGGAGATGAGGACATCAAGAAGATTTGTTCACCAGAGTTTGCAGTTTCCTGCAGCTTTATAAATAATTCACTTGGGTAATGTTTTATCAAAAACTGCACAATCGCTTCAAAAGCCTGAGAATCTAATGGGCTTTAAAAAAAATCTTAATAAAAGAATATCAAGGCTTTGACCTGACACCGTTCCCCACCTCCGTATGTTTTTTTTCCCTCTTGGGGAAAAAAATCTGTAACACAAAAATGAATTTATTGTAATTGCCCACCTAGTGTGTAAAATTTCAGCTTCCATGTCATGCTTTAACAGGCAGTGTGCACAAAGCATAATCCCAGCTGAGGACTCAAGATTACTAGTTGTTGTTTCTCTTTAACAGCCAGCGGTTGGATGCTGTGCTTATCTCTGGGAAGAAGTGATTGAATCAATTCTTTATTTAATCTCTCTGCTGACTTTATATTCCCTGTTCTACAGCAATGATATTTTAGTCCATCTCCTCCTTATTAAGTATGAATTTCCCCCATAGAATTTTAATCCACTGATTTGTGTTTCTTGACATACATACTTGGCATGTACTCATCGTAAAATCTGTTTCTCTGGTCACAAGGTGAGCCATGCAAGAAAATGTGGATGATTCATGAAACTCGTCATCACTCCCAAGGAGAGATTTTAAGCATTTGCCGAAGATGGTGGATCCTCAGAGAAGAATAAGATTGACTTAGTGGCAAAAGTGTGGGCTCTGGTCAGGCGGCCTGGTTTGAATTGAAGCTACACCACATATGAGCTGCATGACATTGAATACCTTCTTTAAATCTTCTGTGTCCCAGCTTCCTTGCTTATTAACTGTGGATAATTGCTCCTGCCTAAGAAGGTTACTGCGAGGGTTAAGTAAGTTAATAAATGGAAGGTGTTTAGGGCAGGGCTGGTCCACAGGAAGCACTTTAAAATGCTAGCTGCTCTCAATTATCCTGTCTTGTCTTAACACATGTGCTATGTGAGGCTCTTCTACCTGACATGCAGAAGGCATGCAACAAATACTAATTGAACAAATGAATGGGTGCTTCCTAGAGTTTCCATCCTGAAGCTATGGCTGTATCTGTTTCTGTGTATTTCATCCTGCTTTCCATCACTGTACATTGTTTTTAATGGGTCATTGCTGTCCTTCTCATGTACCCTTGATTCTCCACGCAAGATTCCCACGGGCAATGAGCCTGGCCAGTGGAGGAGGCAAAATAAAGAGGCAGTTTGTCAAAGTAAATTCCATTCTTTCCCTCAAGTGACAAATCTGTAGTGATCCATTTAAGCTAACATGACTTTGAGTGTTTACTTTTCTACTTGTTAACAGGTATCTCTCTGAACTGTTAAAATGTTAAAAGATAAACGGAGGCATATTTTAAGAGTTTATCTGAGCAGAAATCAATGTGAATCAGGCAGTATCCGATCTAGCAGATAGAAAGGAGTTCTGAGGAGCGATACAAAATGAAAGACTTTTATAGCCAGAAGGAAGCAGGAAAAAAGAAGTTACACTAGACAAAAAAGTGGGTTGGTTATTGCAAGGGCACTTTTCTTCAGGGGATGGCAGGGGTCTGTCAAGCAGATGACTTAACTAGTGCTGATCCAGCACTTTCTGATTGACGGGTTTAAGATTCCATTTCTGGGAGAGCTAAAACTCTAATTAAGTCTTAGTTTGGTAACATGGGGCTTAGCTTAAGCAGTTCCATTTGCGGCCTGTTGTCTTGTTTTTAACAATTCCCCCTTTAGATCAGACTCTCAGCCTAACTGAGAGACTCTATCAGAAATTTAAGGCATTAGCTCTACTCCCAGCTACCACTCTGGAGTTCTTGCAGTTTTTGCCAAATCTCTGTGTGGTAGTCACAGATCATGACTTTAGGTTCACATTCTTTACATTGGTCATTCCTTTTCCAAAGTTCTCTTCTTGAGGAGACTGATTATGTGCTTGGTGGCTAGTGGCTATGAACATGCATTTAAGTCTTTTCAGAAAATACAGCACAGCAGGGAGACTACTATGATTATTATAACCAGGATAATTCCCAATGTCTGGAGTGCACTTTGGAGCCATGGTCCCCAAGGTCCAAACCAGTCAGTATCAAAATAAGTCAAAAAAAGACCCCGTTGAAGGAGTAACTTTCTCAAGCCAACTGGCTTGTTCAGTGAGCTCATGTAATGAAGTCTCAACTTCCTTGGAAGTGTTCATCCAAGTGCAGCAAGTGAAATTGGCCACAGCATAAAGACCTCTATTCTCAGTTGAAAAATCATCAAGGGCTATCCTATCATCAAGAACTTTGGTCAGAGAGTCTAGGGATTTTTGCTGGGCAGCTAATTGCTTTTGCAGAAGATGTTTGCCAGAGTTAAGGAACAGTGTCTTCCTGTGCATTAACAGAGAAAAAAAACGTAAGTAGCAAAAAAGAAAAGGAATGAAGGTTTCATTTTGGAAATGAAGATTTTTGGTCTGTGATCTTGGGAAAGCTGTTTGTTTTGAGATGTTAACTGCTTTGAGGGAGGAACCTCCCTAATCAATTTTAATTTTAAATCTTTAGCTGTTGTGCAGTTCTAAGAGTCTGATGGAGCCCTTTTTAATTGGGAGATATGGACCCAAGATTCAAGTATATGAAGTTTGGCTGCCACCTGAATAGTGAGAAGGATCTGGTATGGTCCCTTCCAAGGAAGTTCAAAGTAGTTTTTGTTCTTAGTGATTTCAAATCAGAAGGGTGGGAGAAAATTGGAAACTTTGGTTTGGAGAATTAGCTAGGTATTTGAGGCAACAAGAAGAATTTAGGATTCAGTCCACTTTACAGGTATATAGCAAAACCTTTAGGTGTATAATAAAACCTCAAAGATAATTAACAGGATTAGAATCAAATATCTGTGAAGATGCAAACATAATTTTTCCTCTGTAATCACCCCCATTTTTACCAAAGATCATCACAGTAAAGCTAATAGGTTTGCATTAAATTTGGCCTGATTATTTACATAAGTGCAGCAAGAATAATGATGGACTATATAGGCTCTTTTTAAGTCTGTTTTGTTGGTGCTTTTCATTATGAATCTAAGATTGAACTCTTAAAAGCCTCTCAAAGCTAGGAAGTCAAGCCAAGGACTTGGCATCAGACTTGCCACCAGACTTCACCTGCAATACCTGTAGATTTGGATGAATTCCTCTCTTCCCAAGGTCCCCTAAATATATTGAGGTTCCTGAGCCTGCCAGGAAGCGACCTTCCTTACTCACCTATTAAGGCTGCTGATAACCCTGTAAGCAAGGTACCAGGCCTGTTTTTTCAAGGGGCTTTTTTGACTCCATAAAGCCAACCTTAGTTCTTTAAAGCTGTCTGGTCCTATCTGATTCTACACATATTCTCAAATATGGCATTCCACCTAAAGCCTTGGCAATATAACCAATGTTTCCAGTGGTGTCTCATTACAAGGAGAACAGACTCTTATTGAACTTATGCAGATACCTGACTATATTGCCATGAAAAAAAATACTCAAGAGTTTCTGAATTCTGGTGGATCAGGTAGTGAAAAAAGTAACTGTTTCATCTTTGTTTACAAAGGTGTACTTTATCCAATTGCTGTAAGTCATAGATAGCTTAAGAAAAAAGGTTTCCTTAATTCTGGAAATATAAACCATTAAAGAACTATCAGTGTTTCAAATGAAAAGTTATAAAACTTATAATCATCCTCATCAGTTCATTCAATTACATGTGATTAATTATTTCAAAGTAGATTTAATTATATATATTGATTAGAATTCTTAACCTGTAGAATCCTAAATTCCTAGTGAAAACTGAGAGGTAAGCAATTGTGGATTGATTGTTACAATCGAATTCTGTGGATTGACAAATTTACAAATGCATTTCATAATTACTATAAGTACATTCTTCTTCATAGTAAATTTTCCAGTGTTTCACAAGCCATGTTTACTAATATACCTAAATATCTTTAGTTCCTCTGTAAAAGGAAAACAGAGTGGATAAACCTATGTTCAGTAGTTAATATTTCAGGATTTTCTCTTATTTGAAAATGATATAGATATTTAATGAATATCAATTATTTAATTTAGCTAAATATAACTTTAAGGTTTCAAGTTACCCAAAAGACTTTGGAACCTACTTAAAGTAGACATACTGTAAAGCATAATTGTTGAAAAGTTTATTTACAAGCTTTCACTTACATCTATTTAATTCATTTGTTCTTTTTTTATATAAATTTATTTGTTTATTTATTTGTTTGTTTTTTATTTTTGGCTGCATTGGGTCCTCGCTGCTGCACACAGGCTTTCTCTAGTTGCGGCGAGGGGTGACTACTCTTCCTTGAAGTGCATGGGCTTCTCATTGTTGTGGCTTCTCTTATTGCAGAGCATGGGCTCTAGAGCACAGGCTCAGTAGTTGTGGTGCACAGGCCCAGCTGCTCCGTGGCATGTGGGATCCTCCCGGGCCAGGGATCAAACCCATGTTCCCACACTGGCAGGTTGATTCTTAACCACTGTGCCACCAGGGAAGCCCCAATACATTTGTTCTTAACAATTATGTTTAGATTAGTCATGAAAATCTCATAAGACATTAAACAGCTAATTATCATCTTAAGTTATCTTTCTTGCTGACAGATTCTGTAATAGAGATAACATAAGCTTATTTAACTTTTAGTAATCTTAGGTAGAATAAAAGTATTATATTTAATGTTGATAACTCTAAAGACATGCCTGCTTTAATTAAATCAACAAACCTAAACTGGCTTTTATTTACTGAAAATTATCCTAGATCACGTGAACTTGGAAAAAATTTGGGTTAATTTCTATATTTCTGTGAGTAGACTTGATTTATATAATGCTTGTTTGTCTTTAAGCCAATTAAATAAAACTCTTTGCAAACTAGTTTTGGTAATGCCATCTGAAGATAGAAAAACATCACACATCTATAACATACATACATAGATCTACATAAACGTAGAGACAGACACAAAAAGAGATCTTACAGCTTTCATTTTAAGATTTTAGCCATGAGATGAGCATGATAATGCAAGGCTCACTAGTTTGTAAAAGAACAGTTGGATTCAAATTGTGTTTCTGACACATGGAATAAGTTGAGGTTACTTGCTCAGAGGGCTAAAGCTTTTTACTAATATTTGTGAAAGAAACTTTTAAGGTGTTTCATAGGCCTAGTTTGCAAAATAGCCTTTCCTTTTCTTTTCCCTTGATAAAAATTACCTTGGTTCCTAGAGAAGACCAGGTAGAATACTTAACATCTCAAAAGGCACAGAGAAAGAATGCAAGTTTCACCAAGAAGGACTTTGTTCCATAAGTCAAGATGCTTTACAACATCTGCAAGCCTTGTGAGATGAATAGGGGAGGTGTGAGGACTCACAAAAGGGTAGGTGGGCTTTGGATCGTTCCTAGAGCCACATTTCTGGTCTTGTAAAAATTTGATTTGTAAAAAAAAAAAAAAAAAAAAAAAAAATTTGATTTGTAAACAAATTCAGTTGTTTTAAATTTTTCAAAGAATAGGTTTGCAATCTGAATGATACGGAGGCTGACCCTCCCATCCCACTACATTATCCTCAGTTTGCTTTTTTATATCAGGAAGAGGATCTTTAAGATGGAAATCAAGAAATTCCTGTGTTCTAGATTTAGAGCTCTGTGTCTTTGGAATGGCTTGTGACCACTGTGATTCACCATTGTCTTTGGTAGGTAGGCCTGACCTGCTTGTTCAGCTTTCAGACAAAATTTAATTCACCTAAGGCCTCACTCTGGGCACAGTCCAGCTTAAGTCAGACCTACCCTGTTTCTAATTCGGACCCAGTCCGTCACTGGAAACAGTCTGATTTCTACGTCAGATCCAGCCCAACTCCTGCCAGTTTGGGGACCCAGGTAGGTAAAGAAATGCTCAAAGTCTGAAAGCTCCCAACACATAAGCTGTGGATGGAGCATCTAAGGGACCTTACCTAGAGGCAGCGAGAAAGCTGTGACTCCAGGGGCTCTGCAGGTACCTTTGCTGTTGTTGCTTATTGCTTCTGAGGGCTGTCGAGGGTCTCCTTGGGTTCCCTCTTTTGTCCCCAGACCTGTGAGAAGATAAACTGAGACATATTAAAAAATTTTAAGTTGGAGCAAAAATCAGTCCAATCGGAAACATCCAATCTAGCCAATAGGAAGGATCTCTGAGGAGCAGTGCAAAATGACTTTAGAGCCAGAAAGGAGCAGGAGGTTACACTAGACAAAAAAGGAGGTTGGGCTTCCCTGGTGGCGCAGTGGTTGAGAGTCCGCCTGCCGATGCAGGGGACACGGGTTCGTGCCCCGGTCCAGGAAGATCCCACATGCCGCAGAGCGGCTGCGTCCGTGAGCCATGGCCGCTGAGCCTGCGCGTCTGGAGCCTGTGCTCCGCAACAGGAGAGGCCACAACAGTGAGAGCCCCGCGTACCGCAAAAAAAAAAAAAAAAAAAAGCAGGTTGTTTATGGCAAGGTGACTTTCCTTTAGGGGATGGCAGGGGTCTGACAGGTAGATGACCTGACTAATACTCATCGGCTGTCTCCTGATTGGCTGGTTTGAGATTCCATTTCTGGCAGAGCCAAAAACTCAATTAAGTCTCCATTTGATGCGGGGCTTAGCATAAGCAATCCCATTATTGGGCCGGTTGTCTTATTTTTTAACAATACAAAAGCACCATTTGCAAAATAAACTCATCTGGGGGCTTCTAAAGGGAATTTCATTCAATAAAAGGAGACATTAGTTATTTAAAACCACGTGGGCATTTTCAGGAGAAAGGTTAAAAGGTTTTCCAGAAGACAGACTTTCTGAATTTTTCCTTCTTTTCCTCCTTCTTTTCTCTTTCTCCTTACCTTTCTCATCATCCTCTTTTTACTTCTTTTTCTCCTCTGTCCCTTCTTCCTTCTCCTCCCCCTTTTCTCCTTCTTCAATCCAGCTCAGAGTGTGTGGCATTTATGGTAAGAAGTCTTCAGGGAGCAAGAATGTGTAGGAGACAGGTAGCTTGGGAAGGTTAAAGGTCACTATAACAGTGCAGCAATTAACAGTTGCAAAAGTGTGTAGAGGTTGCTAAGACAAGGTAACCCAGAGTTATTGTGAATGAGGAGGCAGAAGGAATGGGATGTATAATATTTTTTATTGTTCTGAATGTGAGGTCGTGACCTCATCAGTATTTCTCCACAGTCCAGGATAATGATTGTGCTTATGAAATAGTAAATGAGAAGGGTGGGCAGAAACATTTGCTCTACATGTTGTTGGGACTTGACCTGTCTGAATTCAGCCTTTGGACTTCAGCCGAGAAGAAAGGGTTGGGTGAGGCACTGGCAAGGGACAGCAAGGAAAATGCTATCTTCCAGTTTCCTCTTTCAGACGACCTTCCTTTCTTTTAACTAACCTACCTCAACCCTTGTGTACTCACTTCTCTGCTTGGATTTCTGTACTTTTGAAGGTATCAATTCTACCTTTAAAGTCTCATCAATCAGAAGGTTTCCTTTTTCTTTCCGACTCTCTGTTTTACAAGGAACTTTTAGCAAAGTCCAACAAAACCACAGGGCTTCTGAAAGCCAGCTCTGTTTAAATTGTACCCAGGTAATTATAATTTCTTTAAGTGTGGCCATTCCTCTGGTAATATGTATTCACACTAAAAAAAGATATTTTCAAATTCTTTAGCAGCATATTAAAATGCAAATCGGTCTTCCTATTAAAGATTTCTGGAAGTTCTCTGACAACACATTTGAATGCAAATTGCCAAAGTGTAGATGCTAAAATTAAAATTGGGAAACATAATACACCTCCGTGGAGGGGCTGATACTCTTAACAGCAGAAAGGAAAGCGGAGCTCTGGACCCCCTGCGTTGTAATCACACAGTTGGTCAGTGACAGGTTTGGGCAACTGCAGAGAATAGCAGTCCCACCCCCCAGTCCCTCCTTCTCCCTCTGCATGTAATTCTGCAAAATGGACCTGAGCAGAGTGGACTCAGTGCAATCTGATAACCAGTTCAGATTCTCTGTCTTCCTTCCTCTCATGTCTTGTTGCCGGGACAGACAGGGGAAGGCAAAGCTTCTGACCCACTGGTATTATTTACTTAGTGACTCTGCCTTGCCCTATTTACAGCCCTTACGAGATTTCTCCCGTCTCCTGCTCTCTCTAGAACTGGATGGTTGTAGAAGGCATATTCCCATGGCAACGATACAAGCCAATGCTTTCCCAGCTCTGCTTTTGTGACACCGCAGGGTCCTCCTAATTATCCCAAAGGGTATCATGGTATTCTCAAACAAAATTAGTTTTCATTCACTCTACATTTAAAAATAAATGTGTCATTTTGTGCTTTGGGGCCATTAGGTGGTGAAGGATGTACGCTGCGAGTCAGGTGGGTGGTGGGAGTGAAATTAAATCATGATCTGCTCAAAAGACTTGAAAACGTAATGTTGGAGATCATTTCAGGACTGTGTGGTTGAACAATGTAGCATGGACTCCTAATTCCTAAAATGCAGCTCCCCAATTAAAATAGCCTGGGTCGTGAGCAAAGCCTTTCTTGCAAGGCTGAGCATTCTATCCTCTGACATTGTTTCGCTAGGTGATGTGTCTTTAGGATCTTTCTAAATTGGCCTTGGGTGAATGTCCTGATGAACCAGCTCTCTTTGGTAGTGTTCACTGCATCCTTTGTTTGAAAGTAATTTTTAATTATACAGAAAAATACGTGAATACATTTTTTCTTAAAAGCTCTTTTGTTTTAAACCCAGTACCAGCCTCTTCTCCGAGAGTCAACTTTGTTATGAATTTGGTGTGTACTCTTCAAAATAATTCTAATATATATCTATAGATGATGTACAGAACTGTTGTGTGTGTCCTTTTGAAAAAGGAAATGACATTGTTCTACAATATTATTTCTGCCTCTCAATATTTCTTAGGGAATTATCAATTCGATGTATGTATCTTTAATTCATTTATTTGCTTTTAGAATTGTATGATTATATCACAGATTATTTAGCCAGCCTCTGAATGGTAGACAGATTACTTATAATTTTCCACTATTATAAATAATACTGCAGGGAATATTTTTGCATGTGGTTTATTTAGGATAGGTACTTAGAAATGGAATTACTATGATCCTCATTTTTCAAGGAATTTGCCCCTTTCTCTTAGCCTTCTGTATCTGGCAGAGACCTGGAAATGTTCCTTTTTGATTAGTAGGTTCTGGTTTCCTGGAAGGAGAGGTCTTGTTTCCTATTTATATTCTGTTCCATAATCTGTGTAATTAAAACATAGCAATGTTGCAAGAAATTACATAATGATGACAGTTGTATCCTGTGTTTAATCCACAGTGCAAATGACAGGGTGTGAAGCAGAGCTCTGAATGATGGAGTTAATATCATTTATTCAGTGTTGTTATATATCCATAGATTCTATATCCTTCCCTGAGGCTGAAAAACTCACTCTGTGTTTTTCCCCTAAGGGTTTTATTTCTCTTTGGAAAGTTTGCTGTAGGGCAGAAATAGTAATTTGCAATTGTATAGTTCTTTGTGTTATTTGGCGGGCTTCATAATGTGGAATTATTGAATTATCTTGTGAGTTCAGGCAGTGTACATAGCTCAGAGGATGATTGTGTTGATGAGGCTCCTTTGGGCTGAGTGGAAGCCTTACTGAGAAAAAAAAAAAAAACCCTCATAAACTGCAGAATGACTTCCCTTTGTAGAATGCATACTAAGCTTAATTAGAGAGTAGACAGGTATTTGCATTGTATAATTTCAATCCCAGGTGGCTAAACTTGGAAAAGAACTTAGACCAACACCCTCTTATTCCATCTAAGAAACTTGCATCTCAGAGAGATGATGTGAGTATCTGCGATCACTTAGCACAATAATGGCAGAGCCAGCATGATAAACCAGATTTTAAAAAATTTTACTTTTCAAAATTTACGTACAGTAAAATTTAATTTTTGTCCTTTTTGGTATATTGTTCTGTGAATTTTGACAAATTCACCAACACAATCAGGATACAGAACGGTTCCATCACTCCAAGAAATTACGTGCTGCCCGTTTGTGGTCCAGGCCTTCCTCCATCACTAACCTCTAGCAACTTCGACCTCTGAATTGGTCATGCTGTTTCCAGGGTATCATATAAATGGAAGCATACAGTATTTCATCTTTTAAGCCTGGCTACTTTCATTTACATAATATGTTTAGGATTCATCCATGTTGTTGACTGCATTAGAAGTCCTTATCTTTTTTTTTTTTTTTTTTTTTTGCGGTACGCGGGCCTCTCACTGCTGTGACCTTTCCAGTTGCGGAGCACAGGCTCCGGACACGCAGGCTCAGCGGCCATGGCTCACGGGCCCAGCCGCTCTGCGGCACATGGGATCTTCCCGGACCGGGGCACGAACCCGTGTTCCCTGCTTCGGCAGGCGGACTCTCAACCACTGCGCCACCAGGGAAGCCCAGAAGTCCATATCTTTTTATTTCTGAATATCATTCCATTGTATGACTACACCCCTGGTTGTTTATCCATTCACCCCCTGAAGGACAAGTGGGTTGTTTCTAACTTTCAGTGAGTAAAAATAATGCTGCTGTAAATATTTGTTTACAAGTTTTGTGTGAACATAAGATGGTGTTTCTCTAGGGTAAATAGCTAGAAGTAGATGGTTAAACAACCAGAAGTAGGAATTGCTGGGTATATGTATGTACTTAACATTACAAGAAACTGCTGAACTATTTACCAGTGTAATTACACCATTTTGCAGTTCCACCAGAATAAGAGTTCCAGTTATCTACAACTTTGCCAGTACCTGTAATGGTTAGTGTTTAGATTTTAGCCATTTTAGTACGTTTGTAGTGATATCTCATTGTGTTTTTAATTTGCATTTACCTAATGGCTAAAGAGGTTGAGCATCTTTTCATGTGCTTATTTGCCATATATATATCTTTTTTGGGGAAATATCTGTTAAAATATTTAATCTAGTTTTTAATTGAGTTATTTGTTGCCTTTCTGTTGAGTTCTGAGGTTTATGTGTGCATGTGTGTGAATACTATATATGTGTGTGTGTGTGTGTATATATATATATGTATGTATTCAGGACATTAGTACTTTGTTGGATATATGATTTGTGGCTGTATTTTCCCAGTATGTAGTTAGTCTTTTCATTTGTTGTTTTTTTTGCAGAAGTTTTTTGCAAAAGTTTTTAATTTTGATAAAGTCAAATTTATCAATTTTTAATTTTATGGGTTGTGATTTGATGTATCTAAAAACTCTTTGCCTAACCCAAGGTTTCAAAGATCTTCTGTGTTGTCTTCTAAGTTTAATAGTTTCATATTTTCCATTTAAGTGTAGGATCCATTTTGAGTTAAATTTTATTTAACGTATGAGGTATAAGTAGAGATTACCATTATCTTTTTTTTGTTTGTTTATGGATGTTCCATTGGCACCATTTGTTGAAAAGGCTGTTCTTTCTCCATTGACTTGCTTTTGCACTGTTGTCAAAAACCAATTTCTATTGTCTGTATCTGAAGTCTCCTATTCCATTGATCTATTTAACTGTCCTTTCAGCAATACCACTGTCTTGTTTTGTAACTTTATAATAAGTGTTTGAAAAATTAAATGAGTCCTCCAATTTTGTTCTTATTTTTCAAAATTGTTTTGGCCACTTTAGTTCCTTTGCATTTCATTAAAATTTAGAACCACTTTGTCAATATCTCTAACAGCAACAACAAAAATCCTGCTAGAATTTTTATTGCAGTTGTGTTATATTCATAGATCAATTTGGGGGAGATTTGAGGAAAATTAAACTCTTAAAATATTGAGGTTTCCAATCAGCACACATGGTATATCCCTCACTTATTTGCATTCTTCTTTACTTTCCTACATCTGTGTTTTTGAGTTTTCAGCAACAGATGTAGCACATAATATTTTGTTACATTTTTATCCCTAAGTATTTCATGTTTTGGAGTATTTTACACAATTTTTGGTTTTCTTTTTCTTTCTTTTTTTTTGAATTATCTGGCAGGCTTGCCCACCTATGTGCTTGCTTTTCCTTCCTTCCTCCTTCCCCTCCCTCCCTCCCTCCCTCCCTCCCTTCCTTTCTTCCTTCCTTCCTTCCCTCCCTCCCTCCCTCCCTCCCTCCTTCTCTCCCTCTTTCCAAGCATGCCCAATGTATGTGCATAACAGAACCCTACAAGTATGATTATTGTAATGTCAATAGTGTTTAAATTCTAATAGTTTTCTTATGAGCATTTATGAACATCACTGTTAAAAACTTTTTGATCCATTTCTGCTACCCCTCACCCCCTGCCTCTAGCAGCCACCAATCCTCTGTATCTATAAGCTTTTTGAAAAACAGAGTCCACATATAAGAGAGCTCATCTGGTATTTGTCTTTCTCTAGCTGACTTAGCATAATTCCCTCAAGGTCCATCCATGTTGTCACAAATGGCACTATTTTATTCTTTTTTATGGCTGAGTAGTATTCCATTGCATATGGCTACTGTATCTTCTTCATCTGTTCATCCATCAGTGGGTATTTAGGTTGCTTCCATATCTTGACTATTATAAATAATTCTGCAATGAACATGGGGATGCATCTATTTTTTCAATTTAGTGTTTTTGTTTTCTTGAGATAAATACCCAGAAGTGGAATTGCTGAATCATATGGTATTTCTATTTTTAATTTTTTGAGGAACTTCCATACTTCTTTCCATAGTGGCTACACCAATTTACATTCCCACCAGCAGTGCACAAGGGTTCCTTTTTCTTCACATCCTTGCCAACATTTGTTATTTGTTGTCTTTTTGCTAATAGCCATTTTGGCAGGTATGAGGTGGTATCTTACTGTGGTTTTGATTTTCATTTCCCTGATTATTACTGATGCATCTTTTCATGTACCTGTTGGCCATCTGTGTGTCTTCTTTGGAAAAATGTCTATTTGGAACTTTTGAAATATCTGTTCAAATTTTGATTTTCAATTGTTCGTTGCTTACTGTAAAGAAATGTGATTTATTTTAATGTATTGACCTTGAATCCTGCAAACATGTTGAACTCACTTATTAGGTCCAGGAGCTTTCTGTAGATGCCCTGAAATTTTCTATACAGACAAGTGATGTTGCTTGTGAGTAGAGACAGCTTCACTTATTTTTCAATCTATGTATTTTATTTCTTCTATTGTGCCTTATTTCAATGACTAGGGCTTTTATACAGTGTTGGATACGAATGGTGAAAGTGGATATCCTTACCTTGGTGCCCATTTTAGCAGGAAAGCATTAATTCTTTGATCATTAATTATGATGTTAGCTTCATGTTTTTATAGAGATCCTTAATCAGGTTAAGGAAGATCCCTTTTATTTCTAGTTTGCTAAGAGTTTTTACTGCTGTGAATTAATATTGAATTCCACCAAAAAATTTTCTTTATCTATTGGCATGATTAATGTCATTTTCTTCCTTAGTCTGTTAATATGATGGATTACATTGATTTATTTTCTCATAATGAATCAGCCTTGCATTTCTGAGATAAACCCTACTTTGTCTTAGTCTGAGTTTCATTTTATATATTGCTGGATTTGACTTCTGATATTTCGTTGAGGTCTTTTATATCTGTATTTATGAAGGATATTGGTCTGTAGTTTTCATTTCTTATATTGTCCTTGTCTGGCTTTGTTGTCAGAGTCCTGCTGGCATCATAAAATGAGTTGAGTAGTATTCTCTTCTTTTCTGTTTTTTGGAAGAAATTGTGAGGAATTGGTATTATTATTGTTTTCTTACCTGCGTGGTAAAATTCACCAGAGAAACCATCTGGGCCTGGAGTTTTCTTTGTTAGAAGTTTAAAATTATGAATTAAAGTTTTTAAATAGATATAGAGCTATTCAAATTATTTCTTTCTTCTCGAGTGAGTTTGGTAGTGTGTCTTTCAATTGGTCCACATCATCTAAGTTGTTGAATTTATGGCCATAAAGTCATTCTTAGAATTCCCCTATAATTATTTTAATGTCTGTGGAATTTGTAGTGATATATTCTGGTATTGATAGTTTGTGCCTTCCTGCTTTTTTCTTTGTCAATCTGGACAGAATTCTACCAATTTTGTTGATCTTTTCAAAGAAGCTGCTTTTGGTTTTATTGATTTTTTTTTGTTTTCTATTTTAAATTTATTTTATTTTATTTATTTTTGGCTGCGTTGGGTCTTTGTTGCTGCACGTGGGCTTTCTCTAGTTGCAGCAAGCGGGGGCTACTCTTTGTTGTGGTGCTTGGGCTTCTCATTGCGTTGGCTTCTCTTGTTGCGGAGGATGGGCTCTAGGTGCGCGGGCTTCAGTAGTTGTGGCTCGCGGGCTCTAGAGCGTAGGCTCAGTAGTTGTGGCACATGGGCTTAGATGCTCCGTGGCATGTGGGATCTTCCCGGACCAGGGCTCGAACCCGTGTCCCCTGCATCGGCAGGCGGATTCCTAACCACTGTGCCACCAAGGAAGCCCCTCTTTTTCTATTTTATTTTCGTTATTTACTTCATTCTACTTGCTTAAGTTCCACATGTTCTTTTTCTAGTGTCTTAGGCTAGAAACTTCAATTATCCATTTGAGAGTGTTCTTCATTTCTAATAGAAACATTAAATGATATAAGTTGTCTTCTAGCACCATTTTAGATTCGTCCCATAACTTTTAATATGATATACGTTTATTTTTATTCAATTCAAAATATTTTCTGGTAGGTTCCAGTCCTTTTCACTGATGGTTGTTCTACAGATAGTTGTGATTTTGGTGTGGTCATGAGAAGAGGTGAGCTCAGGGTCTTTCTACTCTGTCATCTTGGCCACGTGCAAAGAGAATCCAATTCAGAATATTTTCTAACTTCCTTGAGACTTACTCTTTGACGCATAGATTATTTGGAAGTGTGTTTTTAACTTTCAAATATTTGGAGATTTTTCAGATACCTTTCTGTTATTGATTTTTGGTTCGATTTTGTTATGATCAGAGAATAATACCTCGCATTTTTTCAATTAAAAAGTTATTAAAGTTTGTTTTTATGACCCAGTATATTGTCTCATTGAATATTCCATGTGGACTTGAAAAGAACATGTATTATGCTATTGTTAAGTGGAGTGCTTTATGAATGTTAATTAGGTCAAGTTGATTGATATTGTGCTTCAGGACTTCTTTATCCTTCTTGACTTTCTTTCTATTTGATCTTTGATTACTGAGAGATGCGTGTTGAAGTCTCCAAGTATAATTATGGATTTGCCTACTTGTCCTCTTAGTTGCATTCATTTTTTTTTTTAAACAATCATGATATCTGGTTTTTGTTTGTTTGTTTGTTTGTTTTGCGGTACGCGGGCCTCACACTGCTGTGGCCTCTCCCGTTGCGGAGCACAGGCTCCGGACGCGCAGGCTCAGCGGCCATGGCTCACGGGCCCAGCCGCTCCGCAGCATGTGGGATATTCCCGGACCGGGGCACAAACCCGCGTCCCCTGCATCGGCAGGCGGACTCTCAACCACTGCGCCACCAGGGAAGCCCCAGCTGCATTCATTTTTGCTTCACATATTTTGAATATGTTATTAGGTGCAGATACATTTAGGATTTTTATATTTTCTTCATGAATTAACCCTTTTTTGATCATTTTGTAATGTCCCTCATTATCACTGGTAATTTTTCTTATTCGGAACTGTGCTTATCTTATCTTTAGATAGCCAGTCCTGTGACTGACTTGGTGACAGAGGAAGGAGAGGGAAGGAAGAAAGACACTTGAGATCACAAGACCCCATTTCCCAGTTCCTCTAGTCATAGAGAAATATATCCTTTCCAATTATCCAAAAATCTGCACGGGAGTATTGTCTCATGACTGAGCCTTGCCTGGGACCAGCACAGGAGAGTAACAAATATTAAATTAAACCAGTCTTCCCCCCCACATATCCATACCACATGGGGGCGTCTTCCTGGTTTTCTGGCCATGAAGAGAGAAGAAGCAAATTTCTCTTGAAGTGTGTCCTGATTGCATCTGCTGCATGGTCTTGGGATTCAGGACTTTGTGGAGTTCAAGCTCGGAGGTATGGGAGGGAAAAACACAGGAATGTCTGTACCATGTTGGTCACGCTCCTAGTTCTATTATTTACTTTTAGTGTTATCAGATAGGGGCCTTATGCATGCTATCCAGGAATTTTAATTGTAATTAGAGAAAGTATGGAATGAGCTTACAGCATTGTAGCTGGAGCCATCACCTCGTAAACCATATTTTACTCCACACTGAACAACTCAGAAGATTCCTCCCCGTACTTCCTCTGTCATTTTGGTCAAAAATACCTTCTTAATCAGTTCCATTATTATGCGTGAAGTTCCGTATTACATACTACTTTTAACACATGTGACTGATGCAAGTGCAACAGCCAACTATTTTCAGCCAATTACGCCGTAACTCTAATCAGTTCAATAGATAATCATTAGCATAGATCATAACTAAGAGAAAACAAGAACAAAAACGGAGAACTATATTTCCTTGATGGAAATGGAAAGGAGGCTGGCTTTATGAACACCGTGTCTTTGTAGGGCATGAAAATATATGTCCCTTAACAAATGAAGGATAAATAAGAGCTTTGTTTACATGGGAGACAAATCAGTAGGTATTAGATTTTATCAGGAAGTACTCTTTTGGTTGTGATCACAGAAATCCAACACTATTTGACTTAAACTAGGAAAGAAATGTATTTAAAATTCTAGGAGTAATATGGCTTCATAAATGGCTACATTCACTTACTCAAATTATGTAGCCAGGGATCTGTCTTCCTCATTTTCATGGCTTGTATAGCTTTTTTTTTTTTTTTTCTGGGGCCGCTCCCTACGTGGCATGTGGAATCTTAGTTCCCTAACCAGGCATTGAACCTGTGCCCCCTGCAGTGGAAGCATGGAGTCTTAACCACTGGACCACCAGGGAAGTCCCAGTTTCTGTTGGCTTCATTCTCGGGCAGATTCTTCCCATGATGTGGCTAGTAACTAGTAACTAGGTCACTAGTGACTTCAGACTTATCATTTTTCCTCAGAGTAACTCTATCAAATAGAGTATCTTTTTCAAAATCGTAATTGGAAGTTGGAGGTTCTCCTCAATTGGCCTGGGTTGGGCTTTATTCCCGTCTCTGAACCATCGACTGTTATTCTGGTTGTCCAGACCTAGGAAGTAGGCTTAGCCCTTGATAGAACAGGGACTACAAGTGAGGAAAGAGTAAGTCCCCCAGGAAATTTGAGGTTCTATGAACGTAAGAAGAAGGCATTGATCATAAAAAGGCAAAACAAGAGCTATCCATTCTGTAGGCAATGTTAAAAGAAGGATGGAAAGCTATAAAAAGAAACGTTTCCCACTTCACAGTGTGGCTTAGTAGCCTATTTTGTGTGAGAAGGGAAGCTCAAAGTCTGGTTTTCTAAATCCCTAGCAGTGACAATTCCCTTGAATCCAGGGGAGTAAGTGAATTATGCTGAGTTTTTATTGTCCCTGATTTTAGCACTGACAGGTATAGTAAATGCAATTCTCCAGTAATATTGAATGGCATATACAAAAGACAGGCCATATTTCTTTTTTCTTTTTTACTAATTGCTACCTGCTATATTTTGTTACTTATTAAAAAAAATAAGAAACAGATTTCAAGTTAAAAAAAGATTGCTTTTTAAGTTAAAAAGTATATCATATACACTTTTTTTTTTTTTTTTTTTTTTGCGGTACGCGGGCCTCCCACCGCTGTGGCCTCTCCCGTCGCGGAGCACAGGCTCCGGACGCGCAGGCCCAGCGGCCATGGCTCACAGGCCCAGCTGCTCCGCGGCACGAGGGATCCTCCCGGACCGGGGCACGAACCCACATCCCCTGCATCGGCAGGCGGACTCCCAGCCACTGCGCCACCAGGGAAGCCCCAGATACACTTTTTAATGTCAACATCTTTATAGCTAAGGAAAAATATTGCTAAGAATTAAAAACAGAACATTGCTTGAAGAAAAGAATTCAGAAGAAGAAGAGGGTAGGCATTTCTTAAGTTATGAATGCTCCTCTCTCCTCTTCCATAGCTCTCACCATAAACTGGTTTGCTCACGATTCAGAGTTGAGCGTCAGGGCCAGAATCCCTGAGGAATCGTCTGAAATATGCCATCACAGAAGCACCTCACATAAACCACCACTGTTCAGCTGCCGCCAGAGGCGTGGAGGTGATAGATACACTTGGAGACAAAATTGCTTCCCAAAACACTGAGTCTCTCCCCACCGGAGGGGAGTTTGTAGGATGGTGTGAAGAAGGTCTCCACAAGGAGTCATGTGTAATTGCTACTGCAGCTGTATCACAAAAGAAAAATTTCCTGAGAACCAAGAAAGATGAGAGATTTAGGCAAGTCTCTCGGCCTATTGCAAATGGCAGGGTGACTGTTCAGCGCTTGAGAAAATCTGAGAGCCTAAAATTAGTCCTCAACACCTTTGGGATAAGAAGAACAAGAGGAAGATAAGGGAACAAATACTTTAACATTTTATTCAAAGTCTGACATGTAAAGTAGTTGGCATAGCCATCTTTAACTGGCTGAAAGCATCTCAAAGTGAAACTTTTGCTTACGACTTTCTTAGTGTTCTCTCCTTCCATGTCTTCTCCTACCCTTCCCATTTCCTCTTTGGCAGCCTCCTGTTACAGTCCTTTTTTCCCCCTATCTGGCTTCTCTAGAGCCAAGGGGCCTTAATATGCTGTGTACCCTCTAAATATGTATGTTGGAACTCAGTGGCTTTTTGTTTTTCTGAGCATAGCACAAATATACCATGGAGTTCTCACTGGAGCTACCCAAAACACTTTCATGGTGTATATGTTCTCATGTGCTACCAGGAACCCCACAAATATAAAACTACTGGAGTATGAAAAACTACACTGCTGTCTGTTTTGCAAACATAGGGCTTTGGATTCCAGTAGTAGTATTTTGTAGTTGGTATTTGGTTGATCTAACATGGCAGCAAACCTTTTATTAAAGGACCAATCCCTTTGTAAGTTTTTATCCATTTCTTCAAAACTCAGAATACCAGATAGAACAATTTTTAGATGTACCGAATTTTTATGTTTCAACCACAGGCCTAAGTGGAAAGCACATGACTGTCGTGGCTGTCCTACTAGTCTTTTTTTTGTTTCCCTTCAAGCCATCTGATAATGGTGATAATAAATGACTTTTTTTTTCTGATAAAGGATGTAAATCATTGGCATGATCACTTGATGTTTTGGACAGGAATGTTTTCTTTTTTGTTTTGAGTCATCGCCAATTGTGAGGCCCAATTTGATATGAAACCTGAAGGTTTGGGGATTTTTGTTTTGTTTTATTTTTAGATAGCTCTCTTTATTTCTTTATATTTCTGGTTGCTTTGTTTGGGATCATGGTCAAGTATCATATACATCACAAGTGTGTGAGGAAAGATATCTTCTTTCTTTCACCCCAATAAAATATTATATTTAGAGTTTATTCCCAATTTAGTGAGTTTCAGGTACATACGTAGGTCTGGACTGGCCTAGAGATTCTCTAGCAGAGACATCATTGTAATTTCCGCTATCATTTTTGGGAACATTGTCCCTAAGGATGAGGGTTGGGTGTGCAGAAACAGATGTTATAACTAATGCACATCTGTATTGTGCTTTAGAGTTTGTCATTTAATTTTAACTCTATAGCTTTACACAGAAGAATTATGCTTCTTTTTCGATTCTTAATTTTAAGAATATCTGCAAAGTCCTTTTATATAAACTGAGTTCTGCAGAATCAAATCAATGATATCGTGGTGGTGATATCACTTAGTGGTGAGGAAAAAAAATCTACTTCCTATGATAATTGCAATAATGACAGTAGTAATAGCAGAAGTAAGAGTAATGATGATAGTATGTCGACTGTTCACTGAGCACTCGTTATGTATCAGGTATTAGTCTAAATACATTTTACAATTTACCTCCCTTTATCCTTGTGTATTAGTTTAAGTCCTTCCAGAAGCAAATGCCAAGGCAGGGCTGTACAGACAAGCATTTAATTAGGGAAAATGCCTATGAGGGAAAATGGGGAGTGAGTTGGAAGAGGCTAGAAGACCTGCTAGGCTTTTTTCTTTTTTAAATTTTATTATTATTATTATACAGCAGGTTCTTATTAGTTATCTATTTTATACATTATTGGTGTATATATGTCAATCCCAATCTCCCAGTTCATTCTCCCCTCCCCCCCGGCTTTCCCCCCTTGGTGTCCATACGTTTGTTCCCTACATCTGTGTCTCTATTTCCAAGTTTCAACTCAAGTGAGAGAGAAAGGGAAGGAAGTTTAGGTGGAAGGATCTGATGAGATTGCCATCAGTTTGGGGAAAGCTAGGCAAGACTATGGGGGAGTCTTTGAGTCCAATTTAGCCATTAAGGAGTCTTGTGTCTTCCAGAAAAAGGCCTGCCTTAATACCTTTCCTGTGCTCTGTCACTGGCAGGGAGAAGCCTGTGTGAAGTGGGGCACTGGTACAAATACCTGCTGTGGATTTCGGAGCACAGGGACCAGGGCCCTTGGTCGATTGATCCGTTATACTCCCTGTGGCTGGAAGTCTGTAGGTGTCTTCTCATGGCCACCACACCTTACCTCAACCCTGTTTTACAGTTGAGAAAAACTAAGGCAACAGAGAGATTAAGTAATCTGCCCAAAGTTAACAACTCATAAGTGACAGAGCCAGGATTCCAATCTGTGAAGCTTGATGTCAGATTCCATGCTTTCAATTGCTAGATCAACTCTTAAGGTTATACTTTAATAATCTTTGATACTATTAAGACAAAAGCACCATATGAAGATCTAGAACAGACTTCTTAAACTTTAGCCGGTATAAAATCACTCCAGGGACTTACTGAATGTACAGATGAATAGCTCCTTACTGTACGGATTCTGGCACAGGCAGCCTGGGGTGAGGTTTCAGCATTTACCCTTTTAAGGCTATCCCTACTGATCCTTTGCAAATGATTCTTGAATCAGACTTTCATAAACATTGCTCTGGAGAAAGAATACTGGGCTTGGAGATAGAAAAGGGTGCTTTAAATTCTGATGGTGCCAATTTCTAGTTGTGAAAAGTTGGACAAGTTACTTAAACTTGTTAAACCCAGTTTACAAATTTGCAAATGGAGATAACAGCAAAAATTAACTAAATAGGGCTCACCAGGTTGCTGTGAGCTCCCACCAGATGTGAAAACATGGTTTGATAGTCTGGACAGCATTGTGCACGTGGTAGTTACAATGATGCCTGATTGGTTCTCAGATGGTCAGCAGACCCTGGTTATTTGTGGGTGTGTCATGTGCTTCGGATTTGCACATGTTTGCTATCTGCCTTTGAATCCAGATGAAGAAAAAAGGAATGTCTTTAAAGTAGTCAATAAATCAAATAATTAATTTCTCCTTTACTTCTCCAGTGAGTCACATCATGTCTTTAGAGAGTGTCTTTGTTGAAAATGGAGTCTTCAAAAAGGCATTTCATTGATGCATTTTTTCCCCTTTATTCATAACATCACTACTGGTTACTTTAAAAAATTAACAGTGCTAGTAAATCAGAGTGCTGTAGAAGATGAAGAAAATTTTCATTTCTTGCTTGTCCCTTCCTCCAGTTTCCTATGGGAACTAGAATGTGCCCGAACCTGCATCTTGCTGCATTTCACCCTAGGATATCTAATGTTCCTACATCCCATGAGAGCAAATCTCTGGGATCAGCTCCAATGCCTATCTGCTAAGGATTTAAGAGGACTGAGTTTTAAGGCTGTGAGATGCCTGTCATTAATTTTTTTTTTACCTGTCTATGGAGATTACTTATCACTGGTCTCGCGTCACCCTTCCCTTGTCTGCCTAGGACACACTATCTGATAGGAGAGGGATACCTGTTGTCCAAGACTGGACAATGCCACACACATTCCCTCTACTGATCCTATCTTGGTGCTTTTCTCCTCTACATTATGTTCTTGAGCCAAAGATGTTAGGAAAGGAAAAATCCACTTAGCTACCTGGAGTGTCAGTCTGTTTGTCTGTAACTTGAGGGTAATAATACATGTTTCAATGAGGGTCAGATAAGATGAGGCAACACCTTTATTAAGACCTAACTGGTTACCTGATTTTGGTGACACATTAAAATATCCTTAATACTGGGCACTCTTTCCAATTGGCAGAAAATTGTAAATTGTACTTTTGTTTCTAGAAATGCATTTTATACCATAAAGTTAAGAGAACTATCAAAAATAAATGAAATGAAAAGAAAATCCAAATGGAAACTTTTAATGAACATTTATTAAGCATATAAAACCAAACAATAAAAACCTTTACCATAAATTTTCCTTTTGGGAACATTTTCTGTGTGAATTATATGGATGAAATATACTAAAATATATCCATTAAGATTATTGTTATTTTTTGTACTGAAATTTTCCTCTTATAATCATAAGTATTCTTTACTTTATCCATCTTAAACATGTTTATCATCAAGTCAGTGTGCCTGAATGCTGCTCAATTACTGGAATAGTAAATGTCCACGGAAAAGCGGTTTCCATAATTACTTCTTTTTCAAGGATCTCTTGCTCTTTTATATCAGTCAGATCTTTCCTTCTGAGCATCCATTAATGGTATTCTTTATCGACAGATGTGAAATCTTCTCTTTTGGTTATGTACATTACCAAGACATTTGCTTCCAAAAAAGTTCTGTTTTTATTTTCTCTTGATGTCTGTTAAGAAGAGTAGTTTTCACCTTCAGTAATTTCAGCTAATGTCCCTAGAAGTCATCCTTGAGTGTTTGAATTATTGCACGCAGTTTCCCTTGAACTGTGACCTCATGTCAAGCAATTGTCTATCTGTTCAGACAGAACCACAATTATTTTTTTATTTTATTTTTTGCGGTACGCGGGCCTCTCAGTGTTGTGGCCTCTCCCGTTGTGGAGCACAGGCTCCGGACACGCAGGCTCAGTGGCCACGGCTCACGGGCCCAGCCGCTCCGCGGCATGTGGGATCTTCCCAGACCGGGGCACGAACCCGTGTCCCCTGCATCGGCAGGCGGACTCTCAACCACTGCGCCACCAGGGAAGCCCATTATAAATATTTTTGTATCATATCAGTTATTTCAGATTCTTGAAATTGTTTAAGATCACTTCTTCAAACTTAGGGAAATTATTAGGCTGCTGCTAAATCTAGCTATTTGACCCATCAGTGAAGGAGCTCATATGTTTCCATATAGATTTAAAGGAATATCTTAACTATTTTTAATATAATTGGTTTCCTTTATAATCTTATGTATTTTATTTTATGAATTTAAAAACCTTATTATGAGAAAGAGTTCATGGGCTCTTCATTAGATTGCTGACAGGATATTTGACACAACAGTGGTTAGGAGCACTTGCATTGTAAGCTCATTGAGGACAGGGTTTATGAGGGATGTTGGCAGCGTCTTTCAAGGCCAATTCAGGGTAATGGTATTTTGGGATATGGTAAAGTTGTCCTTGCTGCGGTAATGAATTAGAATTGGAAGCCTGGATAATCCAGAATACTACTGAGCAGAGCTTGGTTGAATTGGGTCTGGTTGTTCTACATAGGATGGGTTAGAGGGTCAAACTCACTTAGAAATCTTGTTATAGCTCAGCTATGAGATGGGGAGGCCTCGTCAAAGGTGGCTGGCCATTAGGATTTAAGATGAAGACTTGGCCTGGACCTCACAAGGGTGAAATAGAAGAAATAGATAGAGGTGAGCCCTGGAAGTGCTGTTTTGGGTGGAAAAGAGCAAGAGTTCGATTTTGATGATCCTGTGCTTGAGGTAACATAAAAATCTTGTTAGATTTAGATGCTGGTTTGGCATTTCAGTGTGAAGCTAGGGATTTGAAAGCTACCATTACAGAGGGAAGAGGTGAAATAACAAGAACAAAGTAGGGCTTCCCTGGTGGCGCAGTGGTTGAGAGTCCGCCTGCCGATGCAGGGGACGCGGGTTCGAGCCCCGGTCTGGGAAGATCCCACATGCTGCGGAGCGGCTGCGCCCGTGAGCCATGGCCGCTGAGCCTGCGCGTCCGGAGCCTGTGCTCCGCAACGGGAGAGTCCACAACAGTGAGAGGCCCGTGTACCGCAAAAAAAAAAAAAAAAAAAAAAAAAAGAACAAAGTAGTTCATCAATGGAAAGAGCAGAACGAGAGAAGAGGCTGAGAGTTAGGCAGGAAGATTCAGATTCAATAGAAAGTTCTCAGCTTTCCACTCCTCAGGAGTAACCAGTGATCTCTGCCCAACCCTCTGTGGAGTCTGGATTCAAAGGGCAAGCTGGACTCCTGGGCGGCACATATTTTAGAAGAGACCATGCTGCCCAGGAAGGGCCAGTGTTCAGCAGTGACCAGGGGCCCAGGTTGGCCTCAGATTGTGAAGCTCAAGTCATAAAATTCCTTTGCCTATTTGAACAGAAGCTTGGTGACATTGAAGACCAAGTTCCATGCACGGTGTTACTGAACTCATTAGGAGCTTGGCTATATCTCTTTACTGGCCTCACTTCCTACAGCTCTCACAGCATCCAAATCCGACTCTTGTTTCTGCTAAGGCTACTCTCTGATCACTTGAGTTCCTTTTTTTCTTTCATTGCATGGCCTTTTCTCCAAGGTTTTCCTCTCTCTATTAGATAGTCTGTGGCTTTTTTCCAGAGTGTCTAATTTTATAGTCTTACACTAATTCTTTCAAGCTTTTAAAAATTGTTACCATGATACAGTAACCCTCAAATCTCCACAACTAGCCGCTCCCCTAATTTGTTCCCTTTATGAACGTTTAAGGAGCCATACTGATGTCTGCTCTTTAACATTTCTCCAATGGTCCATGTTTATTGTTTCCATAACTTTTTATTGTGGCGTTTCTAGAAATTTAAATCTTTGTTTATTAAGGTCTGCTCTTATAAAAATGCACTGATGCTTTATTCTTGTCATGTCTGACCCCAACAACCATTGCTGAAATTTTATTTTGAAGTATCTTAAAATTTTGACTGAAGCTTGATCCATCTATAAAGACTTTCAAAAGCATTCATATGCAGCAAGAAAGATGGTAGCCTACTCAGTAGACTGCATCTGGAATACTGATTACCTTTAGGTCCATGCCAATTTCGATGATGAACTTACCACAAAAGCATATTTTAATAAAACAAAATATCCATTTCATTAGTCAGTTTTAATGTAATTAAATGAGAAGCCAATTACATTTTGCATATAATGTTGAATGTTTCTTAGGAGATTGTCTAGTAATTTAACTAGAATATAAACCCTGTATCCTCTTAAATTAAAACTGCTGTGTTTTTTGAAAGAATACCAATATGTCATATCTTATTTTTCTTTTGCTGACACTAAAAGGAAAGTAATGACAGCATAACCTGGAACAGATTATCATGAATTTTTAAATAGCTATTGACTTATTTTCAATTGATAACCATCGAAGATAGGCTGATAACTCTGTAATTCAGTGCAACTTGCTTTTTTAAAATTAAGACTTTAGTATTTTAGATCAGTTTAAGGTCCATAGCAAAATTGAGCTGAAGTACAGAGACTTCCCATATATCCCCGGCCCTCACACATGTATAACTTTCCTATTATCAACATCCCCCACTGGAGTGTTACATTTGTTACAACTGATGAATCTATATCATGATCACCCAAAGTCCATACTTTATATCAGGGTTCAGTCTTTGGTGTTTTACATTCTGTGGACTGGACAAATATATAATGAGATGTATCCATTATTATGGTATCATACAGAGCATTTTCAGTGCCCTAAAATCCTCTGTGTTACACCTATTCATCCCTCCCCATAACCTCTGACAACTAGTGATCTTTTTACTATCTCCATAATTTTGCCTTTTCTAGAATGTTGTATAGTTGGGATCCTACAGTATGTAGCCTTTTCAGATTGACTTCTTACACTTAGAAATATGTATTTAATTTTCTTCCATGTTTTTTCGTGCTTTGATAGCTCATTACTTTTTAATGCTGAATAATATTCCATTGTCTCAATGTACCACAGTTCACTTATCTTTTCACCTACTGAAGGACATCTTGGTTGTTTCTAAGTTTTGGCAGTTATGAATAAAGCTTCTCTGAACATCTGTGTGTAAGTTTTTGTGTAGACGTAAGTTTTCAACTTCTTTGGATAAATATGAAGGAGCATAATTGCGGGCTCATATGGTAAGAATCTGTTTAGTTTTGTAAGAAACCACTAAACTATCTTCCAAAGTGGCTACCATTTTGCATTCCCACCAGCCATGAATGAGGGTTCCTGTTGGTCCATGTCCTTGTCAGCATGTAGTATTGTCAGTGTTCTGGATTTTAGCCATTCTAATAGGTGTGTAGTGGTGTCTCATTATGGTTTTAATTTGCATATCCCTGATAACATGACTTGGAGCATCTTTTCATATCCTTACTTGCCATCTGTATATCTTCCTTTGTGAAGTGTCTGTTAGGGTCTTTGGACCATTTTTTAAATTGAATTGTTTGTTTTTTTATTGTTGAGTTTTACAAGTTCTTTGTATATTTTGGATAACAGTTCTTCATCAGATGTGTCTTTTACAGATATTTTCTCCCAGTCCGTGGCTTGTCTTCTCATTTTGTAACATTGTCTTTTGCAGAGTAGAAGTTTTTAATTTTAATGAAGTCCAGTTTATCAATTATTTGATAATTGGATGCAGCTTGCTTTTTAACTAAATGTCTAAGGTGTATCTTTTCTAAGATGCATAGAGATGTTTAATGACACTCAAAATCCCAGATACTTAATTCTCTGGGTATGTGTGGGCATGTTTACACATGAACATTATTTTTTCTTATGGGGGAGATTTTTCTTTACATGCTATGTTATCAGATTGTCTGACTCAAATTTTGCACATCTATTTACAATTCATAGAATTTCTCATAAATATGCTTTTTCCTCATCAGAGTCTTAAGGCCATTAGTTGTGGAGGAATCCTTTTATAAATACTTTCACTTCAGGGTAGGGACTTGGAGAGAACAAAAGAAACCTTTCCTAATTTGTCCTATGTAGTGTCTTCATCCCTGTGTTCTTTTTGGATTGAACAGGTGGATTTAGGGGCAAAATAGCACAGTTAGAGTGTGGGCTTTGGAGTTGGCAGAACTGGGTTCTAATCACTGCTTCATTATTTACAGTGTACATATGCTAACTTAACCTCTCCACACCTCAGTTTCTTTATCTGTACTGTTCAGTCCCTCATTCAACTACCATTTGTTGAGCATTTACTATATGGGAGGGGCTATGTAAACTCTTACAGATGGGCATGGTGCGTGACTTGATGGAGCTTACATATAAGTGGAGCATAATGGAGAATGGCACCTATCATATAAATTTATGCAAATGAACTGATATTATCCAAGGAAGTGATAAACAAAGTGACAGACATATAGTAAGGGTTCAATAAATGATAGATTTAAAAATATTATTGTTATTATTGTTAGTTTATAAGTCTCCTGACCAGCCCCTGTTGTGTTGTTCCAGTGCCTAGCATGCTTCTTAGCACATATCAGGCTCTTGTCTTAGGTAGAGTTCTTTAGAAGCAAACTCCAAGATGATAATTTGTGCTCAAATAATTAATTAGGGAAGTTCTCCCAGGAGAAACTGGTAAAGGATTGGGGAAAGCAGAACAAGAAAGTAGGAGAAGCCAAGGAAGGGTAGGATGAGGCAAACTCCAGTAGAGGTGACCTGATGCTTCAGGGGACTCTGGAGAGTAAATCATCCCTCAGCGCATTCCCAATCTGAGATAGGAGAGGTGTCAATCATTGTACCTGCCCCTCATTGACTAAGTGAATGGGGCACTATGGTAGGCAGAATAATGGTCCCCAAAGATTTTCATGCACTAATCCCTGGAACCTGTGAACATATTACCTTCCATGGCAAAGGGAATTCTACAGATGTGATTAGGGCTATGGACTTTCAGATAGGAAGATTGATTATCCTGGGTTATCCAGAGAGGCCCAATCTTAGTCACAGGAATCCTTAAAAATCCTTTCCCAGCTAAGATCAGAGAGAGATGTATGACAGAAGAAGGGACAGAGAAAAGTGATACTATTGACTTTGAAAATGGAAGAAGGGCTTTGAGCCAATTAATGTGGGAGGCTTCAAGAATCTGGAAAAGGCAAGGGAATGGATTCTCCCCACAAGGAAACACAACCTGGCAACACCCAGTGAGAACTGTGTCCTGGCTACTAACCTACAAAACTGTAAGGTAATAAATATGCATTGTTTTAAACCACTAAGTTTGTGGTAATTTGTTATAGCAGCCATAGGAAACTAATACGGCTACAAAAACTCATAGACACTTGAATCCCTCTGCTCTTATGTGCAGGGCAGCGCCAGCTGTCTATGGGAAATTCTCCAAAGAACCTTTGCAGCTAAGGAATTGGAGGCAAAGGTACACCAAAGTAGAATGAACCTAGAAATGGCAAAAGGGACCCCAGGAGATCTGGAGAGCCACCAAAAGTGTTTGGTACAGTGCTGGATGAGCGTTTGTTACCTGAATGGATGAATGAATAAGTAATTGAACAAACAAATTTATGTGAACTACTAGAGCAGAGAGATTGTGTAAGAAATGGCTTCTTGTCACAGGTAGACATGTTGGCAGTTCCCATTCAAAGAGAGTATTTGGCAATCAAAACATTCTTCTACACGTAATGCCTTCCCCTTGTCTTTAAGTTCTCCAAGGGACCAGTGGATTAGAAATGTAAAAGCATTCTATAGACATCATAAAAACAAGCAAACTTTAAAGCTATGTCTTTGCTGTAGAAATCCTTCAGAAAATTCAACAATTCTTTGGAGAATTTCATTGCATTCTAAGTGCTTGACTTGTAAACTGCTGTAACTAACCAGCTGGAGAATTCATCATCCTCTGGAGCATTTGGATTGCGTGGCAGAAAAACAAAACAAATCTACCTAGAAATGGAAAAGGAACGGCCTTTGGAAGCAAATGTTTTGAGAAGTCAAGATCAAGAAAAATAAGCTAATGGAATATTTTCCACTTTTCTATGGTTGTCCTCCCTCCCTACTCCCTTTCCCACCTTTTGTGCCAGGGCAAGAACTCTAAGGGAATTGTCTTCCTTATAGTTAAATTAGAATAAAATCTGTGTACGTGAATGATTGATTCTATATCCATGTATTCAAGAGTCAGAGAAAGACATGATTGGGGACATGATTTCTGTAATTTTACGTTGCTTCAGATCACCTGAACTCAAGAGATGCTTTAAATCTGATAAGATTAAAGATGAGGTTGTGGGAATTTGCCTGGGAGATGCTGGTGGAAGTGTCAGATCAGTATTCCCTTTCATTCTAGTTCCTCCTCGTATCACTTTTAAGTGACATTCTCTTCTTTTTCTCCTCCACTAAAACATTTTAGTAATACTTGTATTGATGCATGAGGTGTAGAACCATAAGTGTACACCTTTTAGATTTAAATGCTACATTAGTAAGAATGCTTTTAGCTGCAAGAAAGAGAAAAATGCAACCAAAAGAGGCTTAAACAATAAGGGGTTTATTACCTCTGCGAGGAAGTTGAGAAACCTGGGAAGTTCAGGATTGGTTTAGTGGTGCAGTTGAAGACCCAGGTGCTTTCCATATTTCAACTGATCACATCAGAGATGACTCTGGTCATGGTCCCAACTTGACTGCAGAGATTCAGATATATCCAGTTATACCACGTATGTTTGTGTTTTTTTTAACATCTTTATTGGAGTATAATTGCTTTACAATGGTGTGTTAGTTTCTGCTTTATAACAAAGTGAATCATCTATACATATACATATATCTCCATATCCCCTCCCTCTTGCGTCTCTCTCCCACCCTCCCTATCCCACCCCTCTAGGTGGTCACGTCACAAAGCACCGAGCTGATCTCCCTGTGCTGTGTGACTGCGTCCCAGTAGCTATCTGTTTTACATTTGGTAGTGTATATATGTCCATGCCACTCTCTCACTTCGTCCCAGCTTACCCTTCCCCCTCCCTGCATCCTCAAGCCATTCTCTACATCTGCGTCTTTATTCCTGTCCTGCCCCTAGGTTCTTCAGAACCTTTTTTTTTTTTTTAGATTCCACATACGTGTGTTAGTATAGGTATACCATGTATGTTGAAGAAGAATTTTATGTTAGTGAGTCTCCTTTAATATGGAGTAAAACCTATTCAAGATCTCCCCATTCCATCCTAGCTTACTTTTCTTTGGATCACATTGGTCAGGTTTAGATCAATTACCATGTCGAGAAGCAAAGAAGGCTTGGGAATTGTGTGTCTGTAAAAGCTACGTTCAGCCTCTAGAGTGGGAGGCCAGCTCTGCCAGTAAGGAGGAAAGTGAAGGGATGGTGATGACTATTGGACATACAGCCCTGGGTGTAGGTACCTAGTTGTTGTGATGGTGAAATGAGATCATGTTGATAAGTGCTTAGTATGGTGCCTACAAGTGCATACAGTCTCAAGATGCCTTCTGGGACATAATTCCTTGAAAGTTTGTTTGCTACTGTGTTAGCTTTTTTTTTGCGGTACGCGGGCCTCTCACTGCTGTGGCCTCTCCTGTTGCGGAGCACAGGCTCCACATGCGCAGGCTCAGCGGCCATGGCTCACGGGCCCAGCCGCTCTGCGGCATGTGGGATCTTCCCAGACCGGGGCACGAACCCGCGTCCCCTGCATCGGCAGGCGGACTCTCAACCACTGCGCCACCAGGGAAGGCTTGTGTTAGCATTTTTAACGCCCAGCTGCAATACCAGTCTAATATCCAAACAAGCATAAAAATTTTATTTGATGAGTCTCTCAAAGCAGACACAGGGCAGTTGTTTTGTATGACACTGAAAAATATCTAAAAATTCTTCTTCCCTTTTCTAATATTCTCTCATTGTCACAAATGCTCCCCATTGTACTTCGGTCTCTCCCCAACTCTGGCCCTTCTCTTAAGTCCTTTTTCCTGACCTTCCTCTTTATTATGTAGATCAGTTTAGTCTCTCCAGTGTTCTTTTAGTTTTCCTTTTTACCCAATATTCTGATCAGCACAATGAAGTCTCAGGAATGGAGCGGGTTAAGGCAGAATTCTCTTAAGAAGCAAGGCATAAAAGAGAATGTTCTGCATACATAAAATGGAGTAATGCATTTTTCTTTCCCTTGTCACTGAGCTATTTGGTGTTGCCTAGAGATCCTAGGCAATGGATCACTAATACTTCGGCAGAAACCTTCAGCCTTTTTTAGTCCCTTCCCCAAAGAGGGCCAAGAATGGAAGCAAGACCACTTTGCCATTCATCAGGAGGATCCACCCCTGCTTTGCTGACAGCCTTGTTCTGTTAAAATGACACATTATGATCCACATGAAAATAGTTTGGCAAAACTTCAGATAAGGAAGAGGTCCCACTGATCTTAAATGTACTGTCTGTTTTCTGTCTTTCTCACCCTGGTTTTAGTTTCCTCTGCCCATGGGTGATGGGTGATCATGCAGACCTAAATTCATCTTTGCTTTCAGAAGTATAGGCTGCATTTTAATGTTGCACGTATAAATGGGTACTCCATTTGGTTTTCATTTTTCTTCTGCCACTTGCCTAACTACCAGCTGCCCTCTAGGTTTGAAAGGAGAATTAGTTACATCCACCATTAGTTTTATCACTTTATTTTTTGTGTTTTGTCCGAAAGAAAGTGCTCAGACAGACACAATTGCAGAAACAAGTCAGCTAGTGCCCTGTACTTTGGGGACAATATTGCTGATTATGCCTTTGAAGGCTGTTTCTATCAATGAAACTAGAGGCTGGGTAGAAAATCCAGGTGCATTTATGTCAGGTACATTATATTACCTTTTTAAAAAGGTAATATCAGATCTTTTACTGCTTTAGGACAGTTAGACCTTAACAGAGAGAAGTTTACCTGAGTGAGTCTCCTTGGGACCTCTCCTGGCTTCCTTTGAAAGCCAAGCTCTGTCCTTTGAATCTAGATCTTGGTTCATTGGACAGCAGTGGGCATGTGAGGGTAAGGCGAGTGGCTTTTATTTGTTTCCTATATAACAGGTAGAAGGAGAATACCATTTCTGCCTATGGTTTAGCAAGAAGATTACCTGGAGGAGAGGTCTGGGCCCATTTCTCTTGATAGCATTTATGAGACCAAGGACTCCAGAGTACAGGAAACAGAAGGCACAGGAGGTATGGGGAAGGAGTACCAGGCAGACAGAGGAGAGTTTTCATATTTTTATTCATCCAAGACTGTGCCTGCTTGAAAGTACTTTTTTTACGAGAGGGATTGGGGCAGTTCTGTCTACATATTGGAATGAAAAAGGTTCATTTTGTTTTATATTGAGTTCAGAGAAAGGTGATAAAAATAATAGCAAAAATTTGGTATGCTAATAAGCATGTCACATAAATTATATCACACAATTCTCATATAAGCCTCTGACATTGATGTTTTTCTTACACTATTATTCTCATTTCATTGATTAGGTAAGAGGTTTAGAGAGGCTAGTCGCTTGTGTAAAGTCACATAGCTGGCCCTAACAACTACATTATATGGCCTCCCTAACACGCTGTTAGGCTATTATCAGTATCTTTACGGAGAGGTATGTTGTAATAAAATATGAATGTCCTCATTCCAACAAATTCATATTCTAAGACCAAAGCATTCACATGTCAGCTGTGGGTTATCTGATTCACTAGATTCCTCTGCTGAAAAAAAAAAGTGCCCCATTTGTTTCTCAACCTTACAGATATTGAGAAGTGGTACACTTTTATTTTTTACAGCCATGTCCCTTGGCCTACTGTTTTGGATCATGTGCATATGCTGGGATTAGAATAATAAAAAGAAAGAGACAGAGGTTTTGGGAAAAAGAAATTACATGGAAAGGAAAGGTATTTACAACTAAGCATAATACAAAAATTAAAATTTGATTTTTAACAATAACAAAAAATACAAGGACAGGTATTTATGTGTCTCACAGAGAAATAAGAAATCTATAATGCTGGTATTGTCAGCACAAAATTAAGTTTCATTGTACATGGATACATAAAGGGATTTCAGCCCAGAAAAACTGGTCGGTAACCATTCATGGCTGGCTATCCTAGAAATCAACGTAGATTCTTTCATGATCAATATAACTGCAGTGTTCTAAACCAGTCAAGCCTACTGGCTGTGGTCGACTATAATGAAACCACTCGGCCACACTCAGATATGACCCGAGCCTGTGCTTGTATCAGTGCCAGAACAGTTTTTTCAGCCCCTCAAATGGAAGAGCATTGAATCAAAGAAGATATGGACTGACTTGGAAAGTGTAGGGAAGTAAGTCTCTTGGGCTCCTGATAATTGCCAGTTACTCCTTCACCAAATAGATCTGGTTATTTTATGTCTGGTATCACAGAACATCTCTGCTTCCCTGTCACCCTTCCAGTCCTTACTCTGTATCTCTTTTCTCAAATCATTACATCCTATCCTGAATGCTGCTGCTGATTTTGAATACCCACCTTTTACAACTTGTACTGTTAAATAGGGCACAAATATCTTTGTAATATTTCACTCAGATAATGTAGCAGGAAGCATGTTGTAATCCACAAGGTATTTTGCAGTGCAGTGTATTATATATATGTAATATGTAAGTAATAATTGATTTTCTATATTCAATCCTGCAATAAATACTTACTGATCTTTTAACCCATGGCAGACATCATGGTTATTATAGGGGATATGAGATGAAGGAGATATATCCCACTAGTGAGGACCCAACACTGGTGAATAGTACGGCCATCTAAGCTCGTAATTAATACGCCATGTGGCTGGGTGAAACAGGAGAATTCTCCCTAAGGATTTCATACTATTAGATACTGCATCTTAAATACTAAGCAGAAATTTGCTAGGAAACAGAAGAAAGATAGGCCAAGTGGAATACCCAGCAGCCACAGAGTAAGGACAAATCATAGTGAGAAAATGGTGGGGAATTTGACCAGAGTATATGGTAAAGGAGGATGAGGCAAGATGAGCAAGGAAGATAGAATCACTTAGATGGTGAAGGACCTTGAAAGTGATGTAGAGGAGGTGGATTTTTTTTCTGAAGGAAGCATTTTAGGTAGAGAAATAATTCCATCAAAGCCCCATGGAGATTGAACTGAAAGGGAATAAGGCCAGAGGTAAGATCGGTTGTGGGCTGTTTAGGTAAGAAAAGAGATGATGAATTCTTAAGCCAGACAAGAGTATATGTCTTGACTCCTCAGCAAAACTCTAAGTTCCTTGGGGAGATATTAAGCATAAGTTATGTTTTGCTTGTCTTTCTTTGTTTCCAGAATAATTCTGTGTACATAGTAGATGCTTGGAAAATACTCACCGTATTAATAGATTAGGAATCCGTCTTTACTTAGGAAAATGTACTTGCACAGTGTAGGCCTGACCCAGTGACAAGGATGTTTTTAATAAAGCTCTCATTATTAACAACATGGAAATTACCACTTTATAAATTACTCCATGAATGAAAATTATCTTGACGTGTCCCTTGATAGCCAAATGTCCAGAAGTTTTCCCATCAAAAACTCTCTTTTTTGAATCTTCAACATAGTAGCTTTTGAAGATTTAGATATTTTTAGGATTCATGGAGATGAAAACATAAATCTCAAAATCATTATTTTATTTCATCTTTCATTTTATTTTATTTTATTATTGTTATCTCTAATAATAATCACAGGTTTCATTATTGAATACTCACTCTGGGGTTGTTACCCCCTCCAAGTACTCTGAGGACATTTTCTCATTTAATTTTTACACATTCACTCTGAGGTAGGTTTTATTACTATCCCATATTAAAAATGAGGAAATTGGGACACATATAGTTTAAATAACCTGTCCAATAGCAAGTAGCTAAAGACAGAAGAGCTTCCAACCCAGGTTTTCTGACCCGAAAGCACACTCATCTCTATAAAAAATGAAGAGATAGGCAGATTTAGGGTAGCACAGAGGTCACGTGCTGGGACCCTAATAGTATCATTGCAGTGACATGATTTTGAGAGACTCTGGGCAGGCTTCAGGGAAAAATAAAAGTTAAAAAGGGAAAAAAGGAATAAAAGAAAGAGAAATGAGTTCAAAACAAGAACGTATGCTGTCACAGTGAGTGCATAATAAATATTTTTGAATGAAATGAAAGGTGAAAGACAGAAACAAAGGAGGATTTCATGGCAGGGAGTAAAAGATGGCCCTCAACCATGGCTTTGGGTTCCGTCCTTGGTAGAGAAGAACTGTGTACTTAAGAGTATAAACGTTTTGGTGGATTGCAGCTTCACTTACTCCCAGGCTATTTCTGGACCTGTTAACAAATGCATAAATCTTCACCCACTATTTTTTCTTTCTGGTTAGGATCAGCCCAAATGATTCTAGCTTTCGGAATACTTATTATCATACTTCAAATACAGTATCAAGGAAAGAATAATTTAATTGTAAAACCTGTTTTTCTGATTTGGGGTCTGAGATTCTCATATTCAGTGAAAGCAGTTGCTCTGGTGCATAGAACATGTCCTCAAATAACATGAGAGATTATGCCACAGTTGTATATGAAGGTCAGAATGTTTTTCATAATTTGATACAGACAGAATGATTAAAAAGCCCACTCACCTCTTCCTTCTTCATTGTTCTGTCTCTTATAATTTGGATCCCTTTGGGTTGGTTATAACCAGTGGAAAAGAAGTGCAGTCTATAGAATGAGCAGTGGGATGTTGTGGAATATGGAAATCGTTTTTATATATGCGGAGGGGAAACCTAATTACCTCTATCGATCGTTCATCTGGCTGTTCCTCTCTGCTGTTTTGTTTAGTGTTGTTATATACGTGGCCTAATTAGAGCATTATTAGTGCCTCTTCTCACAGGGCATGTGTTTGCTGGTCATTAGCAACCTTGACAGACATGTCAAAAAGAACAGACCTAAGAAGAAAAGCAAACTTTCTTTCCACAGAAGGGTAGCTGGCTTTCTCTAGTTAACCCTTTTTTTTTTTTCTTCTGCAAATGTCGTTGGAATTATATTTCAGGTGCAAGCCCTCTAAGCTTCAACTGACTGTTAGTTACCTAGTCTTGGAAGTGATTGTTCCTGGAGAGTAGTAGCAAAGCAGTGCTCTATAGGCCCCTGAGATGTCTGTTAAATCCCTTACGATATGTTAAAAACCCAGTTAGCATTTTAAGATTCTCTAGGGCCTCCAGGTGGGGAGGGATTATTCAGAGATGGAAATAGAAGTCTGGGCCTTTGTGTGGCAAGGGTAATGGGAATGGTCCAAGGTTCAGCCTCTTGTCAAAAATAAGTTTCAAACGTGATCGAGCTTTTTATGCTCATTATTTCAGAGTGATCTGCACCTGTTTGGTTGGCATCAACAATACCAGTTGAAATACCTAAAACTCTTCATCACTTAATTTTTTTCCCTGGCCATTATAATGAGCCAAAAAAACAAACGTGCTGATGGAAGGACTAGGCTGAGTGATAAAAATGAAGCTCTAGGTTGAGGTTCAGGCTTTCCACTAAATAGCTCTGTGACAATGGGAAGTAATTTCTCCACTCCACGTTCTTTTCATACGAGTTGGTTGGTTTGGGGAGTTTAAATTCAAATACCATTAGAGGCCTGGGCAAAGAACATAATACCAAAGGTAGAGATAAGGTCTGTGGCAATTGGAGAGAGCATGTCCACCTGGCCTAAAGGCATTGCAGCCTTAACACACTTAAAAATATCCTCTCACAGAAAATTCATCTATGGGAAATATTTGGCCAATAGTTATCAGTTTACCACTGCTAGGCTATATAATCTAAACCGTCTCTCTCTCTTTTTTTTTTTTTTTGGTCTAAATTTTCTGTTTTCACAAAAGAAAAATAAAAGAGCAAATGAAAGACCTAAATGAAATGCCTTCTAGTAAAAACTTTTTTAAAGGAACAAAGCAAATTATGTGAGGATAAAAACTGACTTGGTTTAGATAGAAAAAAAAATGCCAGGGTGTCAGTTAGATAGAAGTTGAATGTGAATAGCTAGTGTATTATTGTTGTGGGGGAAGGAAAAGGGATGCATAATCCTGAAATGCAACATGAAAAACCTGTTACATGGTGTCTCGAAGTCATTTTTTCACTGTCCTCAGCTTTGGTCTGACCCTCATTATAGGGGAGTCCAGATGTGGTCAGGGACCCTTAAAATGGATATGAAAAAGCCAAGAAGTACCCAGAGCTTAAAAGAAAAGACATTGTTTCTTTTGAGGAAAGGCTAAAGGAATTTGAATTGATTGCAGAGAAGAGGATGGGATGTATTTTCATGTTGAGAATGTAAAGCAGTTTCCTCTGTATCTATGAGTAAAGACATTAGCTGGAATAAGTGAGCCTAAATGAAAGCAATGGAGATGCTGTTGACTACTAGGAAGGACAGGATCTTGCATAATAGGGTGGCGAAATGCTAGAAGGGTCTACATAGAGATGTTTTGATATCTTCATCCCAGGGGATCATCAAATAGAGAAAAGGCAAGTGATTAATCTGGTTACCCTGGTGTTAAAGAGCCACCGTTCAGCACTTTAATCTGATATAGTCTTGTTTGACATCACCATCATCCCCGTCACCCCCAATCTTTTTTTTTATATATAAATTTATTTATTTATTTATGGCTGCCTTGGGTCTTCATTGCTGCACACGGGCTTTCTCTAGCTGCAGCCAGCAGAGGGCTACTCTTTGTTGCGGTGTGTGGGCTTCTCATTGCAGTGGCTTCTCTTGTTGTGGAGCACAGGCTCTAGGCATGCGGGCTTCAGTAGTTATGGCTCATGGGCTCTAGGTGCGCAGGCTCAGTAGTTCTGGCACACAGGCTTAGTTGCTCCATGGCATGTGAGATCTTCCCGGACCAGGGATTGAACCTGTGTCCCCTGCATTGCCAGGCAGATTGTTTACCACTGCGCCACCAGGGAAGTCCCACCCCCAATCTTATGGTTACCTCCTTTAACCATAATGAATGGATTTCAAATAAAGATGGCCAAAGATCCTCTTGAAGTACTGGAACAGAACCTCAAAGCCACTGAGAATATCAAATTTATTATTATTATTTTTTTCCCTGAGTTCTTTTCTGGGCTAGTAGACCTCATTGTTAATTCCTGGTCACCTGCTCTGTCTAGTTAATCCAGCATGTAGGCAACTCTGCATTTAGAGCTCTGTAGAGCAAGAGATCAAACTGACCAAGATTAAGGTGTCAGTTAATTTAGCTTCCCCTGAGGCCTCATTGTTTAGCTTGCAGGTGGTCACTTTCTCACTATGTCCTCACATTGTCTTTCCCAGATGCTCATGTGTACCTGGCTTCTCTCTGTAGGAGCAAATCTCCTTTTCTTGTACGGACAACAGTCGGATCAGATGAAGGCACACCCAAATTCCTAGGAGGAAGATTCTGTTGTATCTTGTTTGGGGCAAGTGTTTGCCTGGTTTTAATAAACTATACCCTGAGATAGGGTGAGAGTTGTTTGTTAGGAGGACCTACCAGCATAGGTGGTGTTATGGGATAAATGGTGTTGTTGCAGGAGAAGGGAGAGTGGGAGAATGGTCATGTCCCAGGTCTCAGGTGAGTTCCTGGAATGGTCCACCAAGTGAGGGTCCTTGGCTTCATGCAGGAAAGAATGCAAGAGCAAGCCAAAGGAAAGCAAAAGCAAGTTTATTCAGAGGTACACACTCTATAGGCAGAATTATAGGCAGAATTTGGATCGTCTCAGAAAGTGAGAGCAGCCCTGGGGTATGGGGGCGGTTTGTTTTTATGGGCTGAGTAATTTAATATGCTAACAAGTGGGAGGAATATTCTTACCTTATTGGGGAAGGGGCAGGGACTTCCAGGAATTGGGCCACTGCCCACTTTTTGGCCCTTCATGGTTGGCCCTAGAACTGTCATGGCGCCTGTCATGGTGCTGGTGGGTGTGTCATTTCTCTGATGTATTACAGTGAGCATATAATGAGGCTCAAGGTCTTCTGGAAGTCAAATTTTCCACTATCTTGGGCCTAGTTTGTCCAGACCAGTTTTTGTCATATCCTGTTTTTCTCAATGGCTGTGTCCCCCTCTTCATTCTTTTAATCGTTGTGCCCTGCTCCCTTCCTTCCTGTCTCAGTGTCCTCCCCAAAATCCATATGTTGAAGCCCTAAGCCCCAGAACCTCAGAATGTGACTCTACCTGGAGATAGTCCCTTTAAAGAGGTAAATAAGGTAAAACAAGGTTGGTAGGGTGTGCCTTCATTTGATCCTACTGGTGTCCGTACAAGAAAAGGAGATTTGCTCCTACAGAGAGAAGCCAGGTACATATGAGCATCAACGAAAGACCATGTGAGGACATAGTGAGAAAGTGACCACCTGCAAGCTAAAGAATGAGGCCTCAGGGGAAACTCAATTAACTGACACCTTAATCTTGGACTTCTAGCCTCCAGAACTGTGAGACAATAAGTTTCTGTTGTTTAAGCCATCTAGTCTGTGGTGGTATTTGGTTATGATGGCCCTAACAAATGAATACAGGTGGTCAGTGTAAGTTCTTTGACAAATGGACCCCAGCAGATTCCCCAAGAAATCTGTTGTCATCACTATATTATCATTGCCTATATCAACAGCAGGTGACGATTCTACGGAGATTCACATAACTATAACCACACCCCCCTTGCTAGGAGTTTATAAGTATTGCACTTTTCTAGGGCTGGATCAGAGAATGCAGCAGCTCAGCTCGATCCTAAATCATTCTGAATATTCTCTAGCCTGTACGTGGTTGGAGCAAAAATTGTAGGGAAGGGGGAAGTCACAGCAGTTTGTGTTTTTGCAGCTGTGGCTGCTGTGATAGGAGATCCAACCAGAGCCATCCTGACAGTCCCCAACCAGCAGCCCAGCCATGGCAAGCCTTATCCTGCCCTCTCTGTTTCCCCACAGTTGGCTGCCACTGCTGGAGCTATGTTCAGGGTGGAGTCACTTCACAGCCCACTTTATGCCAGTGATTGCTACTGGGACTGGCTTTACCGGGCAGTGGCCTTTACAAACTCCTCAGCAGATATAAACCTATTAGGACTAAGTGACTTTCCCTTGGCCCAAACTACTCACGTTACACCCTCAGTTCTCTGTTTGACTTGAGCTGCAGGGACCTGCCTTGGGATTGCCTGGTGGTGTAGGGACAACTGTTAGCATTAATGAAGCTCACCTGCAACTCCTCTTTCCCTCAAGGTCTCACCTGTTTGCTAACAAACCTTTCTAAAGGCCCCCAAATAGCACTGGATGCTCCAGCTGTTATTTATGGAGGTCAGAGTTCCTCCCTTCTAGGAATTTCCTTGCTGTGTTGTAGGCAAACCTTTTCAATTACACAGTTGTTCTTAACACATACCAGAGCCAAAGACAAATTCTGTCCCCTCTGATCTCGTCTAGGCAGATCATTTCTTTACCCTGAAACGGTTGATGCCTTTCTACTGCTTGCAGAATAAAGCCCGGTTCCTTAGTGTGGTATCCAGACGTTTCTAACTAGACAACAGCCCACCTCTCGGGCCTTATCCGTAAACGCACTCCAGCCTCATGGGTCTACCTGCTATAGTTCCGTCATTACATCTCATGTTTTGCTTGCGCAGTTTTCTCTGTCTAAGATGCCTTTTCCTCTCATAACCATCTCTTTAAATTCTGTCCATCTTTGAAATCCTAGATCAAGTGTGATCTTCTCCGTAGAAACCTGCTCAGTCTCCTGAGTTGGAATGAATCCCTTCTTGAGTTACCATCACCCAGTCTTCATAACTCCATTAGGGCCTGGCCTTGCTCTCAGCTGCATTATTATAGTTTTAAGTGTTTATTTCAGCATTATCCTCCACTAAACTCCTTAAGGACTAGGTCAGTGTCTAGCCTTCCTGTAGATCTGCCCCCAGTATCCGTTCAGTGACTTTAGAGTAATAATTGTCATTTGTTAAACATTTACTATGAGCCAACTTTAGAGTAATAATTGTCACTTATTAAACATTTACTATGAGCCAAGCTGTGTGCTCAGTATACGTTATTTCGTTTAATAGGCAACATTTTTAAAATGCAGCCTGGAAAGCTTAGAGAGGTTGAATAGCTTCCCCAAGATTCTGCTGTTTGCAAATGGTAGAGGCAGCGTTGGAACCCATTTCTCTGTGATGTCTCAACACTAATGTATAATGCTGCTTTCAGCACTCAGATATGCAGGCTGAATTGATTTGGATGAAATAGCCTTTCCGTTTTAAGAACTAATTTATGTTAAGGTGAGCTCATGGAACGGCCCCCAGTCATGATTGCTGTTGCTGCCAAGAGCCCCCGAGTGTTGTTAAGGATGGAGGTGCATTGCCAATCCTGGCCCAGCCATACGGTAGCTGAACAAAGGTGATGTGTTGGATGCAACTTCCATGCTCTGAAAGAACAGAGGACTGTTAACCAGCGCGTTAATCATGCCAACAGATGGTCCGCCTGGCTCAGGTTCTTCAGCAGACTCTTCCTATCTCTCAAGCTCACTGCTGTGTACCTGTTAGTCTGAAGGGAATAATAGAAGATACAGGTTTAGGTGGGGAAGCAGGGCAGCATTAGTAATAGTTAGAAGAATAGGTTAGGCTCTCTGATATTTTAATTGCCTTTATTCTGCTTGCCCGGGACACGGACCTTTATCTTTCTATCATAGCAACCCACCCCCATGTCACTACACTTAAAATACATGCTCACATTCTGGTCCCACACCCAAGATGGTCCCCAGTGACACTTTCACACACAGCACTGAAAATGGCTACCGCCAACCAGTCAGGTAAGCATATATCCTGAGGAAATTTGCTATCCCTTGGCTTTATTTCTGTTGGCTCAGTGGGCAGATTCTAATTTGAACAAGCAAAATTTAGCCTGCCAGAGGCTGGTGGGCAGGTGTTGCTTTTTATGACTGAGCTGCTTCAATTGCTGGAGCGTCCAGATATTCCAGGCTGACATCACCTCTATAGGAAACCCAAGTTCCATTTGGTGGGGGTCTGGGGTCTTGGCAAATCCCATCTTCCACTGGTCTCACTGACAATGCCTTGACTTATCATTTGTGGAGGTACATATCTTAATGTTGATATTCATATATGTATACCCTATCTCTCTATCATCTACATATCTGTCACACTGAGATCCACTCAAATCAACAGAAAAACCTAATGAGACACAAAGAGATATAAACCTGTCTCAAATTGTAGGATGGAGTTGGGTGGGAGAAAGAAACTTACGATAAAGAAAAAAGATAGTGAAAGCAAAAAAGGACAAAGTGTGGCAGCTCCCCCTTCCCTTGCCGCCCCTTTTATTTTTTCACAGGGAAGAGAATTAGCCAGTATCGAGCACTACATAGCACTGGGCAGTTTTCACATGGGGTCTCACTGAATTCTCATCCTAGGCCTTTGAGATAGGTTTCATTGTCCCTTTTCCACAGAAGAGAAGACTGGGAACCAGAGGGAGTAATAACTTATAATAAGTTATAACTTATAATGAAAAGAGGGAGTACGATCACAGGGATTGTAAATGCTGGGATTGGGGTCACACGCTGGTTTATCCTGGTGCTGACCTCTAGCTGCTGTGATGAACTGCCACATTTCTCAACACATTTCACACTGCTTCTTCTCTGAAACAAGCCGCTTATTTGTGAGAGGAGGTGAAACGTTAGGAGGAATCGATACCTTCTCCTTCATTGCTGTGTTTAATGGGCAGTTCTGTGCCAAACTGCCCAAAGCACTTTATGTACTCTTCGAATACCTACATTTGAAACTCTTGATCAATGCATCCTACAACTCCAGGAGGATAGATACCCACCCAGAGTAACATCCTCTTGACTGGAGACCTACGACATTCATAATCTCCCCAGATTCTTATTTTTCCAGGCAGAAAAGATAGCAGTGGTTCATAGTCAAGCCAATTGCTTGTAAAACCCAGGACGTGTGATGTGGGTTGACACGTTCTTGGCATATTTTGAATGAAGCCTTCATTGGTAATCTTTGAGTCTTCCAAGCCTTGTTAGATTGGGAAATGGGCCAGGTCAATTTGTAATCCTGATGACAGAGTCCTGAGACCAGACAAACTTCTGTTACTGTTTTGGGTCAAAATATTGGTTCTTAATCCTCTGAGGTCTGGATCCAGATGGCAGAAGAGACCTCAGAGGTACTTCCTGGAGGCGACACATCTGCTTGGCCAATCCACAAAGTGTGGCTTGTTGAAGAACTCACACACTGGCTCTGAGTTTGAGAAACTCCAAAGGAAATCTTAAAAGAAATGGACCATTTGGGGATATGATTAGTGGGAAAATGCAGCGACAGTGTTATCTGGGAGAATTTATTTCCTTGGGAACTTACTGAGTAGCATGGAAGCAGAAGAAGGGTGGGAGGAGAGAGGAGGACAGGAAAATTTGTATACAGTGCAGTTTAATTTATTTTGAGTTCTGCATGGTGTCATCATGTATATTTAAGAAATAATTTGTGAAATCTTTTTTTGGTCTTTTATGAAATTTTTTTCTTCTTTCCCAAATGTGCTTTGTCTTAAGCTAGCAGAAATGAAAGTTTTGTCTTTTAAAAACTTGTCATCCTAATGGTTAAAACTGGATGTTCAAGTCTGTTCCAGGCTGATATCTTTAACATACAGAGCAGTTCCAGAAACTTAGTGCTGTAGAGTTAGAATTGGCTGTGTTTTTTTCTGTTTCCCACTGTATGTGGCTGTGAAGGTACATACTAAATTGCTTGGTAAAAAATTGCAAATTACCAAAACTTAAATGCACTAAAAGACCTCAGGGTTTTGTTGTTTCTTTTTTTTCTCCTACTCTTGCTCCTACCTCTACCTAATGCTTATTCCCATGGGGCAGCTCTGGGAAGTGGGAGAATACACTCCCCACAGTGCCACTGCACATTCTTCCTCACAAGGCTGCAGCAGTGGCATCTTGGTCTTTTAAATGTATATGTATAACTGATTCACTTTGTTACAGAGCAGAAAATAACACACCACTGTAAAGCAATTATACTCCAATAAAGATGTTAATAATAATAATAATAATTGTGTAGGGTGCATTGTGATTGATTTCCTCATGTCCAGTGGAGGGTCATCTTTCCCACCCCAAGTCAGTCACGGTAATTCTACCTCCCTTACCATTGATTGGTTTAGATGTGGGCAGGCCAGGTCTTCTGAGATTTGCCTAAGGCTCTTGAAATGCCAGTTCTTTCTGAGACTCAGTCTCCCCACCTGTAAAGTGGAGACAATAGTAGTTTCCAAGTCAAGGACTGTCATAAAGATTACATGAGTTCCTACTTAGTCAGTACTACCTGGCACATAGTACACACTCAGAAAAAGAGTTTGGGATTAACAGATACACACTACTATATGTAAAACAGATAAACAACAAGGGCCCACTGTATAGCACAGGGAACTATATTCAATATCTTATAATAACTTATAATGGAAAAGAATCTGAAAAAGTGTATATAAAAGTATATATATGTATACATATATATATGACTGAGTCACTTTGCTGTATACATGAAACTAACATAACATTGTAAATCAACTACACTCCAATAAAAAAGTTGTTTCAAAAAAAAATTAACATACATATTGTTAAAGCCACTTGCCACAGATTTCTGCCAAGACTCTCTGATTCAACTCCATTCAACAAATATTTATAAAGAGTCTATTAGATGCCAGGCACTTTACTAGATGGTTCACAAAAACATATTCAGTCTGCTCCCTTATAGTTAAGACTGTACCAAATCATCCCAAAGCACAGGAGAGGGAAATGCATTGCACTTGGTTGTCTCTGTTAACAGGGGTGGGAACTGGGGCTTCTGCTTCCCTATGTCTTTCTGCTGTGTGCACAGGGGCTGAGCCAAGGGCTGCTGGACTATGTCAGCCCCACTGGTGATGTCCACCATCCTTAGTACTCATCACCCTGATTAAGCATATTCACCTGAAGTAGAAATGAAAGTGACCTCCAGTATAGCATCAACATAAGTCTCCTAACCCTTTCGATCAGATTGCTGTCCTAAGCCCCTTTCACGTAGAAAATCCGGAGCCACTTCTACCTGCAGAAGGAAGCCAAGGCTCTTTTAGGTGCTTAGTTCAGTTTGTTCACTGTACTGATATGTCCTCAAAATGGAATACCGTTTACAATCTGATTTTTTCAGCATGAGCACATAGAAGAGAAGAAGAAAAAATTCTGTCTTGATTTTGTTCTCCTTCAAATGAGGTGTCTTCCACAAAGGGAGAGTGTAAGACAGTGCTTGTGGGCAAAGTGCTGGAGGAACCTCCATTGGAAAGGGGAGTGAAGGCTTCCTGTTTAACTCTTTCCCTAGGACTTCTCATGGAGTTTGAAATGCTGTTGAAGCTCACTGTAAAACACGACGGCGAAACTCTGTAATGGGAAGTGACAAGGCAGAAGAAACTCCTTTGGATTCTTAAGAAAAGCTGTCCCATTTATATCCCTTAAATAGCCTTTAAAGAAAGTTTTTAATAACTATACTTCCACCCATGGTCTTAAGTCAAAAACTGTAGGTAGTTATGAGGCCACCATCACCGTGATACCAAAACCAGACAAAGATGTCACAAAGAAAGAAAACTACAGGCCAATATCACTGATGGACATAGATGCAAAAATCCTCAGCGAAATACTAGCAAACAGAATCCAACAGCACATTAAAAGGATCATACACCATGATCAAGTGGGGTTTATTCCAGGAATGCAAGGATTCTTCAATATACGCAAATCAATCAATGTGATATACCATATTAACAAATTGAAGGAAAAAAACCATATGATCATCTCAATAGATGCAGAGATAGTTTTCAACAAAAGTCAACACCATTTATGATAAAAACCCTGCAGAAAGTAGGCATAGAGGGAACTTTCCTCAACATAATAAAGGCCATATATGACAAACCCACAGCCCCAACATTGTTCTCAATGGTGAAAAACTGAAACCATTTCCTCTAAGATCAGGAACAAGACAAGGTTGTCCACACTCACCACTATTATTCAACATGGTTTTGGAAGTTTTAGCCCAAGCAATCAGAGAAGAAAAAGAAATAAAAGGAATCAAGGGCTTCCCTGGTGCTGCAGTCATTGAGAGTCCGCCTGCTGATGCAGGGGACATGGGTGCGTGCCCCCGTCTGGGAGGATCCCACATGCCACGGAGCAGCTGGGCCCATGAGCCATGGCCGCTGAGCCTGCACGTGCGGAGCCTGTGCTCCGCAACAGGAGAGGCCACAGCAGTGAGAGGCCCGTGTAACGCAAAAAAAAAAAAAAAAAAAAAAGGGAATTGAAATCGGAAAAGAAGAAGTAAAGTTGTCACTCTTTGCAGATGACATGATACTATACATAGAGAATCCTAAAGATGCTACCAGAAAACTACTAGAGCTAATCAATGAATTTGGTAAAGTAGCAGGATACAAAATTATTGCACAGAAATCTTTTGCATTCCTATACACTAATGGTGAAAAAACTGAAAGAGAAATTAAGGAAACACTCCCATTTACCACTGCAACAAAAAGAGTAAAATACCTAGGCAAAAATCTACCTAAGGAGACAAAAGACCTGTATGCAGAAAACTATAAGATACCGATGAAAGAAATTAAAGATCATACAAACAGATGGAGAGGTATACCATGTTCTTGGACTGGAAGAATCAACATTGTGAAAAGGACTATGCTACACAAAGCAATCTACAGACTCAGTGCAATCCCTATCAAATTACCAATGTCATTTTTCACAGAACTAGAGCAAAAAATTTCACAATTTGTATGGACACACAAAAGACCCCGCACAGCCAAAGCAATCTTGGGAAAGAAAAACTGAGCTGGAGGAATCAGGCTCCCTGACTTTGGACTATACTACAAAGCTACAGTAATCAAGGCAGTATGGTAGTGGCACAAAAACAGAAATATAGATCAATGGAACAGGATAGAAAGCCCAGAGATAAACCCACACACATATGGTCACATTATTTTTGATAAAGGAGGCAAGAATATACAGTGGAGAAAAGACAGCCTCTTCAGTAAGTGGTGCTGGGAAAACTGGACAGCTACATATAAAAGAATGAAATTAGAACACTCCCTCACACCATACACAAAAATAAACTTAAAATGGTTTAAAAACCTAAATGTAAGTCCAGACACTATCAAACTCTTAGAGGAAAACATAGGCAGAACACTCTATGACATAAATCACAGCAAGATCCTTTCTGACCCACCTCCTAGAGAAATGGAAATAAAAACAAAAATAAACAAATGGAACCCAATGAAACTTAAAAGCTTTTGCACAGCAAAGGAAAACATAAACAAGACCAAAAGACAACCCTTAGAATGGGAGAAGATATTTGCAAGTGAAGCAACTGACAAAGGATTAATCTCCAAAATATACAAGCAGCTCATGCAGCTCAAAATCAAAAAAACAAACAGCCCAATCCAAAATGGGCAGAAGGCCTAAACAGACATTTCTCCAAAGAAGATATACAGATTGCCAACAAACACATGAAAGGATGTTCAACATCACTTATCATTAGAGAAATGCAAATCAAAACCACAGTGAGGTATCACCTCACACCAGTTAGAATGGCCATCATCAAAAATCTACAAACAATAAATGCTGGAGAGGGTGTGGAGAAAAGGGAACCCTTCTGCACTGCTGGTGGGACTGTAAATTGATACAGCCACTATGGAGAACAGGATGGAGGTTCCTTAAAAAACTACAAATAGAACTACCATACGACCCAGCAATCCCACTACTGGGCATATACCCTGAGAAAACCATAATTCAAAAAGAGTCATGTACCACAGTGTTCATTGCAGCTGTATTTACAATAGCCAGGACATGGAAGCAACCTAAGTGTCCATCGACAGATGAATGGATAAAGAAGATGTTGCACATATATACAATGGAATATTACTCAGCCATAAAAGGAAACGAAATTGAGTTATTTGTAGTGAGGTGGATGGACCTAGAGTCTGTCATACAGAGTGAAGTAAGTCAGAAAGAGAAAAACAAATACCGTATGCCAACGCATATATGTGGAATCTAAAAAAAAAAAAAATAGTTCTGAAGAACCTAGGGACAGGACAGGAATAAAGACACAGATGTAGAGATTGGACTTGAGGACATGGGGAGGGGGAAGGGTAAGCTGGGACCAAGTGAGAGAGCAGCATGGACATATATACACTACCAAATGTAAAATATATAGCTAATGAGAAGCAGCCGCATAGCACAGGGAGATTAGCTCAGTGCTTTGTGTCCACCTAGAGGGGTGGGAGGGAGACACAACAGGGAGGAGATATGGGGATATATGTACATGTATAGCTGATTCACCTTGTTATAAAGCAGAAACTAACACACCACTGTAAAGCAATTATACTCCAATAGAGATGTTAAATAAATAAATAATAAAAATAAAACAAGTATATACAGGTTCAAGCTTTAGCCCAGGATATTGCTATTCACTAACGTTAAGATAAAATTTCATAATGGAAATGGAAAGAAAGATCTAGCACTTTGTGTACAGTTTAGTATATAAGACTATCTCAAATAGTGACACATAATGCCATATTAATGTAAATGTTTATAATAGAGGAAACTAGGTAGAGGGCATATGGGAACTCTCTGTACTAAATTTTTCTGTAAATCTGAAACTATTCTAAAGTGTATTAACTAATTTTAATAAAAAGAAAGCATTTCCAATTCAAAAAAAGACTATCTCATGTTTTTTGAGGTAGAAAACGAAAATTGGGCATTTCTAATCTGATATTTTAATTTTTTACTCAAAAATATCCTAAATATTGTTTTACAGAAGTGTGGCAACTAAGAAAAATACATCAAAGTCTAGATAATCCCAGACTATTTAATCTCATATTATGTGGTATAGATGAAATAATGCAAATGCCCTCAATCTATTTGCTAATTTTTCGTGAAGTATTTTACAAATGTACTGTTTCAGTGGGGATATTCCAGTGATCAAAATACGTCATGTAGTAACAGTAGGTAATTGCCAGTAGAAATAAATTTGGTTTAAATTTCAGAAATCTCAGTAGTTGGTGATAGTCACGTAATCTGAGCAGTGCCCTATGGGGCCTTCCTGGGACAGATCCCTCCCCCATATCCTCTGCTGTAGCTCTTCTCTGAAGTACCAAGATAATAGTATCTCATGCATATTTCCTGAGTTTTTCTGTTGCTAAAAACACCACCAAATGGAAGAAATTAACTACTTGATGTCATGAGCAGTAGCCCCCAGACCTTCTGGCGCTGGTGGATTGATAATGTTAACTGCCCTATTACCTCACCATCAACCAGAGAATTATGCACGAGATGATCACATACCCTGTGAACCCCTTCCCTCTCCTGGCCTTTAAAAATGCTTTTCTGAAACCTTTTGGGGAGTTTGGGGTTTTCTGAGGGCATGAGCCACCTGTTCTCCTTGCATGACCCTGTAATAAAACTTTCTCTACTAAAAAAAAAACAAAAAAAAAACCCAAAACAAACAAAAAAACCCCTGTAGGTAGCAAAGGTAAGAGTGGTAATGATAGTGGAAGGTTGGAGAAATGAAAGAGGAGTTCAGAAAAAAAGGTATGAAAATAATGGCAGTATAGTTATAGCCTGTATACAGGGTATTTTTAGGGCACTGGGAAAAGCTGACCAAACCATTTTGAATTGATGGTGAAAGTGAGTGGGAATGTTTAGGGTTTTGTTTCATATGGCTGTGATGAGATGAGAGATCAGTAGAAAACAAAAAGCAGGAATATCAAATATACTGGAATTAAACAGCACATGAGCATTAATGGGTCAGTTTCATATAGCATCCATTTGCTGCTAGACGTAACCATTCATAAAATCTCAACTTTTGCCAACAGAGATTTTCTGCCAAACACAGCCTGTTTGCAGTGTCTTAAGCTGTAGATGAGCTAACGTTTTACTGTGATGGTCTTGGGGCCCTCGTTGCTTGAATGAGCCTTAGAGTGTCACCTGTGATGGGAGATGAAAAACACTAAACCCACCATAAGGTTTTGTTATCAGAGGGTAGATCAGAATTTAGAAACTGCAGTACTGTTTTGTTTTTTTTTTAATTATGTAAACAGGAGTAACTGCTTCACATTTATGAATGCTTTTACTTTAATTTAATGGCACCCAAGATGTAGTTAAATTTTATAAACAGTACTAACCTCCCTTGTTTGGGAACCAGGGAGTGATGGCTGCTTTCTTTATGATTACGACACCCTTATAGTGGCAAGATGAAAATTTATGTGATAAAACTGATCCACGCAGGTAGTCAGTCTGGAATATTCCGAGCCTCCAGAAGTGTTTTTGTCTCTCAGTAGTGATTGTAGTAATAGTAATAGTAGTAATAAACGTTGATTAAGCCCACACTATGCCTGGCATTGTCAATTATGGTCATATTGAAAGGGCTCCGGGATTAGTGTTTGGTATGTAGTATCTTACTCTGTCATCACAGTAACCCATTGAGATAGATGCTATTACTATTTCTGCATTTTACAGATCAGTTAATTTGCTTAAGATTATACAGAGGTAAATAGTGGATTTTGACTTAGGAAGTCTAATATCGGGCACCATGTAGTTAAACACCCATTTATAAGAATCTCACAGAGACTGGAATTGTTTCAATAATTTCCCTTTCAATTTCATTTCACTGGGAACAAAAGAGATTTGTTCCCAGTGGCATTTAGCAGGTTTGTTAATCAACGCAGATGGTTCATACAGATATTATAGTTGGACCCCAAAGTATTTGGGTGGTAATGGAAGTACTTTGTTGTTGTTCTTCTTTGTGTGTGACTGGGAGACATGAATTCTTTGGAATATCAGGGAGCGCTCAACCCCAGCGAATTGAGACAAAGCATAACTGTCTTGGGAGTAATGAAAGTCCAGGCACAGGAAATTTCTAGCACATGTTTTTGACGGTGTCATCTGCTGTTATTGGAGTCTACGTGTTTGGTAACGAGCTACAAAAGTGTACCTTCTACTCTGGTTTAGGAGAGGTAGGTCAGGCAGCCCAATAACAAAACTGTTGTGAAAGATGGGACCACAGACTCAGAGGTGCCCTGTGCCCAGATCTCGGTTTGCAATCCAGCTAGTGGGTTAGACACTTAGGCCTTGTTCTCTGGGGACAAGAGGGTAGAGACAGGAAGGACTAGAGGATGGAATTATGATGAAAGGCATCTGGCTTTGTTCTTCACTTAGTTGCCCTTCTCTTAAAAATAGAGAAGCTATTTTTTAAATACACATAGGTTTTTTGTTATATTTATTTGCCAAACTGTTCTTAACACATATGCATGAGTGCCCACATACACACACACACACACACACACACACACACACACACACACACACACACTGAAAAATAGAACATTTAAACCTTGGAAACTTCATGCTGAAATGCTGGTGGGCTAATTAAAAGGACCAAACTATACCTCTTTGTCTGTATCCATTCACCCTTCAGCCTCACCTTCCTGCCTAGATTTCTGTGCTACTAAAGCTTCAGTAGGTTTGTGGTAAATTGCAGAGGTGTGCCAGCAGGGGTGTGTTCTAAAGACCGTGATGGGCTTTGTGACTAATGGAAAGGTCTAATCATTATCATTTATTAGACTAGTTGTTCTGCATTTTGCATTGTCCTTCTGGGTTTCTAATATTCACAGGTATTTTCAAGACACAAGCACTTCCACACTGTGATATTCCATGGTGTCCTGACAAATGTTGCGTGAAGGCCGGTGTGCTGCCCCTACCGTCCTGTGGTTGATTTGGGGGCATTAGGGTCTCATCTACACATCCTCCCCTGAACCTTTCTTCCAGTCAGTTCCGCTGTGGACCATCATCCCTGAACTAATGCAACTGTGTGAAAACAGCAAATCTGTTATATCTCCCTATTGTTCCTCCTTTTGAAACAATTTTCCTAATGGACTCTGAAGGTTTTTATTCATCTATGTTAGAAAGACCTTTTTTCCTGACTTATTTCCAAAGTATAAATATCTTTATTTTTACTAAGCATAAATTATATACTGCTGTTGTAAAATTTTAAACAGTGGAGAAGTACATAAAGTAGAAATGGAAGTTCCCTGCAACCTCATCCCAAATATAATGATGATAATTAAAGCCAAAATAATACATTTATTAAGTGCTATGTGCCAATCTAAGCTTTTAGACTCATTAGCAGATGTATCTCTCAGAATAGTTTTGTGAGGTAAGTAATATTATTTCCCAGTTTAGTACATAAGGAAGCTGAGGAATGAAAGGTTAAAGGTCTGTACAACACCACACAGGTAGTCAATAGCAAAGCTAGAACCTAATTATTATATTAAAAGTGTGAATTTGTGCTCCAGTTACTGTATTAAACCTGACGGATCAGGGTTGGTCATTTATTTAACTTTTTAAATCATAAAAGATGAACTATGCACACCTTAATATTTTATTTTAACTTAAAGTGTACATCATTTATACATTAATTCTCTAACCATTGATTTAACACTAAGGCCATTTCTTATGGATGGCTACACCGTTTGCTTTTCTTAATTAAACCGCACCCATAATTGTTGTGACTTCGTAGTGGGTGGTAAATTCTTCACAGGCTATTTTTTTTTTTTATTTAAAGAGATTCTCCCTTATGGAGCCTTCCCAAAACAATTAATTTAGTTTTCATACAAGCAGTTCCTTTTGTTCTTATATTTTACGAACTTGTGTAATTTTAAACGAAACTAGGTCATTACAACAAGTATAAAACTGGCTTTAACCAGTCTGGGGACAAAAGCCACTGATTCTTGGTAAGCAAACAGTACAGTCAATGTGTGAGGCCAGAAATGCCTGGGGCTTATAGCTTTAAGCCCTCAGCACTTCCCTGGGCATCGCCTGAACATTTTGCAGAGGGAAATAGAGCCTGTAGGTACATTGGGAAAGTCAAGTTCAGTTAGGAGAACTTCTTTACAGTGGAGTTATCAGACATGCTGAGAGGCAGCTGCAGAAGTTGCTCATTGAGGGGAATCTTGTGTTTTTTCCATGCCCCACACCTGTAAGGGTGCGTGCTTACCAAAGCCTGTTGGCCCACTTCTTTTTCTTTTTTTGCATCTTTTGTATGTAAGTTCATAAACCTCTCCAATTTCAATTAGTCTTGGCAACCAAGACTTCAAAAACACGAACATGAAAGAATACAGTGAATTCTCCAGGAAGGAAAAATTCTAGAGCCACTCCCATGAGACTGGGCCAACACTAGAAAAGTGAAACAGAACTGAAGAAATCAACAGCATAAATCTAGTATTAAGAACTGCCTTTTTATTTTCTTTCCAGAGAATGCCCAAACTTATTAGCAAGGCTATAAGGTGGTATATGATCCAGCCCCCGACTCTCCATTTAGCCAAATCACCTATCATGCTTGATCCTGCCATGCTATTTCTGGAGTCAGTTCCTCTGCTCTTATACCTTCTTGGAGTGTACACCCTCACCTTTTCCTTCCCTTTCCCACTAAGAAAATCCCTTCAAATCCCCACTAGTGCCTTCTTCTCTCTGATCCCTTCCTGGACTTCTTAGCTCCTAGGGCAGAACCGAGGGGCTCCTTCGCCTGACTCCATTACCCTGTCCCCACTGTACGTGGTATTTCTATTTTAGGACGCGTCACCCAGATTTACAACTACGTTTTGGCTTGTGTGTTGCTCCTACTACAGCATGAAATCCAGGAGGGCAGAGGTGGGGTTTCGTTCATCTGTATGTCCCCAGAGTCTACCTCCATGCTTGGCAAATAATAGTGCTCCACAACTATTTGCTGAATGAGTGAACACATAGTCTGGGGGAAGTCTTGGTGTCCCAGCATGCTGAGATGGGAAGGCATGGATGCCCTTTGGCTGTGACCCATTCTCCTGACTGCAGTGCTTTCCTTCAGCCCTGGGTTGGGGAGATGGAAGAAGGAGGCTCCTTGCGTGGCCATTCCTGCAAATCTCTTTCCAGCCTTGAAAGAGAGATCAAAGGCACAGCCCTGAGTTGCCTGCTCCGAGCTTTTGATAGTACTTTCCCTTTGCAGCGAGGGACTAAGAGGAAGATTTTCCGTATATATTACTTCAGACTTTGATCTCACTTGGTTGATGTTGATGGCACCTTGTGTGACAGCCAGGTGATGCTGAAAGAATGTATGGGTTTATTTCATTAGGGCTAATGTATTCTCAGCAGAGACTGGTCTGCGTGCATAATGTGATTCTCAGGGTGCCACAGAAGATACTGTCTGTTAGAGGAAGGTAATTGTATTACCCTGCCACGTTCAGATTCATTAAGGGGAATCTTGGGCTGGCCCATCAGTTTTGTGAGTCCCACTCACATTCAGAACTATTTCCCTGCGGTCACCTTTCCATCAGGCCGTACATCTCATTGGCCCTGCCTGACAGCCAGCTCCTAAATGCTTCTTAGCAAGTGCGTACGCCTGTCCTATACGTAGTTGCAGAATTGCTTGGCAAAGGAAAAAAGCTCTTAGAGGATAGAGACACTGTCTTGATCATCTCCAAAGTGAGCTGTGCCCACCACTGATGATTTTAGATGGTTCATGGGTAAACATTTACAAATTTTTAATTGTGATATGTTTATGTTAATGTTGACTAGAAAAAATAAAACTAGCACATAAAACCTGTGATTTCACAGAGGTGATGTTTAGAGGGAGGCAAAGTGGGTGCTGAAGTAAGTCAATTTAACAGAAAATCTAAGCTAATAGCAATGACTAAAATAAAATGATATTCTAGTAATTAAAGTGTAGAAATATTGTGATATAGGACAGTTCCTGATATGTGGTGGGTGCTTAATCAATGTTTATTGGAATGAATAAATGAATATTTAAAATAATAATAGTATCTACTTTTAATTACACACTTGTTTTGTGCCCAGTCACTGGGCTATAAGTGTTGCATACAATACGCCCTTTGATTCTGACTCGTAAGTTGATCATTTGTCTTCATTTTAGAGACGAAGGAACCAAGGCATAGAAAATAACTTATGCAGCTTCACACAGCTAGTGGTGGTAGGTCTCTTCTCTGTCACCAAACCCCAAGTGTGCTTCTGCGCGTCCCTGAGTCATAGATACTACAAGTTAAGATTGAATTTTTATTTCCAGTTCCACCTGGGTTCCCTAAGGCGGTAAAACTGTTCCAGTACGTTAAAGGTTAGCTCAGATAGCTCTGTTGTGACGAGTGTTCCGCCAAGACTGTGCATTTGATACGTTTGGCCGGAGCTGGCCTGCTTAAACAGCGTGCACTTCATGAAGTCTTCCAAGTCCCTGAACAAGCCTGACTTCTAGACTCTTCTTGTACCCTCTCCTCTGGAACACCTCTTCAGCTTCACTGCCAGTGTTATGAGAATGTCATGTCACGGCTTAAGTGAAGACTCCCAGGGACTTCATCATATTGCTGACCCAAACAGAACTCCGTCTCAAACAGCTCTTATGGCAGTGACAACACTGCTTTGGACAGCTGTGTTGCTTGACTCAAGAAGTGGCTCTGATGGTCCCTAAGACATCAGTGTCAAAGGTGCAGGTGTGACTTGATAAGAGTGAAGTAGAGTTTTTCAAAATTACTATTTTTTTGTTGTTGATTTTACATATGAATGTATAAGTAAATTTGTAAATGTTTTATGATGATATTTGTCTATTTCACTGGTAGAGCTAAACAATTATACCTTTAAATTGACCAAGAGCTTCTCTCCCCACCCTTTGCTTTGTATTTATACTGTGTCTATGCTGCACTGAGCGCAATGACCTATTAGCCTGGGCAGTACAGATGAGCTAAATATTGATTAAGTCTCACAATCTGATCAATAAAACCTGGGTACATTCTTGAAAGCCATTTTCAGATCTTCAGTAAATCTTGGGATACCAGTAGCTTCTCATTTAAAGCAAATGTAAACTTTTAAAGTTTAAGACCATGTGCATTCTCTCTGAGTAGTCCCCACTCTGTACAATCAGAGGGCTAAAGGGAAAAGGCATTTGGAGGAAAATACATTCGGAGGAAGAGTTTTCTTAGTTTCATTAAAATTATAAATTGTTCCTCATGTTTATGGTTTCTTCTGTGTGGCTTATTTACTATCTAGGATAGGACATAAGTATTATGGTTTGGAATAATTTCAGAGCTAAGTGACAGTTCTTAAAAGTTGAAAATGGCTATTTTTCTCTTCATCTGCTTTTTACTTTTTTTCTAGTTTCAAGGAAGAGAAGGGTCAGATAATGGGGATCATGGGCATTCCATATGTAAACAAATGTCAATTCCTGACAAAACCTCTCTACCATGTCTGGGAAAGCCAATGATCTCATGACTGATCATTAAGATTGGAAGGGGCTTCTGAAAATCTTTTTTTCTAGAATTCCTCAAAATGTGAGTTGTGGATCACCGACTTTAAAATCACCTGGGGGTAAGACTGTATATATTCCAGGTCTCCACTCTAGACTGTGTGAATTAATGTCTTCAAGGGAGATAGATTTTTCAGAAGCTCCCTAAGTAATTCATATGAACACTAGAGGTTGGTAATGACTTTGTTCTGATCTCCTCATGATACATAGAAATTGAGGCACGACACAGTGAAGTGACTTAGCAATGGTAAACTAGACAGTAAATAAGAAATCACCATGCTTAGCTATTCAGAACTGCCTAGGTGAGCTACCTGCATCTTTCTGCCTCAGCTGTGTAGTTATGTAACTTAATTACTTCTTAGTTTGATTTGATGGCCTTTTTCTATTAGATAAGATGTGTTAATTACTCTGTTGGCAATATGTGGTAATAATGGCTCAGTGTTGACATTAATAATTTCAAGATCATGAATAACATGCAACACCTCTGTGTCTGAGCCATCATTAATTTGTTTCACCATTGCTGAAGTGTTTAAAATTCAGTTTCAAGCATGTCTTCTCAGAGGAAAAAAGAATAATACATGTATTGAAAAACCTCCCCTTTATTCTGCTCTTAACTCTGTTCTTGCTACACAATTAGCTGCGTATTGTACCTAATTAGTGGGGTAAAAATCCAATCTCATTTTATTTTTTAAAAATATAGGTAAATCAAAACAAATTCTTTGCTGATAAAGAAGGAGGAAGATTAAGAGCAATATAAATCTTATTTGGAGGATTTGCAGTTGTATCACTTATAATGAATCTCAAGGGATAAGAATAATTCTGTAAGTAGAATTTTTTATTAGCCTGAGTTTTTGAGTAAACTTAAAGTCATGCTTCCTTAGCGAAGGAAAAAAGTCTGCTACTCGCTTTCATGATGATTAAGCAGTTGATACCTAGGAAGAAAAGAAGATACTTGGTGGACACCTGTTCTGTCTCCTGCCCAGCATCCATTTCTCTTTTCTGATAAGTGCATCCTGATGTGGAATAATCATTTCTCTTAGTCTATGTGGGAACAGCCGTCAACATCCATAGTTGGACAGTCAACCCAGGACTGACTAATCAGCATATTCCATTCTCCTGGGAATTGTGATTGGTTTAAAGATGGTGTGTGATATAAGTTGGTCCAATCAGAGCTCATCCTAGGATTTCTAGAGCAATTGAGCAAGATGTGTACTGAGGACACGGGGCATCAACTTGGAGAAACTGACACTCATCTTGCCACCATGAAAGGCAAGTCTACCATCGTAGGAAAAAAGAGGGGAGGGGGTCATGAGACCAATTCCTGGTGACAGAATTTAAGTCCCTGAATCCACCCAAGCCTAAAGTTACCTACTATTTTTTTTAACATTATGCAGCCAAGGTGTTCTATTTTTTGCTTAAGCCATTGTGAGTTGGATTTCTGTCACTTGCAGCAACAACAAAAAGACATGAAAATGTTTAAAAACCTTCTGAACTCCTGAGTTTCCAAGAATGGGAATGGGTTTGCACTGAATCTTGCATGTGTTCTTGAGTCTTCTTTGTGACCAGAGGAGCAGATTGATAGCTGGCCTGGGTTAGAGGTAGGGTGATGATATAATGTATTATATGAAGCAGAATAGTCCTCCCCCTTATCATTTAATTATGGAGAATTCTGAACCTACATAAAAGTAAACAGAATAATATAATAAATTCCTTTGAACCCATCAGCAAGCTCCAACACCATCAATCCATTGGCCAATCCTGCCTCACTCACATCCCATCAACTTCTCCCACCTCTACTATTATTTTGAAGTGAATCCCAGACATCGTCATTTCATTGGATAACATTTTGAGAGGAAAGGAAGGGACTATTATGTCAACAACAGGTGCAAACTAAGACTGTCCCAGAGAGACTGAGATAGATAGTACAGAATAGATTGAAAATAAGTGGATTAAAATCTGTAACCTTTGTACTGTGCTCTAACCAACTCTAATGGTGGACCAATCGGAGTGCTGAAAAGCCTTGAGACCTTTTGCTTTCTAGTAGCCTTTTTTGGTTGTATAAATGTTTTATCGAATACCATCTTAGTCAGGGTCCTCCAAGTAACAGATGCCAGAAAAGGCAAGAATGTACAGGAATTTCATTAGGGAAACATCCCCCAGAAAGGAAACGGGGAGGAGGCTGGAAAAGGCTGGGAGAACAATTAGAGGAAGAAAGAGTAGGTTAGACGTGTCCTAGGTTTTGCAAGGCTGTCAGGGAGTCCTCGAGCTAAAGCCCGATGTCCCCTAGAAATTGGCCTGCCCTAATATGCCTGCTGCTCTCAGTCCTGGGCTGGGGACAGCCTATGAAAGTGTTGACTCAGTGCACAAACACAGCATCTTAGTCTGTTCGGGCTGCTATAACAAATTACCATAGCCTAGATGGCTATTTATCACAGTTCTGGAGGCTGGCAAGTCCAAGATCAAGGTGCTGACAGATTTGGTGTTTGGTGAGGACCCACTTCCTGGTCCATAGATGGCCATCTTCTTGCTGTGTCCTAACCTGGGAGAAGTGAGAGAGCTCTCCAGGGTCTCTCTTATAAGGGCACTAATCCTATTCATGAGAGCGCCACCCTCATGACCTAATTACCTCCCAAAGGTCCCACTCCATATACCATCATACTGGGGATTAGGTTTCAAAATATGAATTTGGGGGGTACACAAGCCTTCAGTCTGTAGTGCACAGTGATGGATTTCAGAGTGTGGCAGCTGAGACCCTTGGTCAGTTTTGCTCCCTGTGTTTGAAGTTCTGTGAGGTACATTTTCACGGCCACCACACATACTGTAAAGCATGGACGTGGGAATCAGAGCAACTCTGTTAAAATCTTAGCTGTATTGCTTAGTAGTTATGTGGATGTGGGCAAATCACTTAACTTCAATGTACCTTACACATGAAATGAGGATAACAGCAGCCCTTACCTCATGGGTCATTGTGAAGATTAAATGAGATAAGCTATAGATACTGCTTAGCAGAGTGTATGGCCTATAGTGAGTGCTCAAAAATTGTTAATGATGATGATTGATAATGATGGTAACAAACATGAAGGCTTTAGGAATAGGCTTATTTATAGACGCCTAGCCATAGGTTCCTATTTTTAGAGACTATATCTGAACAGTGGATCTGAAATGACTAATGTATTTCACTTAGGAGTTTTGGCCCAGTCTTTCAGGTCTGTCTCATCTTCTTTTGGTACATCAAAGGATCCTTTTCCATCCTATTCCTGAGCCTTTGCACTCAGCACTCTCTCTATCTGCATTACTTTCCCCACTTTTCTCCTTTAACCACTTGCTTTTTGCTCATCCTTCTGGTTTCAGTTTAAGAATAAATTAATCAGGTAGGACTTCTCTGACCCCACAGTGTAGTAAAGCTTCTTTTTAAAATATAGCCTCCAAGAATTGAGCTCCTAAAATTGTATTCCTTTTATAGCTAGGACTTATGTTAGTGTGTAATTATATATTTATTCATATGGTTGTCTTTCCAGTGTGAGAGCAAGGATGATGTCTGATTTTGCTTATAATTTAAATCCAAAGCCTAGCACAGTGTTAGCTCACAACCCACTTAATAGCATTTATTAACTAAATGAATGAAGTATCTTTACTCCTCAGAAATAATCAGGTCCTTGTCAGTTATATTCTTTGTAGCCCATTCATAGGAAGCTGAGCCATAAAACTAGCTTGGCAATAGACAGAAAGGAGGTGTCTGACTAGTTCTCTGGGCAAAGCACTCCTTGTCCTACTTTTATTTTGTTTTCATTTTTGTTATTAAAAGATGTTTATTTTTAGTTATTCTGGTAAGAACACTACAGGAGATCAATCCTCTTAACAAATTTTAAATGCATAGTGCAATATTGTTAACTACAGGCACGATGTTGTACAGCGGATCTCTAGAACTTATTCATCTTGTGTAACTGAAACTATATACCCGTTGAACAACAACTCTGCATTTCCCTTGGCCCCCAGTCCCTGGCAACCATCATTCTACTCTCTCTATATATAGTTTGACTATTTTAGATACCTCATATAAGTAGAATCATGCAGTGTTTGTCCTTTTGTGACTGGTTTATTTCACTTAGCATAATGTCCTCCAGGTTTATCCATGATGTCACAGGGTTTCTGTCTTAAAGCCAAATAATATTTCATTGTATGTATATACAGTTTCTTTATCCATTCATTCATTGATGGACATTGAGATAGTTTCCATATCTTGGCTACTGTGAATGACACTGCAGTGAATATGAGAGGACAGGTATCTCTTTGAGATCCTGATTTCAATTCTTTTGAATAAATACCCAAAAGTGGGATTTCTGGACCATATGGCAGTTATTTTAAAAAATATTTTGAGGAACCTCCTTACTGCTTTCCACAGTAGCTGCACGAATTTACATTCCCACCAACAGTGCACAAAAGTCCCCTTTTCTCCACATCCTTGACAACACCTGTTAATTGTTTTGTTTTTGATAACAGCCATTCAGATAGGTGTGAGGAGATATCTCATTGTGGTTTTGATTTGCATTTTCCTGATGATTAGCAATGTGGAACATCTTTTCATTTGCCTATTGGCCATTTGTATGCCTTCTTTGGGGAAATGTCTATTCAAGTCCTTTGTCCACTTTTTAAATCATATTATTTGTTTTTGTTTTATTTTGTTGCTAGAGTTATAGGAGTTTCATATATATTTGGATGTTGACCCTTTATCAAATACATGGTTTGGAAATATTTTTTTCCCATTCTATAGGTTACCTTTTCACTGTGTTGTTTCTTGTGCTGTGCAGAAGCGTTTTAGCTTGATGTAGTCCCATGTCTATTTTTGTTTTAGTTGCCTGTGTTTTCAGTGTCATATCCAAGGAATCATTGCCAAGACAAAATTCATGAATTTTCCCCCTGTTTTCTTCTAGAAGTTTTACACTTTCAGATTCTATATTTAAGTCTTTAATATAATTAAGTTGATTTTTGTGTGTGTGTGGTGTAAGGTAAGGGAACAATTTTTTTTTCTTTCACATGTGGATATCCAGTTTCCCCAACAGTATCATATGTAGAAAACCCTAAAAACTTCACAAAAAAACTGTTAGAACTAATAAATGAATTAAATAAATTTACAGGATACAAAAATCAGATGTGTTTTTGCATATTAACAATGAACTATTCAAAAAGGAAACAATCTCATTTAGAATAGCATCAAAAAGAATAAAATACTTAGGAATAAACTTAACAAAGAGATGAAATACTTGTATACTGAAACGTATAAAACATTGATGAAAAAAATAAGACAAATAAATGGAGAGACATCCCATGTTCATGGATTGGAAGACAATACTGTTAAAATGTTTCTACTACCCAAAACAAGCTACAGATTTAATGCATTTCTTATCAGAAATCCCAGTGCCAATTTTTTACAGAAATAGATCTTCCTAAAGATCATATGGAACCACAAAAGACCCCAAATAGCCAAAGCAATCTTGAGCAAGAACATAGCTGGAGACATTACACTTCCTGTTTTCAAACTATGTTACAAAGCTGAAGTAATTAAAACAGTATTGAACTGGTATAAGAACAGAAATATAGACCAATGGAACAGAATAGAGAGCCCAGAAGTAAACCATGCATGTTCGATCAGTTAATGTTCAGCAAGGGTACCTAGAATACACAGTGGAGAAAGTATAATTTCTTCATTTAGTAGTGTCAAGAAAATTGGATGTCCACATGCGAAAGAATGAAGTTGGGTCCTTATCTTACATCGTTCACAAAAATTAACTCACACGGATTAGAGGCTTAAGACCTGAAACTATAAAACTTTTAGAATATGGATAAAAAGCACAAGCAACAAAAGCAGAAATTAGGGCTCTGTGTCTATTTTAGCATGAATAGAGAACTAAGTTTGGTATCAGGGCAGTCTTGCATCAGCATCATGAGGGGAGATGAGAGGCTGGTGAGCAAAACATTATTGTTAGATACACTTAGGGATTGAAAATACTCATATATTTTCTCTAACCATGGTGAGTTTTCTCCCAGTGCTTCTCAAAATTTAATGTTGATAAGTACCTGAGTAGTTCGTTAAATATAATTATTCCCAGAACCTCTGCCAAGAGATTCAGACTTAGTAGGTTTATGGCAGCGCCCCTGAATTTGAATGTTTATAAAGGGGCCCATGGATTCTGATGGTCAGGCAGTTTTAGGAATCACTGTCCTGCATTCCACTGATGGCTCAGGACTACTGAACATGACACATCTATGGCCAGAACCTATCTTGATCAACTTAGATAACACTGATGTACTCTCCCAACAGATCATATACTCTAGGAAGGCAGAGACTATGCCATTCTTGCTTACTGTTATATCACCGAGCTAAGCACTGTAGTTGGCACATAGTAAGCACTCAGTAAATATTTTAGCATACTGACAGTGCAGTGTTTTACTTTAAAGTTGTGGCAATTCCAGCTCTCTGTAGGTACACGTGCAGAACAGGGGCTTTGCAATTTGCAATGTAATTTGTAACCTCCAGCCCCTAAATACTAATCGTGGGTTAATTTTATTAATCCCTAATTATTCCCCACAGTAGATTATTAGTAGGTTATTCTTTAGTTATACGTAAAAACAAAAGTATTTGGAAGAGTGTGCCATTTGCTGATGAAATGAAGAAAGGGTTCACATTTTGGAGCACTTTGAGCACTTTTCTGGGACCCTACTTTGAGAACCACTGGTCCAGGCTATGGGTCAGTGTGGTAAATTGTGTCTCAACCGTAAAGCTGATTATCATCTACCATAGTCACTGTGGTGACCAAGAACCTTTCTGTCACCTTTTTCTCAGGCTCTGTTGTGGGCAAAGCAGCCATGTTGGTTGGATTTTCACATCATGATTACTTCTTCTTTGGTTTCTGAGCTTATGTCCATTTAGTTTCTTCTTTGGGCTTTGTATGACTGCCATTTTGCCTTTTTTTTGTTGTTTTTTTGTTTTTTTGCGGTACGCGGGCCTCTCACTGCTGTGGCCTCTCCCGTTGTGGAGCACAGGCTCCGGACGCGCAGGCTCAGCGGCCATGGCTCACGGGCCTAGCCGCTCCGCGGCATGTGGGATCCTCCCGGACTGGGGCATGAACCCGTGTCCCCTGCATCGGCAGGCGGACTGTCAACCACTGCGCCACCAGGGAAGCCCTTGCCTATTTTTTTAAGTAACTAAAAGCCTCTTTATTTGACATTCCTTGTCTCCCAGATGACCAGGGCAGACACAGCCTCAGCACGTCTGCATTTTGCCTTATTCTTTACCTTCTGTTACTAATAAATTTTGTTTTCTCCTGAGTAGAGTTTAGAACAGTGAGAATTGTCATCTATCTCTAGACCTCACACTCCACACAAAGCTTTTAGTAACCAGACATTTATTCTTTTACCTACAGCGCAGTCCTTCAATCTGTCCTGTACCTGCTAATAGATCCTATAGGAGTTACACCTGCAACTGCAAGCTGTAGAGGTGCTTTACTCATAGTTTATAATTATGTCCTCATGTAAAATAGTATGTAAGGCCTCACCACTGTTGAAATGAAAGTGCTGTGTTCAGGGATTCACGATATTAGGTTAATGCCCTAATTTGCTTCTCCACATCAGTGACAAACAAGTTCTGTGTGACTTTTGTTTCTTACCTGCTTCCAAAGTCAGTCTCTTCCCATGGGTTGAAGTTTGGGAATGCTTTATACAGAAGTGATCCCATGAGACAGGACTGTCTTCTCTCTCAACTGCCCTCTGTCTCCTACATTTGCCACTATGTAACTAAATAGGACCCCAGACTCCAGCTGGTATTCCCTGAGCAGCCTGAGAGTCAATGTGTTTGTTTAATTTCCACCTATGAAGCTATCCAGTGATTGCATTTCCCAGCAGTGACCAGTTAATTGGACTTTCAATGCACTGGCCCAAAAAACTGCTTTTGTGTGCTATCCATGGGTGTATTTGCAGCGTTTATAGACCAGATTGCTTCCCTTTGACTACTTGGGTGAAAAATGTTGGTGATTATGTTAGATGCGCACATGCGCGCACACACACCCACACACACAGACGCACACACACACACAGTTCTTTTCACGCCTCTCATTACAGTGGTCCAGACTTCCACCATCTCCTGTTGAGATATCTCTGGTGGACTCCTCTAGCCTCTTTGGTCCCAGGTGAACCTCCCTGTGTGCAATGGGAGATCTAGGTTCTGCACTCACTCCTCATTGCCCTCAGGATATGGTCTAAGCCCTTCAACAGCATTCAGAGGCCTTTTGTGCCCTCTGTTTCCATCTCCTCATGTTCCTTCCCCACGTCCTCTTCTCCCATCTTAGACTCCATGCTACAGCCCACTGAATTGCATGTCGTTTGCTCTCCCACTTCTGGACCCTGGAATAAACTCTTCACTTTGACTGGAGCACTCTTCTCTTCCTTCTTTTCTCATTCTCTCTTCCCTTTCAGCCTAGCTCTTTGTGGTTCTCCTTCAAGTCTCAGCTTGAACATGCCAGCCTTCAGGAGGCGTTCATGGGCAATGCATCCTGAAGAAGCTCCTTGCCCAGGAGCTTCCAGAGCACCAAGTACCTTCCCTATGAAAACCCTTGGCACACTGTGTCATAGCTGCCTCTTGACTTGCCTGTTTCCCCTCTCCCCTCTGCTGTAAAGACCATGAACTTAGGAACTATGACTTGTTCATTGTCACAGCTCCAATGTCTAGAACAAGGCTTGGCACACAGTAGGCACTCAATAAATGCTTGTTTGATAAGAAAAGAATTTGTGTAGAGGCTTCACGGTATACAAATGATTTTATGTGCATTCCATTTCATTTTTATAGACAGACCTTTCAGAATGGTATTTAATAACAATAATAAGAGACTCAACAAAATTTGTTTTTCATATGGTTATTTTAATGATATGGTTAAATGTCCTGTTCTGTCATAGACCTAAGGCCATCCATAAAGTCAATTCTGTTTTATAAAATGTTTTGCACTTGTTAAAAGAAAGACACCAAGTGGTATAAATATGTGACTATTTTATCCCATCAGTTACCATGGGATACCTTCCTTCAAAAACCTCCTAAGAAGGATGCCCACATCTATGATGATAAAGTCTATAAAGTAATCAACTTTGAGAGAGTAACAGTAAATAAATATAGAATGTCAATGTGATCAGAGATTGTGGGTGTCAGAGACTGGCAGGAGAAAAATAGAAAATAATTATCCAGTAGAAGAGCAAATACATCTTGAGTTTTTTGAATGCTTATTGTCTTTTCTGTCAAGTGTAAATTTGTGATGAGTTGAGGTATTTTACCATCTAGCTTATGAAACTCCACTCAATATATATGACTCGAAATATTAAAATTGAAATGGAAACACTTGTGTCACGGATCAAATTGGACCTTATAACTAATTGTGCTTCCTAACTTCAGTACCTCCACTGTTCTCTTTTTTTTTTTTTTATGAAGAGTGATATCTTCCTACCCAACTATTTTATTTATTTATTTATTTATTTATTAGATGTTGGGGGTAGGAGTTTATTAATTTATTTATTAATTTTGCTGTGTTGCGTCTTCGTTTCTGTGCGAGGGCTTTCTCTAGTTGTGGCAAGCGGGGCCCACTCTTCATCGCGGTGCGCGGGCCTCTCATTATTGCGGCCTCTCGTTGTGGAGCACAGGGTCCAGACGTGCAGGCTCAGTGGTTGTGGCTCACGGGCCTACTTGCTCCGTGGCATGTGGGATCTTCCCAGACCAGGGTTCGAACCCATGTCCCCTGCATAAGCAGGCAGATTCTCAACCACTGCGCCACCAGGGAAGCCCCACTGTTCTCTTCTTGACCGTAGATGATGGCTAGGAGATTTCTATAGATGTTTCTAAGCCAGACTTTTACCTAGTTTGAAAATCAGTTTAGATTCACTCAAAAGAAGAAAGAAAACAATCCAGTTCTGTTCATCTGCCTCCAGGGCCTAACTCGTTATCTTTTGGAAAATACATTATCCCAAGAAAGAATTTCAGAAAACAGGCTTTCATAAAATATTTTTTTAAATCTTTAACTTTGAAAAGTGGTACAAATGAACTTATTTACAAAACAGAGAGTCACAGATGTAAAAAACAAACTTACGATTACCAGGGAAGCGGGGGAAGGAGAAATTGGAGATTGGGATTGACATATACACACTACTGTATATAAAATAGATAACTAATAAGGACCTACTGTGTAGCACAGGGAACTCTACTCGATACTCTGTAATGGCCTATATGGGAAAAGAATCTAAAAAAGAGTGGATATATGTAGATGTATAACTGAATCACTTTGCTGTACAGCAGAAACTTAACACAACATTGTAAATCAACTATACTCCAATAAAAACTTTTCAAAGAATCTTTAACCTCAGTAATAGATTCTATAAAATAGGTAAATTGTACTTAGAATCAAAAGCTTTCCTGTTCCCATAGTTTCAATATATTGTTATGGTCAGCCCTGACATTTTTGAAGTGTTTAGGGTATGCTTAAATTCAGTATCGTTTAGGAGTTCACAGGAAGTTTTGAGGAAGTTTAGGAGTTTTGAGGGAAGACGGAATTAAACCATCCATTTTGAGCTTATTTATGGAAGGGAAACTATTGAGAGCAGGAAGCTTGGCGGCAGTTTTGGTCTTTGGGTCTGTGCGTGATAGTGTTTCCTCTGACAGAAGCATGTCATGGTTTCTAAAACTGTGTAACACTGCTGACCTGACCTAAGAGCACATGTTCTAGTGATTTATGGAATTTGGAAATTGTTTCCAATTGAGCCTTTCTGCTTGCTCTGAGAGATGTACACCTACTTGCTTTGAAAGTTCGGTGGTTCTCCAAAGATCCTCTTCTAGAACACCTTTGTGCCTTTCTGCCTGCTCCTCCGAGCATAACGCTGGCCCTCTCTCCCACTTTTACCTTTTTCAGAGAGCTTTATTGGGTGTCCCTGACTCCCATTAGAATTCAAGAGCCCTTCCTTGTGTTTTCATGGTATCCACTGTAGAGCTGTGTACAGTTACCACACTATATTTTGAAATAATTTTCTGTTGTTTTATATACATACCTCAATCCCTCTTTCTACAGATAATCAGTTAACAGTTTCTTGGGTTTCTTTCCCTAAAACATAAATTTTGCATATTACTGATTGATGCACATGAAACTAAACATAAACATGGATTTTAAAGAAATCACATAAAAGACCATATTTTAGGCAATCTTTTTCACTCTGCTTTTTATTTACTCTGTTTGGGATATATTTCTATGAATGCATGCAGGCCTGCCTCGTTCTTTTAAACAGCTGCCGAGTAATTCTCTTTTATGGATGTTTTATAAATTATAATTACCCAGGCTCCCAGTCACGAACACTTTGATTGTTTGCCGCTTCTTGTCTTTACGAACACTGCGGTGAAGATCCCTAGTGAACTGCTGTGTGTATGTCTTCAGGATACATCCCAAACACTGAGATTTCAGGGTCACAGGGCATGTGCTATTTAATATTGGTGGATTAACTCTACAAAAAATTAGTTTCACACTTTATCAGGACAGCACTGTCTGAAAAAATGAGTTTACTTTTCTCTCTCCCCACCTAGAAGGTGAGAAAATTGAGAGTAGGATGGTGCTTTTTATCTCTTCATCCCCAAAGCACCTAGCCCAGCACTCAGTAAATATTTGCAGAAGGAAGAAATGACGAATGGAAAGTTCTACTCATATTTTAGCCTGTGTTAACACTGTCAGAGTTATGCCAGTGGTGATATTAAAGTCACACGTTAATGTGACACTCAGACAAGTTTGATAATTCATGGAAAGGTGTGGATGCAGTTGTGAATTCACCAGGCAATTACACACCATCTCTTCATTTGTCTTATTTAGAGGCCCAGGCAGAGGAAGAAAGGATAGTTCCAGGATCCATCTATGTCCCATTTCTTTCAGGGGGCACCATCCCCTGGGGCCAGCAGACTTGCCGACTGGTGATTTGAGTGTGTGGATGGGGAAAAAGAGGGAAGGGGAGAATCTGCTGTTCTTTGCCCCAGGCAGGGAGCGTGCACTCCTGCCAGACTAAGTGACGCAACATCCATTTCTTCCTGTCATCCCATGATGAACGTGAAAACTGATTGTGGATCCTAAGAGCCTAACAGAGAGACTCTAAACTCTCCAGCCTGACCAGCAAGGCCCTCCCTCATCCAGCCTCAAGTGTGTGTCCTGCTATTCCCGGCTACTCCGGACAGCTGAAGACCTACTGTGGGCTTTGCCAGCCTGTTTTTTTAGGATCATTCTGTCTTGTTTCATTGTGAAAAGAATTTTCATCTTCCTGAGTCTTCTGGCTGGGAGGACCTTTGCTGTTGCCCCCATTTTTTCCTTTCCTTCTTTTTTGAACCAGCATCTGATTTCTTACTGTCTGATTCATGGATGCCAATCATTCTTAGTTCAGATTGGTTGCCATAGTGATTTTAATCTGCACCTAGCTGCTCAGTGAACGAACTGTAAATATGCCACCCATCTCTATTCCAGCCTGGAGACTCCGAAAAGTTTTTTAAGACCTCCAGTGCTTTCCAAGGCACATTTACTTGAAATATTGTGTGCACTCTACAATGCTGACACCCTGGGGGGAGGGGAGGGGAATCTGAGAGGTATTTACTTTCTCCTGGCTGTTCATCAGCCTGACATCCATTTGGCTGATCAGCCCTAACTGGCTCAGGGTGGGTGTAATGCATGTCTTAGATTACCCAGTGACTTTGAACTTGAATTTTTATTAGCTTGGTTCACTCAGAGAGCACCTCTGTGCCACTGTAATCTTTAGGATGCCTCCTCTCTGCAGGCTGATAGGATTTATGGCTCCAGGGTTGGAAAAGCATAAAGATGAAATGGTCCTCTTGAGTGGTTTGTCTCTTCAGGTTAGTGTTAATGCAGAGGCCATATTTACCCCCTAGATCCCAGGACCATAAAAAGTAAATCCACAACAGAGTGCTAAAAGATGACTCTTGTTTGGAACCATTGCAGCATCTAAAACTGACACTGCAGTCAATGAAAACATTTTATTGGCCCTCTTGGGTTTTACTACGGAAAATCGCAAAGCTCTCTTACGCACGAAAAACAGGAACAGATTTTGCTGGTGGCCTTGAGTCAATCTGTTAGATATATTTGGAGGAATGTGGATATTAGTGAAGTTGGATAGGAATTTTCAGGTGGTGCCAAGAAATAAGCTTCTTCAAATAAACAATCAATTAAATAAACAAACACACAGACAGAAGTATTTGCATAGGTCTCACCAGTTGGCAAAATACTTTCACATATATCATATGTTCAATCCACCAACCCTCGGAACGGCCAGGTGTAATTCGTAGTCATTCCATTTTAGAGATGAGGGCATTTGAAGTCCAAAGAAATTGAACGATGTGAGGTTGAAATTTTCATGAGTGGCTTTAGTGTCTCTCCTGCGTGTTATACTACATGGCTTCAAAACTACCAGCAAAGCTATAGTTGCTTCCATTCTAAATCCACCAAGTCCACAGAAGTAGGCTGAACATCAAGAGTGAAAAATAAAGTCACCATTTGTAAGATACTCAGCTTATTAGAATAACATGGAAAATGCACACAGATAGTTCATCACTTTTTAAAAAGACATCTACAACTTATTTACTTGGATTATAAAAACATTCTGATTCTTACAGGATTGCTCATTTATCCCTTCATTTATTCATTTAAAATTTACTTAGCGTTTCTGTGCACCAGGCATTGTATATGCTATAGTAGCTGCACAAATGACTAACACATTATCCCTGCTTTTAAGAACAAAATAACAATATTAGATAATGTTTCCTGATACTAGCTTATGGTATTTTGGGCAAAGTGCTAAACACTTAAAATACTTTGTGACACTTATCTATAACCAGCCCCTTCTATATGTTATTATCCTTATTTTGCAGATGAGGTAATTGAGGCTCATCCCAAGTAAGCAGTAAGAGGCCAACCTGGATTCCATTCAAGGGCTGGTGTGACCCAGAAGCCTATACTTTTTAGCCTCTCTGTGACCCTTCCTTTCCATGTTCTGCTCCCTGGCTCGTGATCTGGGATAGACAGACACAGGAACAGAAAATGTAGCAATAAACTAGGGGAAGTTCAATAACAAAGGAATGAATGAAGTGTTGTAGGAACACAAAGTGAGGAAAATTAGAGAGGATTTGCCTTGGTAGGTGGAACTTAAGTAAGGTATTAAAATAGCCAGAGAACTTTTCTGTGCAAAGAAGAGTAAAAGGCATTCTAGGAAGAAAGGAAAACATAAGCAAAAGCATGGAGTCACATCTAAGGGTTTCAACTTTGGATACTGCATAGAGAGGACTCACTGTTTGTACAATGAATATTGCATAGAGAGTCTTCGTGGGTTACCAAAAGTTTATTGAATCCTCATGTCGTTCATGGGGCTGTTTCAGTTGCTTGAGGTATTGATTATAACCCTGGCACGGTCCTGTCATTATTCTTGCTTTAAACTAAAAAAAGCTCCTCAAACGTTTACAGTAATCAGACCACAGAGAACAGCACCATGGCTGGACTAGTTGTTTTGGTAACACACAGCAGTATCCTTTCGATGCGCTGGTCTTTATCAGCCCTCTATAATGTGCCGATTGCTACTTAAATATGCAAAAAGACTTCAAGTCTTCATCTAATTCACACAGGAGAATGTAGCATAGGTTGGAAAGCAGGGAGAATATAATCACCCAGGAGCAGAATGAATGAGAGTTGTCACCTGGCAAACAATGTATTACCCTAGATGGGATATATCCTTTCAAGTAGGGGGAGGAGTGGAGGGTCTGTCCATTTCTTTACAGACTTGAAGACTTTGAGGTCTCTAATTGAAGGTAGGATGTTACTGTCACTCACCAATAATGATATCGCATCATTAGGAGTCTGAGAATTTTATATCATTAAGAGTCTGAGGGGGCTTCCCTGGTGGCACAGTGGTTGAGGGTCCGCCTGCCGATGCAGGGGACACGGGTTCGTGCCCCGGTCCGGGAGGATCCCGCATGCCATGGAGCGGCTGGGCCCGTGAGCCGTGGCCTCTGGGCCTGCGCATCCAGAGCCTGTGCTCCGCAATGGGAGAGGCCACAACAGTGAGAGGCCTGCGTACCACAAAAAAAAAAAAAAGGAAAAGAAAAAGCATCTGAGAAAATCCTAACAACATCCTAGGAGTACTCTCTATCCTTAGGGAGCAGTAGGAGAGTCCCAGAGCTTACTGGAAAAAAGAAGAGGAATGCTTTGGTGTAGTTGAATTCAACTTTTATTTTCAAACTGAAATTTTCCTGCCCCTTATGTTCTATTTAGGAAGCAAGTAAGAAAGCTCCTCTGCGCCTTTTGAGGTTAAAGAATAATTCCTATCCTCAGAGCATATGTAATTGTGACCTACGGACCACCACGACTAGAAGAAGATGCTTGAATTCTTAGAGGAAGCTCGTGCATATTAAACAAATAAAGGAGAAGGCCTTTTGGTAAAAGGCAGCAGATTGAATACACAGATTTTCCCCCCTTCTGATCCCTATTAACACCCCTAACATGACAAAAGAGGAATAAAATGCATAAAACTACAAGGACAAAGAGAGTGGCCCAGAAGATGGCACCAGATGAGAAATGTCAACAACATGTTGGAAGTTAGAAGGTGGATGGGCAAGAGATAACTGACATAGTGGAGAGGAGGCAGCTGAAGCTACGTGGAGGGAAAGACAAGAAGAGGCTGAGTCTGTGACTCTGGCAAGGCCCAGGGGGACTGAGGATTCCGGGTTGCTAAGGACATCTAAAGGGAAAGGGCTGGAAACAGAGGCATCCTCTGAAAGCCTGCGTAGGGTTAGGCTACCCAGTAAATCACCCACCTTGTGCAGCCAAGTAACCTACCCTCCTCACCCTGCTAGGAACAGGGAGGGTGTTCTTCAGATAAATGAGAGGCTTTGGACTCAGAGACAACAAACCCAGCAGAGGGCAATGCTGAAATACTATACTGAAAATAGGGAGTTAAGTTAAAAGCTACTCATTGACTCCCAAGACCCTTAATGTCTGTCCTGTGTATATCTCTCACAATTCTAAATAGTTGGGCAAGAAATTGGAGAATTCCTTTCGAGATAAACTAATATGCCCAACAAGCAGTGGGGGACACTAAAATACTAACGCTTGACATTCCTCAAAGAAAGGGCCAGATCTCTGTTTGCTCATGTTACTGGAAAACCTGTCAGTAAATGTGTTATAATGCTATTTGCACTTTTTTCCTAACCAGTGCAGTTTTTTAAAATAATTGCCTTATGTACTTTCGGATGTCCAGGATAATGTCATTAATATTAGAAGATTTCAGTGACTATTCCATAGTGTTGAAATCACTGGGCAGTTGTGCCGAAGGAGCGTCTACTTACGAGTTCCCCGGTCAAAAAATCTTGAAAAATAAACAGATATTTGCTACTGTAATGCAGCTTTTCTTCTTCTCTTCTGTTCTACACTTGGTCCCTGGTGTATTGGTTAGGTATTGCCATAATAATGCTGCAAAAGAAGCTACTCTAAATCTCAGTGGCTTAAAAATATAAGGCTTTATTTCATGTAAGAGTGTGCAGGTCGGCTAGGTGGTTGTTCTGGTGTTGGCTGGGCTCACTCATCTCGTTTGCGTGTGGGCAGCTGCAGGTGACCTGATGGCTCTGCATTTCTCGGCTGCATTCTTTCTGTGAGCCTCTGGGTGTCTATGGGGTCAGCAGAATGTTGGCTGGTCTCCGATTGTTCCGGCTGGGATGATGACTGGGGGCGACTCAGTTCTGCTTCAGTGTCTCATCCTGCAGTCTCCTCTGGATGCATTCTTGGCAAAGGCAGAGGAGCAAAAGGGAAACACACCCCAAATTGGTGCATGTGATTTTCATGCCTCTGCTCACATCATGTTTGCTAATGTCCCAGTGGCCCAAGCATGTCACATGGCTGAGTCCAGGCTCAAGGGAGGTGAAGAATTGGGTCCATCAGTCTGCCACACCTGGCTCCACCTTATTCCTCCATCTCCCCTTTGTATTATATATGGACTTCACTCTGCAATTTAGAGAATGTAAATTTGGGGGTTTTCTTCACCCAACAGTCTGCTCTTGGCTTAAGGGACCTCAAGCTATACACTTTTTATCAGTTTACTGAAATATACAATTCAGCACGAAACAAGAATCTATTTGCCTTAGAAAGCCACTGGCATAAAAAGGAATCCCTTAGTGGTTGAAGGAAACTAGTTTAGACAGCCTACTTCCTGTTCTTTGAAGTGTGGTTATGAAGGGTTTATCCAAAATGGGACTGGATTTACAAATCCCTTTTCAGAGTTGAATTGATAGAGTCACTTTAAAGCTTCCTCTGATCCATCTTCAAAGTCCAAACTCTTGGACCATATTTAGGGTGGTGTCCTGGTGGAGGAGACAGGTCAGCACTTGGTTTCAGGGCTCAAGCTGGGTGACCTTGACAAATCACTTGACTCTGTTTCCTTTTCTGAGAAAGTGCAGTGATAATGCTTTTTAAAGAAAACCTACCTTAGAGTAGACTTAATGATTAAATGACAAATGGGTGATGACACCTAATCTAAATATATACAATTATAGATCATTAAAATTTTAAATATTATCATTATGGCAAAAACTATTTTATTATTAACTTACCCTGTGACAGCATTAACAACAACAATAATAGCTTTCATTTGCCAAGTGTGTATCACGTTGATAAATGTTTTACCTCCTTAATTTTATTTAATCTTAATGGGAATGCTATGGAAGTTAATATTATCCCTGTTTCATAGAAAACCAAGTTTTAGAAAGGTCAAATAACTTACCGAATTTCACATGGTATTGAAGGGAATGTAACAAAAGGAATCTGGCAGTACAATTCCAGAAACTGTCTTCTGAATCACTCTTCTCATGCCGTACATTTTGCCAGTCTTGTGCAATTGTGAATCTTCTGCATTCTCCAGAGTGTTCACCCCAGAACTAATTCCCATGATGGAGCAGGTCGCATTCAACAGAAGTTATTATACTACTACTAATCTTTATTAAGCCCTTAGTGTGTCCATGATACTGCTAAAGACTTTGAAAAAATGTGGTCCAGACCTATAGAAAGTAAATAGCTTATAGCCAGCATGGGTGGAAGGCAGGGGAGTGATGCCATTGAGAGGACCCTGGAGGGCTCTACATATGAAAATTACTTTGTTTGTCCAACAATCATTTATTGGAAAACTACTCTAAGAAAGGTCTAGAGGTTAGAGAAATGAGTAAGGCAGGCCTGGCCCTGAAGGAGCTCAGGTTCTAGTGAAGAAGACACACACACACACACACACACACACACACACACACACACACACGATGATGATATGGGGCATGGGAAAGGGCTGAAGCAAAGATCTCTATGATGAGACTGGCTTTGGTTTGGATATGAGGGTGAGGAACAAGGGCCGAGTCCAGGGAAGGCTTCATGGAAGAAGTGGCAATCTGGCTGAGTCATGAAGAATGAGAAGAATCTCCTCAGAAAGAAAACCAATAAATAAACACAAAAGTCGGAACGGCTCTTTGATATGATCAACCACAGTAGGTGCGTGACGGAGTGGGAGGGTGAAGGCATGGTGGGAAATGAATGTTGAGAGGGTCCAGATCATGAAGGGTCGTGCTGAGAAAATGGAGATGTTTCTTAGAAAATGGGAGCCATCGATTTTTAAGAACCTGAAAATCCATCATTAAGTAAAAGCTGCAATGGTGAAATGCTTCAGTACCTGTGTCGGGCAGGGTTTGCCCTTGTTTTCCAATAGGACCAGCAGAGGCACAGAGCGGAGGTGCCACTTGTCCCGTGCCATCCGTCTAGCTGAAAGGACCTTCCTGTGAGATCACGTGGCATCCCCACACTGACAGAATCTGGGAAGACAGGCTTTCTTGTGCACTGGCCCTTGCAAAAGCAGAGCTGCTACAAAATCTGTTTCTGAGAAGTTCTAATTCTTCTTCCCTTTTTCTGGTGCTGGAGAAGCTGGGATGCTGACAGAGCAGGCTCCTAGCACAGCCACTGACCTCCTTCTCTGACACCTGTAACAGCAGTATGGATGTGAGCAAATCATGAAGGTGTATGCAGGCCTGCACCCTAGTCCACAAAGTCGGCTATTCCATGACTGGAACATGATGTGAAAGAACGAGGCAACTTGGAAGCCAAGAAGAGCATCTGCATTTTCATGCTGTGAATTAGTAAGCAAGCTGTCACTGTGGATTCCCCTAATGCCATCTTTTGCTTCTATCAGCCTGAAAATACTTCAGAGGTCTCTTTGCCTCTGGCCCCATGCTTGACTGGTCATCACAGCTAGGCTCTGGTTCCATCCAGGGCATTAATTTAAAGCTCTGGGAATTTCCCACTTGTTTAAATTAAAGACGTTGCCAGGTTTTTGGTAAGCCTGTTTCTATGATTTCTTCTAGATGAAAAAGACAAACTGTTCTGCAAGAGTTACAAGAAAGAAAGTGCTTGTTCGCATGTTATGAATCCTCTTTCATTCATATGCCCCCTTCTCCCCTTTGAAACCTGCTTCACTTACCCCGATACACACATTGACCCACACACAATCATGCATGTCCCTTATATTTGGAAAACTGTGGAAGGTTACTGAGATTTGGGGAATTCAAAGTTATGTGAAACTCAAGAAAGGAAAGAAGTCCGTGTGGGTGGGTGTCGGTATTCATATTAATACGTGATGGTAATCATTATTGTGTATATACCTTTACATTTGGCTTTATTCAGATAGTGTTTACAACCATGTTCCCAAGTTACTTCATTGTCTTCATAATTACTGTCTTAGTGACTACTACGTAATATTGCATAGATTGATGTATCGTAATTCAATTACTTGTAGTCTAATTTTGGACATTTCAATTTCAAGTATTTGTGATTATAACCAAAGCTGTAATGAACATCTTTGCATTGTTTGCTGCAGGCACACTTCTCCAGGATAAGGGTCATAGAGTGGAATTATTGGGGCAAAGGCTATAAAGAAATTTAGAGCTTCTAATTATTTTCATGTTGTTTTCTAAAACAGGTAGTACACACTTTTTATGTCACAAGGGGTGTGAACATACCAATTTCACCAGAATTTTCCCAGTAGTATGCTATGATTTTAAGAATTTTTTGTCGTTTTATTAATCTGTTAGCTGTAAAATAGTACAGCAAAGTTGCCTTAATTTGAAATTCCATGATTAGTAGGAAGCATGAACTATTTCTTCCAGCACTTACTTAATATTTACAGTTTCTTTTATGTACATTGTTTATATCTTGCATATATTTGGTGTCTGGATTTTTCTCATGAAGTTTTTAACTACTTGTATGCCATATTAGACATTTGTAGACATTAACAATTTGCTTCCTAGAAATGTCCTTCCCCCAAATCTTGGCAAGACTTGCTCCTTCTCTTCATCATTCAGCTCTCTGCTCAAATGCCATCTTCTTAGAGAGAGCAATCCTGACCTCCCCATGTAAAGTTAAGGCAGTTGAGGTAGCATGACATTAACCCCGACTTCTTCATTGGAATATGCAGGCATACGGGGAAACATAGGATGAAAACTATCTACTTCAGGTGAAGTTGGTGGCTCAGGTATAGGAGTGATAGAAAATGAGCTGAAAAGGCAGGCCTGGGTTCTGATGGTGGAAGACCCAAAGGTTGCTCCCTGAGATGCATGGAGATGAGTCTCCTTCCCCTCACTTTTTTAGGGCCCCTGGAATCTGGGCAAAGAGGCGCTTAAAACGTGTAGACCAATTTCCTGGTGGTTAGCAAGAGTGATGCTAGCACAGTGCTCTACATTGAAGAGAGATCATCTCCATTTATCCATCCCCTGGGTCTTCAGGTGAGAATTGTTCCAGAGGAATACTTTGACACATCCACAGAAGAAGGGTGAGCCACCTAGATTAGCATCACTTAGGCTCCACTTCATCATCTACCATTTATGGAGCACTTCCTCAGGACTAGGTTCTCTGCATAGTACATTATGTGCCTTACCTCATTTACTCCTCTCAAGAACCCTAAAAGCATGTGCTACTTTTATTCTCATTTTACAAATGAGGAAACTGAAGCTTGGAGAGCTCACACAGCTAATAAGTGCTGAGGTCAAAGTGAAATCCAGGACTGCCTGTCTCCAAAGCCACTGCTCTTTGCAGTCTCTGACGTTAGCTTTACATGATCTCTCTGCACAGTTATTGTTCAGTTGCTACCTTCTCTCCTTTCCCCCTACTTCCCCAGCGTATTGCATTTCCTTCCTCACCACCTCTCCCCTCCTGCCCTTGTCCTCACCCAAGCTCTTGGTGGCGCGCTCAATCTCTCAACATTTATGGAATACATATAGCGTGCCAAGCTTTCTGCAGAGTGATTCTATTTCTCTGTGTTTTTGTTTCTCTATGATGCCTGATGTGGTACTGGCAGAAAGTACTTAATGACTATATGGTGTTGTTAGGTGTGGTCCAGCGCCCTCGAGAACTTCGATAAATGCCATATTTTAGCTGACACTCCCAAAGATGGGAAGCACTTTTGCCTGCTTTCCTTTCTCTCCCTCCCCTTCTCCCTCCTTCCCTTCCTTCCTTCCACAGATATTTGTCATATGAGTGTTCTATACCAAATACTGTGCTAGGTGTTTGAGGTACAGGTAAAGTGCAGAGTGAGATGAATATAATTAAAACATGTTTCTGATCCACTGTGAGGATGCAATGCATGTCTCCTGGGCCTCTGGTCAATGCTTATCCCCCACTCAACAGTTAGTAAGATAATGCTTTCACTGATGCCTTTTATAAAAATCCCAAAAAGGACTAAGCTATTGGGCAAGAAGGGCAGCACCAAAGATTAAATGAAGGAGGAGGGGGCTTTAGGTAATTCTCATGCATTCTGTTCATCTACTAGAAGCAAGGCAGGTGGGATACATGCTTGCAAATCAGGATCTGCAAGGCAGAACTAGAGAGAGGAGTTTGACGAGAACCCTGGGAGATGGATGAGGCTGTCCTGGGGCATGAATCGCCCAGCTGGATGTGTCCAAATTTCTCTAGCTGTGCGACTAGCTGGCTTCATAAATGGCTAACAGGAACAGGGAACTCTCTTTTTTTCCTCTGGCTGAGGGGTAGAGATGGAGATAGAGTGATAACAGGACACTATCACACCTTGCTCACTTGGGGAGAAATCGTATTTTCCAAATCAGACACATACATCAAGGGACATTCTGTTAGGGATTGAAGCCGAATCTGGCCTCTGTAGCCCGACACCAAATTAATTCTTGGAGACAGAGTTTTGGTGAAATAGAAAAGAATAGCTTTATTGCTTGGCCAGGCAAAGGGGGCCACAGCGGGCTAATGCCCTCAAAACTGTGTCTCCTGACCTGGAGGGCGTAGTAAGGAGTTTTCTAGTAATGGTTCAAAGAGGGCGTGATCAGCTTATGGACATTCTTCTGACTGCTTGGTGGTGAGGTAAGTAGGAGTCAGCATCACCAACCTCCTGGTTCCAGCTGGTCTGGGATCTACATGCTTGTGGGCAGCATACCATTAACTTCTCCTACCTGGTGGCGGTTTCGGTATCTGCAATACAGCTCAAAGATATTGTTATATATATCCCTTGAGGGGTGAATCAGAGAACCCTGCCCCAAGGCTGCACTATTGTTTCTTTTGACTGCTCCTCCCTTGTCTCCGCATCCCCTCCCTTCCCTAATTAGCAGCTGTTTGAACCTGCCCCTTGGAACTCAGGGAAGGTCATGGAGGCTGAATGAAGCCTATTTCCTATAATCAAGAAATGGGGGACACAGAAAGGCTTTTGTGCCCAGGAGCTCCACAGGTTCCTGCTGGGTATCAGGATTAGGCGATAGACTCTAAAATGGCATTCCTTCTCATGCCTGCCCTTAGCCCATCTCATGGACCCCTCTGTGTTCTGAATGGAGAGCATAGCAAAAGATGTATTTCCTCAACAGAGATTTGAATATCTGCAATGAACAAGACTCCATGTTAGACAGAGTGGATTAATTTCATTACAAGCAAAAAAACACCTTCAGAAGAGTGAGACTGTCATACAGAGTGAAGTAAGTCAGAAAGAGAAAAACGAATATTGTATATTAATGCATATATGTGGAATCTGAAAAAATTGGTATAGACGATCTCATTTACAAAGCAGAAATAGAGACACGTAGAGAACAAACGTATGGATGTCAAGGGGGAAAGGGGTGGGGTGGGATGAATTGGGAGATTGGGATTGACATATATACACTACTGATACTATGTATAAAATAGATAACTAATGAGAACCTGCTGTACAGCACAGGGAACTCTACTCAGTGCTCTGTGGTGACCTAAATGGGAAGGAAATCCAGAAAAGAGGGGATATATGTATACGTATAGCTGATTCACTTTGCTGTACAGTAGAAACTAACACGACATTGTAAAGCAACTATACTCCAATAAAAAATTTTTTTAAATAAATAAATAAAATTGGTTTAAAAACTGTTTAAAAAAAAGAGTATTCATATTGTTGATCTTTTATTTCATGAAGCAGAACAGCTTGCGTCAGTTCACCCACTAGTAACTGGTTGATTCAGTGCATTGTGAGGAGGCACCTCTGCAGCTCTGAGCTCGTATTTCTCAGCCACAGTAGGACATAGAGTTTGGATTTTAGGGAACAGGCCATTCTCACTTTCCTGTAGCATATGCTCATGTATTTGTTGAAGAAACAAGCTGAGCTTGCCTAGCCCCATAGGAAATGTAAGTACCTTTCTCTCATTCTTTGTCACCCATGAACAGCACACATTTCTGTAACCATGGGATTCGTGAATTGGTTTTATGCCATTTCTTATGTTAAGTCATTTCATAGAAAATTTTCAGTAGTATGTTATTACCTCACCTTCCTTTCAGAGAGTTCCTGGGAATATCTGCAGTATGGGACTGGCCGCAAAGTTATATTATGTTAAGAAGTTTAATTAGCAGAAAATGCAATATAACAGACATGTCACACATCAATTTTTATAGGCTGCATGCAAATTAGATATTGAAAATTCCTGGGTGATTTCAGTCTGCAAGCCCATTTTCCTCAACTATATTAGCTATGTTTTATTCTTACCTAGGACTGATGTAAGACTTTGGGGCTCTCTTAGTTCCCCAACCAGGGATCGAACCCGTGCCCCCTGTAATGGAAGCATGGAGTCCTAACCACTGAACTGCCAGGGGATTACCTCATTCTTTCACTCATTTGTTTGGAAGATATTTCCTGAGCCTCTATATATACTGGGCACTGTCTTGAGCAAGGAGAACACAGCAGTGAACAAAATAGGTAAGGGCGCTGCTCCTATGAAGCTTACATTCTGGATCAGCGCTCTCCAACAGAAGTTTCTGTGATGATGGACATGTAGTGTGATCAGATTAGATTAGGGTCTGATTTGCTGTCCACTAGAGTAGCCACTAACCTCATGTGGCTACTGAGCATTTAATACATGGATAGTGCAACTGAGGAGCTGAATTTTTAGAATTATTTAACGTGTTATATTTAAATATAAATAGCCACACAGGGCTAGTGGCTGTCGTATTAGAAAGCACAGTTCTAGTGCAAGAGGCTGACTGTAAACAAGTAAATGCAGAACCGATGTCTATTCAGATTGTGAAAAGTGCTGGGAGGGAATACACAGGTGATGTGATGGGCCGACCTTCAGAGAGAGGGACTAGAGAGGGATGGGTGACAAGGAGCCAGACTTGCGAGGAGCTGAAGGAAAAGGATGGCAGGCAGAGGGAACGGCAGGCTTACACGCCTGGCATGAGTTGTCTCAGGAGTGCCCTGAATGTGCTGAATGAATGTGTCTCTTCCAGCTGAATGTCTGCCCCTTCCCAGACCCACACCTGGGCTGGAGACATCTACTTTCCATGAGCCTCTCCTCTGGGAGGACCGGTTCTGCCTGCTAGGCTTTAGACCGGCCAGGAAGATCCCATTCCGCTGTTTCCCAGTAGAGCCATGTCTTCCCTGCCATACAGCTGATGGCGGAGCTGACCTATGGCCCAGTGGTTCTGGCCATGCCCTTTCAGCTTCTCACACTCCAGGTGTCCCCAGGTGGCACAGGAGATGTTTGCTGCCTAACCTACTTTCCGCATCTAAATCTTTTGTGATTTCTCTGGGAAGAGAAGAAAATTCCTTTCTCTGAAGTCATTTCTTTATCCGTGTTCCAATGCCTGTAACTCTTTGTCTCTCCACCATCTGCATTTGTCCCCTTCCCACCCCTCCCTTGCTAATCTGTTCACTGACTCTTCTCCCTGCAGCATCTCCCAGTGGCCTATCTATGTTTCTGTTTCTAGTGTTCTCTTTTCATAGCACTTCAAAGCACTTGCACGTGCAGGAACACATTTGACACTTGAGGTGTGGCTGGTACTATCAGTATTACTATGACTATCATAGTCTTTATCATCACCATTCCCATCCCCATTTTTATAGAGGAGAAGAAAAGATGATGCTAGGAAGTTGCAATGCCCTGACCCAAATCACCAAGATGCTCCATGGCCCAGCCCAAATATTTGACTTCCAATTCAGTGTTTTTTCCCAAATACTCTGCTCATCCTCATCTTGTTACTTCAATCTATTATCCTTCATTGAACTGCCTCTCAAATTTGAGACGTTGAAGAAGCCAAATAAATTGCCTTTTTTCCCAGTGTGAGAAGCTCTATAGCATCTGCTTCTTCCATGATCACTCACGTGGCCCAGGATAGTTGCAAAGGGGTGGTATTCAAATTTAGAACATGCTTTATTATTTCAAACAACTTAACTGATGTTAAAAAACTGAATTAAAGAAATTTCCTACAGAATTCTTGGATCTCAAAGTACATTTTTTGTAGATTCCTAGAGCCTGAAAAATATTGATTTGTGCGTAGTTTTGATGTTTATTTTGGTTGACGACCCTATTCGGAGAAGGCAGACCCTTTCTCTAGCAGCCCTGACCAATATCTATCAGCCCCACTCTCTCCTTTTATAATTGCACTGTCTGGAGAATGGAAGGGAGAGTAGCCCAGACGCAGGCGGCTGATAGAAATCCCGTGGGAGAGGTGCAGACGGGTCTGCAGGCTTCTCAGTTTTGTAACACGCTGACGTACTAATTTTTTGCAGAACTCTGTGTTATACGAAGTTAGTGACTTTCCCCAAATTCCTTGGTAAGGAGTACAGTGTTTAGTCCCATGCTGTCCCTCATTGCTGCAGTAAACTCCCAGTAAATGAGGACTTCTGAATTGCAGCCACTTGATGGGGGGCTGTTGAATCTTGGTACTCAGAGCTGTGGGTAAGCATGTCCAGAAAAGGAAACATTCCTTGTAGCATTAAGCAATTAATATCTTAATGAGATTATGCTATTTCTCTTTTAAGGTAAACCAGCATGGATGGTTCAGTTTTCTCTTTCTTTTCTTTAAAACCCTCTTGATGTTTCCACAGACTGCAGTTATTATTGGTCCCCTCTGTTACACGTGGCTGCTTTTGTGCTAAGACCCTCAGATATTTTGTTTGCTTATTAGAGTGGCATGTATAAGTGTTCCATGTAAATAAGACTACCCCTAGATCCAAGTATGTAAGAAAAACTTATTGAGGGCTTCCCTGGTGGCACAGTGGTTGGGAGTCCGCCTGCCGATGCAGGGGACACGGGTTCGTGCCCCGGTCCGGGAAGATCCCACATGCCGCAGAGCGGCTGGGCCCGTGAGCCATGGCCGCAGAGCCTGCGCGTCCGGAGCCTGTGCTCCGCAACGGGAGAGGCCACAACAGTGAGAGGCCCGTGTACCGCAAAAAAAAAAAAAAAGAAAAACTTATTGATAAGAAGCAAGGCAATGTATTTCACTAAAAAAATAGAGTCTGGACACTGCTGAAGTAAAATACACTTTAAAACTAGGTTACAAAGTGGAATAGAGTGTGCGTGTCTGGTGCATCGTGGGCGAGAATGCTTATGATCAGCAGCTCACGTTACTGCCGTTCAAAATGTTTTATGGAGATCTGTGATCCTTGTCTTTGTTCTCTGTCTCTGTCCTCATCTCTCCCCCTTTGACTCTTTTATAAGCACGTCTTGATCATCCTGTGCAAGGTGCAGTGCCGTATATTGTTGGGTCAGACGTGGGTCCCCGCCTTCAAGGCGTCTACTCTTTAGTGAACAGAGGCGCTGCTCAGCTTGGCTGACGGACAGTACAGTAATGATGCAACAAACACAGTAGCTGTGAGATGATTAATGTACTATTTGGATAAAGAAGGGGACCATGTAATTCTTCCCCAGGAAGCTTTTCCAGGGAGTTGACATTGGACTTGGGCCTCGGACAATGAGCCTTCACCAGACACAGAAGGAGAGGTTGGGAAAAGAACATTCTAGGCTGCAAGAATAACACGAATAATGATCTGAAGACATGAAAGTGCAAATCCTGTTTGGAGAATGGGGAGGTATTCCTTGTACCGAGAGAGAGAAGGAAGCGTTTTGATAAAGGCTGGTGAGCAATGACTCTGGAAAGGGAGGGTAAGGCCAAATGCAAAGGTAGGTCTATGCCAGGCTAATGGATTTGAAGTTGATTTTGCCGGTAATAAGGAGCCAAATGTTTGAAAGCAGGAGCATAATATAATCACGTCTACTCTTAAAAACACAATAATGTCAATAACCTTGATTCCATGTCGCTGAGGGACTGGTATCAAAGGGAGGAGGCAGGTCATCAGGATAAAAATGTGAAGGGAGTGCAGATGATAGCGAACTTGAACGTTCACACTGGGCACCAGCAGGAGAAATACAGGCAGAGGATGACAGCTAAACAAATACAAGGGAATCAGTGGTGTCAGCTGATAACCTCACACCCGAAACACCTGCGACGCACATAGACTCTCTTATTCTCGCTCCTGAAATTGAGCTACTTGAAAAATTCTTTTGATTGTCCTTTCTGTCCTTAAGGCTTTCTTTCCAGGTTTTCTGTCCTATAGCTAATTGCTCTTCAGTTTCCATGGTAGCAAAACCTAACAAATTGAGCACAGTCCCCACAAAGCACTGAGTTGTGGATGTTAAAATTTACGATAGAGCAATTTGGTTGCGCCCTGTTCTGAAGAAATGGAGACCCTTAATTTTTCATCGGCTTCAATGGCAGCACTCGCTATGATTTCAGATCAAAAGGTGGTGCAGAATTATTTTTGAATTATTTTAACACATGAAATCTGAACATTGGAATGATTTATGGAAATAAATCATCTTACTTGGCACTAATGGGTTTTTGTTTCATCTTCCAGCCATTTATTTTTAACCTCTCTGAATATCTTCTGCTCTGCTGATACCAACAACTCACTTCTGAGTGCGTTGTCTGCTTATAAATACTGAGTCAACCAGCAAATCACATTTAATTAGAGTTTGTTCATTCCACTTAGCTTTTAAGATGGTAACATGTCTTTTAAACTGTACAAACCTTGGTAATCTAAATAAGAACAGACCTGATAAAATCTTAATTAAATGTAGACCAGGGCTAATGTTTGCCACCTGCTTCTGCCAAATGTGAAGGAACCCTTGCAAATAGTGTCTGCCCCAGTGGGCCATATTTAGACCCTGATACATTCTGGGGGAAGTATAGAGCCCAGTAAGCACTTTGCTTTTGAGAAATCTTTGAATGAACTCCTGATGCTGGTCTGCCCTGTGTTATTGCTCATGCCCCCTGTTTGGGGAACACTCTGGCTTAATCACAGTTGACCACAAACAATAATTTCCAGGTACATTTATACTATTTCTTTGGTCAAGAGAGTGAAGCTAGAAGAAGTGTAAATGAAGCAGTGCAATAGATTAAAATGAAGCTTTAGAAGCAGGCAGAGATCTGTAGCATTTCTGCCCCTGTTTCACACTAGCTATGCAACTCAGCATAATTTGCAATCTCTAAGCCTTGGTTTCTTCACTTGAAATTGGGTTTAGTATATTGAGCTTATTTTGTGTCATTATTGTAAAAATTAAATAAGATCGTGCATGTAAAGGGCACAGACCAGTGCCTCACAGATGGTTAGAACTCTATAAATGTGTACATATTATTATGTATTATATGAGAGGGCAGAGCAAGAGTCCTCTAGCTACAGCATTTCTTGGTAGTGCTATTTTACCACTGGAGCGCTTTCCTAGGTTTAAGGAACTAACATTTAATGATACTGAGCAGTATGCAAATATATGCAAATACTGAATTTCTATAGGCAGATAAACATTCCTGTGACCTAGTTTATTTGAATAGTAACATGGAATAAAAGTAAGGGGCTTAAAACTTATGTACTCTGGTAGTTTATTTTGTTTTATTTTATTTCATTTCATTTTTTGGAGCAGAGAGAGGTTTATTTCAGGGCCAAGCAAGGAGAACAGGTGGCTTGTGCTCAAAAAACGTAAACTCCCAGTAGTTGTTTTAGAGAAAAAAGTCATAAAACAGATATTTGCCTCTTGAAAAGAATTTAATTAATTCAGAGATATATACATGCTGTATCTTCTTGACTTGAACTCTCCCGCAATTACAAGACTTACCATATATTAATAAGAGGTTTCCTTTTTTTGGCAAGAGGGAGCAAAGAAATACTTAATTAGATACATATTTTGATTATATAGTGAATTCTGGTTTCATAAATATTAAAATATGGAGAAAAACAACTTATAATTGAGAAAATATAGTAAAGATGAATACCTCATATATTATTTTTACTACCTAAAGATAACCATTATTAACCATTGGAATATATTTTTTAAGCTCTTTAAATTACATACACAGTACACACACACATGCACACATATATATACACAATTTAAGTTTATTTTATAAAAACATGTACTACAGGATGTCTGCTTAGAGATACTAAATTTATTTAGTATATATAAAGATATGTACCATGAACACCATCCTGCAACTAAAAGAAATAATTCTATAACTTGCTTTTATCACAATATATCATAGACTTTTTATCAGTGTCTTTTACATTGAAAAACAGAAGCTAACCAGTGTTGGAGAGGCCTTTGCGACCTTCTTTTGGGTTGGCCAAAAAGTTCGTTTGGGTTTTTAAACCCAAATGAACTTTTTGGCCAACCCAGTAGAAAGCTATGCCATGGCTCCTTGGAATCGGAACTAAAAAGAGGAAGATTTAGGTCAGCATCACCCACTAACCACTGCACCCTGTACCACACCCAACTGTAAGACCTGCTATTGATTAATCTATTATATATGTGCGAAATTATTGATTTTATCATTCTCTCATTGATATTGTTCAGTGGATCGTAAGCTTTCATTATCATGAACTCTTTTGAGAATCTGATAATAGTTCTGGACCCTTTCAAGCATCCAAGATGTGCATACAGTTTCAGGGACTTTATGATCCCCCTAGAGTTCACCCTTAGCCCCTCTCTACCCTGCCACCTATATGACCAGTTAAAACCCCCTAAACTATGTAAAAATTACCTGCCATATTTAATCACACATAAAACAATAACAAACTGTAAAACACAAAGCTTTAATATATGTTGAAATTAAAATATCTTAGTTCTAGATATTATGATTGCAAAATTTGGAATACACTCATTGAAATAGAATGAAGTCATTTATGAGGATTCCTTCTCTGCTGGGTGTGAAATATGTGCTCAGTCTATCTCTTGGTTAATAAAAAAATTAACTTCACCTGTGAACCAGAAATCACAGTGAATTATATTAAGTGAATTTAATATAAGGCTTACAAATCAGTGCATACTCTGCTACTCTAAGGTATAACTTCCAAATTTTCTTATAAAGCACCATGTATTTGAAAGTATTATAGCCAATAATACCTAATATTTACTGAGGACTCAACGTGCTCTTGGATCTTTATTAAGTACTTTGCCTGCCTTATCCTGTTTGGTCCCCACAACATTCCCAGGATTTTATCAACCTAATTTTATAGAGGAGGGAACCTAATTTTATAGAGATAAAGTGAGTTGCCCAGTGTTACACATGTAGAAAGTTTTGGAGTCAGAAAACAAACCTATGAGTGCCACGTTTATGGCCTGCCCTCTGCCCATTCTGTAGATTGGCACTTTCAGATGACAACAATATTGAACATATTATTTGAGATATAGCTGTCTGGTTAGCTCCTGTCCGCATGGCCTTAAAATTTGCAGATCAAAACAAATATATAAACAACATTGAAATAGAAAAATAAATCCCCAAAGTTATGTTCTTGCTGTTCAGTTCAGAGGCTTACAGAAGCAATTTTCAGAAGATGGCCATTTACATTTAAGGAATATCAAATCTCCAAACTAACTCTCAAACTCAGTTTTTACGTTAGGAAATGTGAAGCTTCTGGAGGAGTGTTACCCATTGGGAAGAGACAGGTAGTGAAAGCATGGTGGGCTAGCCAGAAGACCCACTGACATGGTGTTTCTCTCACCTTCTGTGGTCCTTGGTTTCCTTCCATAAAATGGTGAGTGGTGATACAATGCAATATCGCTTACATTTCTCATATTAATGTGTCCTCCTACATGTCATTTCTTTTTCTTTCTTTTTTAACCTACTATTTTTCTGTAGTTTCTGACAGTTGGTCCTTTATAATCATTCTCTACTCTCCTCCTTCCTTTCTCTTACCCCAGATTTGTTCAGACCAGTCTCAGGCATGTATTAGTAACACACCATGCTGATTTTTGCCTTTTTTCCCCCCCTCTAGCTATTTCCCCTTGCCCAGAGTGCCCTTCCCGTTTTGTTCTCTCTATTAAAATCCCTTCTATTTTTCTAAATCAGCTTAAGTGTAGTAAGGTCAGTCCATTTGGGAGAAATATCTCTGTAGCTTCTGAGACATTGAAAGGAGAAATTTTAGCCTTTGTTGACCTCCCTCTCAGGAGCTTGTAGAACACAATTAAATTCTCAGTTTTTCTGAGTTGATTGCTCTCTTGTTTCATACATGAATGTACTTTTCCTAAGAAGATTGCAAAAATTTTAAGGCAGGGACTATGTCTTATACTTCTGTAATTCCCGCATAACTTAACATGGTTAGAATCTCCCACAGTTTTACTCAGTGAAACATGCATTGATATGGTCTGAATGTTTATGTCCCCAAAAGTTCACATGCTGAAACCCTAACCTCCGAAGGTGATAGGTGGGGCCTTTGGGAAGTGATTAGGTTATGAGGGTATAACCCCCAGGAACGGGATTAGTGCTTTTATGAGTCTTCAGAGAAACTCTTAGTTCTTCTGCCATGTGAGGATACAAAAGAAGTCTGCAGCCCGGAAGAGGGCCCTCACCTGACCATGCCGGCAATTCCCTCTCATTTCAGGTTTTGCTCCAGAATGTAATTATGCTCATTGTAGGATCAGAAGCTATGGCCTTCTCTTGAAATTTGAAATCTTCTGGGACAAATTATAGTAGGGAGAAAATGATGAAATAAAATACTATAGCCATCAAATGCATTAAATATGTCTGGTGCCAGGCACTGTATAAATAAGGTATAACCAAGGTGTTCTCTGTCTCTCTGGAAGCTTACAACTCAATGGATGTTGCAATAACTAATGGAACAGGGAATTGTCTTAAAGATTTCACAGAGGAGGTGGTATTTGACTTGGGCCTTGAAGAATAAGCAGGGGGTGGTTGATAAGAAGAATAAGAAGGAAGCAAAGGAAAATGTTTTAGCATTAACTTCTCAGGTCACCCATAATTCTGTGCATTCCTCTTTGTCTAATATCCTGGGAAAGATACCTGTTTCCTTTTCCTCTCTTTAGCTAAATCCCTGCTTGTTAAAGTCTGCTGCCACCCAGGAGCTCAGAATCACCCAGGGTACTTGTTGAGATGCAGATTCCCAGGATCCACCACAGAGCTACGGAGATAGAACCTATAGGGGATGGACACAGGCATTTATTTTTATAATAAGCAGAGACTCATAGGTAGCGAGGGATTTAAGCTGCTTCTATTTTTTGAAGCTCCTGGTATATTCAAATTGAAGAAATTCCACAAGAGGGGGCCAAATTTGTGGCTTTTAATGTTTCTATTAAGCGAATTAATTTTAACACATGTTCAAAACAGAATGATTGTATATATAAGCTTGATTGGTGATAGCACAAAAAGTTAACACTTGAGGCCTTTTTAAAATATGGGGCCTTGAGGCAAATGACACTTCAAGCCCCTGTCCCCTCCCCTTTAGCCCTATTAACAAATTTCTCAGGGGTGTCTTATGTGGGTACCAAGTGCTCATCTGTAGACCCACATTTGGGACTTGCTGTGTGGTTATCCACCCTCAGTGTACAGAGGAAACTGAGGCTCAGAAGGTTCAGAAAGTGACATATATATCATATATATGATATATACGTATATCTAGATATAATATATATTTTATATATGTGTGTGTGTGCATATATACCGCCTCTCTCTCTCTCTCTCTCTCTCTCTCTCTCACACACACACACACACACACATACACACTAATAGAATCACAAAACTTTATGGCTAAATGGATCTTTGAGATCACGTGTCTCCAAATGAGAGAAGATGCTGAGGAATCAGTGCATGCCTAATAAACAGGCATAAATAAACTTACTGAATTGGAAACTACTCTTCTCCAGGTGCTTAATATGCCCTGTCTCTGTAGGACTGATTATAATTGGAACAGCCTCCCAGAATGTTTCTCACAGTTTGGGTTACAAGTTCTCCTCATTACAAACACTTCGGAATGTTTCCTGCAGAATCATTTCCGCTCGACACCTGTCAGGCGGTGGCCTGAGGCGGTAGGGCCCAGGAGCTCTTCTGAGGAGCCAGATTCTCCTAAGTAGGTGTCATTAGCTCTCCTTTGTAAAGAGAATGGTTATCTCTTTACATGTGAATTAAGAATGGTTATCTCTTTACATGTGAATTAAGAGCACAGGCAGATTCAAAGGGGAGTTATGTTATGTCTAATTTTTATCCTTTATGTGAGGCTTTCATGCTCATACCTCTAGAAGAGTGAGCTCAACTAGGGGCAGTATTGCACCCCATGGGACATTTGGCAATGCCTGGAGACATTTTTCATTGTCATATTTGGGGGTGGGGTGCTAACAGCATCTAGAGGGTAGAGGCTGGGGATCCTGCTATGTGTCCTTCATTGCATAGGACAGCCCCCAATGACAAAGCATTATTCAGCACAAAATGTCAATAATGCCAAGTTTTAGAAATCCTGTTCTGGAGCCAGGGTTCTTAATCTGAAGGTCTTATTCGACAGTCCCATACCAAGAATGTTTTCCGCATGACTTGTTTTCCAGCCATGCCTGTCACCTTCATTGAAAACTTATTTAACAGGTAGGGTGACTATCTGTCCTAAGATGCTTGGGCCATGACAGACCTAATAATTATTATTTTATTGAAGTATGGTTGATTTACAATATTGTGTTAGTTTCAGGTATACAGCAAAGTGATTCATATATATATATATATATATATATATATTCAGATTATTTTCCATTATTGTTTATTACAATATATTGATAGAGTTCCCTGTGCTGTACAGTAAATCCTTGTTGCTTATCTATTTTACATATAGTAGTTTGTTTCTGTTAATCCCATACTCCTAATTTATCCCTACCCGCCTCCCTCTACAGTGTGGTAACCATAAGTTTGTTTTCTATGTCTGTGAGCCTGTTTCTGTTTTGTATATGGATTCATTTGTATTATTTTTTAGACTCTACATATAAGTGATATATTTGTCTTTGTCTGTCTGATTTACTTAACAGTATAATATTCTCTAGGTCCATCCATGTTACTGCACGTGGCAATATTTCGTTCTTCTTTATGGCTGAGTAGTATTCCATTGTGTGTGTCTATATCTTCTTTACCTGTTCATCTGTCAATAGACATTTAGGTTGCTTCCATGTCCTGGCTATTGTAAATAGTGCTGCTCTGAACATTGGGGTGTATGTATTTTTTGAATTAAAGTTTTCTCTGGATATATGCCCAAGAGTGGGATTGCTGGATCATATGGTAGTTCTATTTTTAGTTTTTTAAGGAACCTCCATACTGTCTTCCACAGTGGCTGCACCAATTCACATTACCACTAACAGTGCAGGAGGGTTCCCTTTTCTCTACATCCTCTCCAGTATTCATTATTTACAGACTTTTTGATGACAGCCATTCTGGCTGGTGTGAGGTGATGATACCTCATTGTGGTTTTGACTTGCATTTCTCTAGTAATTAGCAATGTTGAGCATCTTCTCATGTGCCTGTTGGCCATCTGTATCAGACCTAATTATTAATGACATCCCCTTTCATTTTCAAATGTATCCGGTCCTGGGTTGACCTGGTGAGTTACCAGGTCGCAAATCAGGTGTACTGTGTCCATTTCAAGTCTCTCTTTCAATTTCAGGAATTCCTCACTGCTGAGGCATAAATTGTATGCTTAAAAAGTGCTTTCAGGAAAAATACACAAATATACAGAACCTCTTCCTTGCTGACTTCCACCTCAGGCTATGTAATTCTTTGGGGTATAGAAGGAGGAAAGTCTATGTGACAAGTGCCACAATTACATTAAATATTTTACTTGGGATATCTTTATATACTAAAAACAGATAACATTTAGAAATCTCATTATGGATACAAAACACTTTCCAAATTAGGGTGTGTTCTTATCACAATCTGTGGCCTATATAGCTAAAAAATCTGTAAGAAATTCAAAATATGCATAAAGATTGGTCCCAAGAGAGCTACATTTTATACACTTTACTCTTGGTTGTGGTGTGTGTGTGTACGTGTATGTATGTTAACATATTTATATAGGAATTACTCTTGGTCAAGTCACTTAACACTTTTCTGAATCCAGAAGAATTCTGTAAAATAGGGTAGCTGGAATAAATTTTCCCAAAGGCCCTTCCAGTCTAGAATTCTATGTCTGTTCATTCATTCATTCATTTACTCATTCATCACTCCAAAGCAGTTGAGCACCTGCTCCCAGCCAGGTCCTGTAGGTACAGAAATAAGAATTACACTTTTAGACCTAAAAATCTATCAGGACACAGTAGGGAAAGGAGACAAGCCCATATTCAGGGTGCTATGGGAGTGTGGAGGTGAATCCCCTAGTATGGCAGGGGGGGAAAATAAAGGTGATCCAGACAAGGAAAGAAAAATGTGTTCATTTACCACTTGCATGTAATTCGGTAATGAATTCCTATGACAAGGTATGATTCCTGTGGGACGGCCAGAGCCATGCTAGATTATAAACCTCCTTGGGGCAGAACACCACCTCTTCTTTTTGGTTCTGTGGAATAAGAGTGGTAGAGGGTGGTGGTTAAGAGCACACGTTTTGCTATTTGATCTGGGTTTGATCCCAGCTTTAGTACTTACTATATCATAGCAAGTACTAAATGCTGATGATATAGTACTTATATCATCATCGTACATTATATCATCTTGGGAAAGAGAGTTCACTTCCTTAAGGCACTTCCTTAAGTTTCCTCATCTGTGGATTGGGAATGAAAATAGAGTTATCACTGATTCTTTAACAGATTTACTTCATAGAGTTGAATAAAATGATGTGTGTAAGGCACCTGGCACTGGTAAGTACTTATTAAATTTGGTCCTTAGTACTCTCAGGTGTTATTAGATGTGGGCATCACAGTTGAGTGAGCATGGGATATTGAAGTCTGGCAGACTTGAGTACAAATCCAAGCCCTGCCACTCACGGCTTAGCGTGTGATACTGGGAGTTCATCAGTCCCGGCCTCAGCTTCCTTATCAGTTAAACAAGAACAATAATATCCACCACACAGAGTTCTTGCAAAGATTAAAGAAGAGTGTGTATGATTTGTAGCAACATGAATGGACCTAGAGATTATCATACTAAGTGAAGTAAATCAGAAAGAAAAAGACGAATACTGTATGATATCACTTATATGTGCAATTTAAAACATTACACAGATGAATCTATCTACAAAACAGAAACAGACTCACAGACATAGAGAACAGACTTGTGGTTGCCAAAGGGGAGGGGGTTGGGAAAGGGATGGAGTGGGAGCTGGGATTAGCAGATGCAAATTCTTATACAAAGAATGGGTGAACAACAAGGTCTTACTGTATAGCACAGGGAATTATATCCAATATCCTGTGATAAATCATAATGGAAAGGAATATGGAAAAGAATATGTATACCTGAATCACTTTGCTGTACAGCAGAAACTAACACAACATCGTAAGTCAACTATACCTCAATAAAAATTAATTTTAAAGAAGAGGGTGTATGTAGAGTGTTGGGTGCTTAGTAATAGTTTCTTTAGAAGTCTTCTCTCTTTCCTTAATTCCTTTCAGTGTCTTTGATTTACATTGCTCCCAACTGAAAACTTCTATAGAGCTCCTCATTCACTCATTTACTTATTATTCAGTTAAAAACTCTTTATTGTGGACTAACCTGAATCCAGACCTCAAGGCCATTGTCCAAGGAGGATAGGTCTGATACTTATCATAGCCTGTCTTCTGTGGTGACCCAAGTAGTGGTGGCCTCGGCTGTCTATCTGGGGATGAGTGTTCTCTGCCCTGGTCTCTTCCTCCTCCTTTGTGACAGGCTCTTCCCTATGAGAGGAATAATTGGCAAGTCAGCATGATCTCTGCTCCAGGAACATCAGGGGCACACAGGAAAGGAGCAATTTTTCAGAGAACGATGGCTGCAGGAGAGGGTGTGTTGGTCAAGGGCAGGAGGGCATGTTGCTAAGTTGTCTATCCTCATTTTGTTCACACCTCACCTGTGCATGTCAGGATCCATCCCTCAGCATGACAATGGCTGGGAGAGCCGTTTCTTTTTTCTTTTGGCCGCTCTGTGCATGTGGGGATCTTAGTTCCCGGACTAGGGATCAAATCCAGGCTTCCTACGGTAGAAGTGCAGAGTCCTAACCACTGGACCACCAGGGAGGTCCCTGGGAGAGCTGTTTCTTGTCTTTTGTCTTCTGCTTCCCTGAAGCGCTCTTCCTTGTTATCCATTCCCTTCCCTTGTTTGTACAATTGAATTTTGTGTTGTAGCCCAGATGTAATGCAGTTTGGTTAGCTTTATTTAGTTTGGGGGGTAACATGCTTATTTCAAAACTTTTTTTTGAAATTTGGTTTTATGATTAAACAGAAAAAATTTTTTAAATGTCCATTAGAGGATTGCCCTTCTAAACCCTTTGGTTTCAGATACATGATTCCCTACAGTCACTTCTGGAACCAACGCTATAGCCTAAGAACCAAAATAATATCCTAAGACTATAAGCAACACATTCATGGTTCAAAAGCACATTTTCAAGCTTCTTCCCTGCTTTTGAATTGGGGCATTTTTGCATGCAGTGATTATGTGTAGGTAAGGCTGTGGTGGCACTTTCAAGCTTCTCTACCTGCAATTCTTGAATCTAAGCCACAGCTGCTGAGTTTCCATCAAAAAGGACACATGCTAAAAAGGAGGGTTAGAAACAAATTTTTACTTCTTTTTTTTTCAATTTTCTCTCTGCCCTGGTGGATGTACTTGGATGAGGGTGAGGACCGGTGGTAAGGGCTAAATGCACATTGTAGTCCGTCGGCTTCCAGAAAGCGAAGCAGAACAATGCGCTTGACTCCAGAGGTAACCTCATGGAAGTAGATCAAATGGCCTTTTATTGTCCTAGGCTCTGAAAAATAAAGAGGGACTTATTAATATGTAACTACACAGTCATTACATATTTATGCTCTATAGGATACATAATTAGAGCTACACTGACTGTATAATTTATCCTTGGTAGGCACAGTTAAGACTGCTCAGATAACCATGTACCGTAATTATGTAGTAATTGCTAGTCTTTGAGTAAAAGTAGTAACCAATAAAGTGAAAACAGGCGAGTAAGTGCTTTATAATTATTTTGGGAAAGGAATTGTTCCAAGTAAAACAGTGAGATAAACAGATGAATCTTGCCTTTGATAGGTGATGCGAGCTAGCTATCAGCAGCCCTGCAGTCATATCAAGACAAATTCCGTACTATTTTTATTCATTCATTTATTTATTTTACTTGAAGCAATATGGACAAGAGAATGATTTCCAAAGAACAAATCCTACGTATGGCTCTTTTAGTGGTTATCATTAGTGGTTGCTTTCAAAATGCGGTGCACGTTATTTCAAAACAGAGCTAAACCTCTTTTTTTTTTTTTTTTTTTAATGTCTCTGTTGTTTCGTTGATGACAAGTTGTCATGACCACAAACTCAGCAGTGAGTTTATCAGTCCTAAGAGCATTTCTGTTTGCTATTCTTAATAATTGGTAGGATGACTCTTTTTTATACCTACACTTCCTTGTAGGGAGACGTTCTTTCTAGAAAAGGAAATCTTTAAAAGATTACCATTGGAGAGCATTCTGATTTGCTCTAGCCACTAATTTATTTGCTACTGGAGGGGGTGGGTTAGAGAAAGATCATTCATTTACTCAAGCCAGGCTTCTAAACTGTCTTGTATTCTACAAATATCCAATTTATTTATTTAGTACTTATTTATTCATTTAATTACTACTTCTCATTAGATAAATAGGGAGCTTTTTTTGTTCTCAAGTTAGTTTAGAAAAAAAAGACAGTTGGAAACCAATTAAGCCCATGTTGCCAGAATGTTTCTTTTTGTACTTGTTTCCTATTCCCATTTGAAATTCAGGTACCATAATTGCATGCATCTTTAGGAACAAAACCAATAAGGATCAGTACTCTTTATTAGTTGCTTGAGGTTAGTCTGTTATTTTCCTGAAAAATCCTTGTGTTGCAGGTAATGTAAAAGGCAGTGGGATATGAATAGCAATTAGACAGAACAGTGGAGCTTCTCAGTGTACCGAGAAACTGGTAACAGAGTTTGCCTTTGGGATGGGTTTATGGGATTAGGATGGGAGGAGGTACACTTTTTACTGCTTAATTAGTATATTTATTTTTACGTATGCATGTTTTGCCTACTTGGAACATACACATACAAACACGTATACCTGATACTAAAAATGCTCAGTGAAGATTAGCTATTATTACTGTCGTACTTAGTCATGGAAAGCTGGCTCATGACTGAAATAATGCTAACATCTATAATTCCAAGTACCCTGTCAAAGATTTGCCTGCTTGAAATCACCAGTGCTCAGAAAACTCACTGTCGGAGTCTTGTTGAGCTGCAGATCCGAAAGAGGAGTGTAAGGATATTAAATGGCCAGACCACTGGTTTTTGTGCCAGACGTTACTTAAGCAATATAAGTATGTCCCCTGACATCCTTTACTATCATTATTTGCTTTAAATGGATCATGTGGTTGTGAGATGTTTCCATGAATTCCCATAACTTTTCTGAGAGAGTGAATTGGAGGAGTAAGGAATTTGGAGTTCTAACGCCTGGGATAAAGATCCAGCTCTATTTGTCGGCAGTCTAAGGAGCTTCAAGATGCAGCTGTGCCTGTAGACCAGAAGGAGGTCTCTCAGGAGTCTACGCTGTGTCTGGAAGGAAACCAATCCTACTGCCCTACTCAAAACAGACTGAGCAGGGCTTCCCTGGTGGCGCAGTGGTTGGGAGTCCGCCTGGCGATGCAAGGGACGTGGGTTCATGCCCCGGTCTGGGAAGATCCCACATGCCGCGGAGCGGCTGGGCCCGTGAGCCATGGCCGCTGAGCCTGCGTGTCCGGAGCCTGTGCTCCGCAACGGGAGAGGCCACAACAGTGAGAGGCCCGCGTACCGCAAAAAAAAAAAAAAAGACTGAGCAGAGGTGCAAACCAATCATATGTGGGCTGGCTATGAAGGAGGCCTGTCACCCAAAGCTACTCAGCACAAGTTTCTAGCCTGATCACATGGACGGTGACAATCAGATCCAGTCAGATCCTCACTGTAGGAAATGAGATTGCTCAGAAAAATACATAGAACAAGTGGATCCTTTGAGTTCTGGCTATATTGAGAAGAATGCTGAGAAATGCCCTTTGGCATTATCTACCCAGCTCATGGTCTCTGCCTCCCTGAGAGGTGCCCTCTGCTTCATAAATTCACACACATATTTGGGCCTGGCAGCCACGTCCATCCTGCATGACTGGCCCTCTGATTGTAGCTGATTAGAACAGAGATGGACAACTGGCTTAAACGACCCCCCCTGAATTTAGAATTCGAACTTAGAAGCCCTCATCAAGTTGGTCACTTGAACTGCAGACGTGTAAACTCTGGATCTGGGGGAAGGGTGGGTGTGGGATGGTGCAAGGAGGCAGCTTTGCCAAAAGTAAAGAATGAAGCATCTGTGCAAAGATGAGTGACATCGCAGGAGTGGCTGCTTGTATTTCGGAGGCTTTCTTGTGCCTGGTTCTAGTCTTTGGTTATGGGTTATGTGAGAGTCCTTTGTATTCTAATAGTAAGTCTGCAAACCCTTTTTTTCCTTTCTTGTTTATGTTGTGTCAAGGGGATTTCCATTACTCACAACCCGGAGAGCTGGCTTTCTACATTGGCCACTGCCATGCATCTCAGTCTCAGAAGGTACTCTGAGACCCAGAGTAACCTTGTGTGCCCCTAAGGAGGCCACAACTTATGGCCCCAATGTTCCTTGCCATAAATTCCCACTGAGGAAAGTAATCTGTTTGGTTTTTTTTTTTCACCATACCCCCGGAATCTTTTCAAATCTCCAGATATTAAACCCTTCGAATACATTCTAACATCTGTAGAATGGGAATAACAATGCTACCTCCCCTACTCAAGAGCTATCGCAAAGATTAAAGTGAGGGATTATGATTATGGTTTTTAATCTCTATGCATTGTAGGCAGTCATGGTACATAAACTGTGCTGCTTTGTAGAGCTGGCCTATGAACAATAATTAATATAGAATGATGATGGTAGGCAGATTTTTGGCCCCCATAACATTTGCCCCTGGTGTTACACTCACAAATATGTTAGTTACACAAATATGTTAGTTACGTGGCAAAGGGAAGTTGCAGGTGGCATTAAAATTAATCAGTTGACCTTAAAATAGGGAGATTATTCTGGATTATCTGGGAGGGCCCAATTACATGAGCCCTTAAAAATAGAGGAGAAAGGCGGGGGAGGGTGGGCGGCGGTACTGGGAAGGGCTGATTTCTAGATGCTCTAGATGGAGCAGAGGGTGGCCCCAGCTGACAGGCAGCAAGGAAATGGGGACCTCAGACCTACAGTCACAAGGACCTGAATTCTACCAACCACCTGAATGGGCTTGGGAGTGAATTCTCTCCCAGCGCCTTCAGGTAAGAACTCAGTGCAGACAGCACTTTGATTTTGGCTTTGTGAGACCCTCAGTAGAGAACCTAGTTGAGCCTCACTGTGCCTGGACTTCTGACCCTGGACTTCTGACCTGTGCAAACTGTGAGATGATACATGGCTGTCGTTTTCAGTCACTGTGTTTCTGGTAGGTAGTTACAACAGCCATAGGAAACCAAGTCACTATGCAATAGGCACCGTGCTTTACAGTCACTCCACCAGAATCATCAAGGGGTCCTAGGAAGTAGAGACTCTTGCATCTCTCAGTTACAAATGAGGAAATTAAGGCTTAGAGAGTCTGGTTCAAAATAATACCAATCAGTCATCAGCAGAGCCAGGATTTGAACCCTGGTCTGTTTGAAAGAGGCCTAAACCCAAGCTGTTCATCAAATGACATGTTAAACTTCAGCCAGCTGGAACTGAGAACTGCCCCATCATCCTGGAAGATACAGTGAGTCCCAGGAACCATTGTGCTGGATACGTAGCTCATATTACCCCCTCTCTGCTTGCTCCTCTGAGAGACAGAAGGAGCCAGACAGCAGCTCTGCACCTGCAGGAAGTGGCCGTGCTGCCCACAGGGCCCATTTAGCCGCGGTCAGTCTGTGGCGGGAGCTCATCTGGGGCCCAGCTCCCACCCTGCTTGGCAACCTGAGCGCCGTGTCATAGTCAAGGCTCTGAAGCATGAAATGGGGTTTTGCGCTGAAGCCTGAGAGACACGGTGCATCAAGCTTGGTTTGGCTATTTTCCCCCCTACTGTTTGTTTTTAAAGATGAAATAAGGGCAGGCATGAAAAAGGTCTCCCAGATCCTCTGTACGATATAGCAGCCAGTGATGCAGGCGGGCATACAAATAAAGGGAAGACAGGGCAGCTCTCTGAAGCCCGGCAACAGTCAGTATGTAGCAGTCATTCCTGTTATTATTACCATGCTATTATTATGTGATTATTTCAGGGGCATGGAGAAATTCTCCCAGCCTCCAAGATGTATGGAATTACAATTAAGGGATCTTCCCATTCCTTTGGTTTAAGATTAATGTCCTGTGAAATGTTTTCTTACCTTTGGCATCTGTTCCCTGACACTTCTGAAATGCACGTTGTTATAAGAAAATAGCAAGTAGCTTAAAAGATGTCAGGGATTTTTCATTCAATCTAAACCTAATACCCCTGGTAAAAGGCATTTGTCATTCATACTCTAATAAAGCATTTTTCAGGTGTCAAAGGCATACCACTGGGGGTACGTGAAATGATTTTAGGTGATTCACAGATGAACATACGGTTTGAATAATTATATATTTTAATATGAACTGTAAGAAAACATACATGGCATGTTAAGTGCATGATTTCTAACAAGGCTAAAGTTAGTAGTAAGTAAAAATAGTGTGTCTGTCGAAAGGAAAATATTATTATATGTAGGGAGTACAAAGAGGGGAGGCAATATGAAGGCAGTTTGTGGGTGATGGATATTTGGGGATGTCTGCCATAGTGTGACTTCTCTTCAGTTCATCCGATTAGTTCCAAAGCAGACATTAGGAGAAGAAAAGAGAGAAAAAGATCCTGGTCCCCCACAGAATAAAATGAGGACAGAGGAGAGGTTAGCGCTAAGGCTGCTAGGAGCCCCGGCAGAGGGGATAGAGCCCCTGACAGTGAAGTTTTAGACCATTCCTGTCAAATATGGCTGCCTGCAAATTTTTTTTTCTAGTTGTACCCAGACTGATGGAAAAATGAATGCAATTCCTGTTGGCCTAAGAGAGTGACTATGGCTTCCAAATTGCTTTACCTGCAAGCAGGCTGTGCACCGAGAGAGTCTTTTATTTCTTTTGTGATGGCAGAAGTTACTGTGGCTCCATTTGATAGATTATGGAGTCTACGTAGTCTTCATGGAATTTTGGAGCCCAAAGGACCATGATCATCCTCATCATTTTACAGATAAGAAACCTCTGACACGGAGAAGGTAAATGATTTCTCCAAGGTCTCGCAGATACCATCCTTGACTCCTGACTCCCTCTCAGATGGTACTCATCCTGATGCGGATTGTCAGAGGCAGACAAGGAATTAAACCCCAGGCCCTGTGGGGATATTTGATAGAGAACAAATCCAGAGAAGGGTGCCAATCCTGGACTTCTTTTCTGCCAGTCTTGTGCTTTTGCTTTTATACTACTCCCTCGTATGCTTTATCACCATAATCTTCAAAGCCATTATAACCTTACATATTTAAATTCTTTTAATAGTTGAAAAGCCACTTGTGGAGGATGTGCTCAGGGTAGGCAGTTGCTCTTCCTGCAGCCCCCTTAGTTACAATTCTACATATCCACCCTAGTAGAACTTTGTTTAAAGGGTGTTTGATACATTTGGCGTAGGGAGTTTTAAAAACTCCCTAAGCGGGGGAACCTGCATGCATGTGCCTGAGTCCTATTAGAAATAATACTCTTTCTGCTGCCCTTTCCCCGTATTTGCCTTTCCCGTATTTCAGAGGCTTGGAATTCTGTAGCTCGTAGGAACAGTTCTTTATAAAGGAAAGAATCTGCTGCTAATCCTTAGGCATCTATTTGGAGACAAGGTATTACACAGTTTCTTATTCGTGGGAATATAAATTGTATTTATTAGGCAATAAAGATGGAAGGTGAGTTGGCTAACGTCTTGGATCGGCTCTCTTGGTTACTGACATTACCTCTGTTAAACTTCAGGTACAAACATCTTTTCAAGAAAATACAAATGTTGCTGAAAAGCTACAGAGGATTCCATTATTCCGTCCGCCATCCATCACAGTCCTAATCATGGGGCCAGTCCATTTCCTCATGAATGCTGTCATTTGAGAAACAAAGATGCAAAGGTCCTACTGGAGTTGAGTCTCAGGTTCTGACCAGCCCTGCCCTTTCTCTCCCTTTTGTTTAGTGATAGGAGCTTCTAAGTTGTCCCTTTGGGATCTAAGACAGTTCGGAGTGGTTTTTGCCAGTAGCAAATGAAAATTTCTGCCTCATTTTGCTTTGACAAGATGGGCATGCTAACCTCATATTTACTCTTCCCTTTACCTGAATTCTCTATATTGTACAGTGATTTTAGGCTTTTGAGATATTTCTGGAAATACACTTTTTTTCAACCGTAAGTCTGACATAATGATTTCAGTGATACGGCATGATGGAAACTGTCCCTGTTTGGTCATTTCTGCTGTGACTGAGAGGCATGTAGTTCAGGACTGTTTGGAGATTTGAGAGTCAAACACTAAATTGCCGTGTAACTTTGCCCAAATGACAGCCTCTCAAGCCCCCTGTTTCTCTCTCTCTCTCATAAGATGAAGATCTATTATCTGCGTCTCCCGCATATGTATCGGGGAAGGGTTCTGAATGTTCCTCATTCCTAGACTCTAAGCACAGCAACCAGAAGCTGCTGATTCTATATATGTCACCAAGTCCAAATGGTCAGTGAACTCTGTTGCAATTAAAAACATTCTCTTTAGTTTAGCTTCCATAGCATTGATGTTCCTGGGCTCCAGGGAAGCTTACAATGTGGTGAGGAATTAAATTCACCTTGAAGGCTGTCTTCTTAATTTAGACCTAAGAAATATTTGATCAAAACCATTGCTGTTTTTTCTCCTGTCATGCCATTTATGGGATAGCTGCTAGGCAAGAGCCACAACTTATTATTAATGAATAATTAACACTCTACTTAGTAACTCCAAACCTCCCCTTCCTCTCTTCCCTCTAGCTGTCATGGGTTCTCACCTATGTTCTGTTTAATAACATCCCTCCTCGCTTTCTCACCCCATTATCAAAGCAAGAGGGAATAAAGACGATGGATTGGATATGTCTGTCTCACTGACAGGTTAAGGATTAGGCTGGAGACTTACATGTTGGATACTAACAGGAAGAATCAGGAGGTTGCTAGCGCTCTCATTCATTCATTCATTCATTCCAGCATAGAAGCTAATGTCCTACAGTCAGATTGCCTCAGTTTCTCTGCAATTTCTAAATGGGTAAATTTGGGAAATTTACTTAACCCCTGTGTGCTTTAGTTTCCTTATCTATGACATGCAAACAATAGTATTACCTATCTTTTAGGATTTTTGTTGAGATTCAGTTGGAAAACATTCACGCTATGCCTACTATAGAGTAAGGCTCCAATAAAAGTTAACCATTCATTTGTGAAGTTATTTGGCAACCATGTATTAATTACCTATTTGTGCCAGTCACTGTGCCATGTGCTGGGGGATACAGAAATACATAGAATGTGGTATTTTCTAGGAGTCCACAGATTGCGTAGAAGTGGGGCTGCAGATTCCATAGTGCTTAATTACATTCTAATGGCAAATGCTGTAGCCTACAGCTGTACCCTTGGTATGTTATAAAGTACCATGAGAGTTTAGGGACTGAGACATCGAACTCAGGTGACCCAGGAGGCAACCTCTGTGACAAATCCTGAAGGGTGAAGAGGTATTACTGGATGCATAGGTGGGCATGCCAGGTGAAGGAACTGCATCTTTAAAGGTTTGGTGATAGGATGGGAAAAGAAGTTCTGTGTTACTGTCATAATTGGATCCAGGGGGTCTGGTCGGAGAACAGTAAGTAAAAGAAGACAGAAAGATTGGAAGTACTAGATCATAAAAACCTGTTTCAGGCCCTTTAGAGGGCTCGTGGCCCAGAATGCAGAGCCTGTGAAGATCTGTAAGAAGGAGGGCGATGACTTTATTTTTGTTTGCCTCTCATGAGGGGAATTGTGTGAACACAGTTTAAAGTCACTCAACCCAGCTAGAAGGTATTACATTAGTCTGGGGAAGAAATGACCAGGCAGCCTGTTCTAAATTTACTACTAATAATGGGAGTAGAGAATAGAGATAAGAGAAATTGAGGGTTCTTTCATGTGTTTGTTGGCAATCTGTGTATCTTCTTTGGAGAAATGTCTATTTAGGTCTTCTGCCCATTTTTTGATTGGGTTGTTTGTTTTTTTGATATTGAGCTGCATGAGCTGCTTGTAAATTTTGGAGATTATTCCTTTGTCAGTTGCTTCATTTGCAAATATTTTCTCCCATTCTGAGGGTTGTTTTTTCGTCTTGTTTATGGTTTCCTTTGCTGTGCAAAAGCTGTTAAGTTTCATTAGGTCCCATTTGTTTATTTTTGTTTTCATTTCCATTTCTCTAGTAGGTGGGTCAAAAAGGATCTTGCTGTGATGTATGTCATAGAGTGTTCTGCCTATGTTTTCATCTAAGAGTTTGATAGTGTCTGGACTTACATTTAGGTCTTTAATCCATTTTGAGTTTATTTTTCTGTATGGTGTGAGGGAGTGTTCTGATTTCATTCTTTTACAAGTAGCTGTCCAGTTTTCCCAGCACCACTTATTGAAGAGGCTGTCTTTTCTCCATTGTCTACTCTTGCCTCCTTTATCAAAGATAAGGTAACCATATGTGCATGGGCTTATCTCTGGGCTTTCTATCCTGTTCCATTGATCTATATTTCTATTTTTGTGCCAGTACCATACTGTCTTGATTACTGTAGCTTTGTCATATAGTCTAAAGTCAGGGAGCCTGATTCCTCCAGCTTCATTTTTCTTTCTCAAGAATGCTTTGGCTATTTGGGATCTTTTGTGTGTCCATACAAATTGTGAAAATTTTTTGTTCTAGTTCTGTGAAAAATGCCATTGATAATTTGATAGGGATTGCATTGAATCTGTAGATTGCTTTAGGTAGTGTAGTCCTTTTCACAGTGTTGATTCTTCCAATCCAAGAACATGGTATATCTCTCCATCTGTTTGTATCATCTTTAATTTCTTTCATCAGTGTCTTATAGTTTTCTGCATACAGGTCTTTTGTCTCCTTAGGTAGGTTTATACCTAGGTGTTTTATTCTTTTTGTTGCAATGGTAAATGGGAGTGTTTCCTTAATTTCTCTTTCAGATTATTCATCATTAGTGTATAGGAATGCAAGAGATTTCTGTGCAGTAATTTTGTATCCTGCTACGTTACCGAATTCATTGATTAGCTCTAGTAGTTTTCTTGTAGCATCTTTAGGATTCTCTGTGTATAGTATCATGTCATCTGCAAACAGTGACAGTTTTACTTCTTCTTTTCCAATTTGGATTCCTTTTATTTATTTTCCTTCTCTGATTGCTGTGGCTAAAACTTCCAAAACTATGTTGAATAATAGTGGTGAGAGTGAGCACCCTTGTCTTGTTCCTGATCTTAGAAGAAGTGCTTTCAGTTTTACACCATTGAGAACGATGTTGTCTGTGGGTTTATCATATATGGCTTTTATTATGCTGAGGTAGGTTCCCTCTATCCCCACTTTCTGAAGAGTTTTATCATGAATCGATGTTGAATTTTGTCAAGTTTTTTCTGCATCTATTGAGATTATTGTATGGTTTTTCTCCCTCAATTTGTTAATATGGTGTATCACATTGATTGATTTGTGTATATTAAAGAATGCTTGCATTCTTGGGATAAACCCCACTTGATCACAGTGTATGATCCTTTTAACATGCTGTTAGGGGCTTCCCTGGTGGTGCAGTGGTTGAGAGTCCGCCTGCCGATGCAGGGGACACGGGTTCGTGCCCCAGTCCAGGAAGATCCCACATGCCGCAGAGCGGCTAGGCCCGTGAGCCATGGCCGCTGAGCCTGTGCGTCCGGAGCCTGTGCTCTGCAACGGGAGAGGCCACAACAGTGAGAGGCCCACGTACCCCACCAAAAAAAAAAAATGCTGTTGGATTCTGTTTCCTAGTATGTTGTTGAGGATTTTTGCATCTATGTTCATCAGTTTTATTGACCTGTAATTTTCTTTTTTGTGCGACATCTTTGTTTGATTTTGGTATCAGGGTGATGGTGGCCTCGTAGAATGAGTTTGAGAGTGTTCCTCCCTCTGCTATATTTTGGAAGAGTTTGAGAAGGATAGGTGTTAGCTCTTCTCTAAATGTTTGATAAAATTCACCTGTGAAGTCATCTGGCCCTGGGCTTTTGTGTGTTGGAAGAGTTTTAATCACATTTTAAATTTCAGTGCTTGTGATTGGTCTGTTCATATTTTCTATTTCTTCCTGGTTCAGTCTTGGAAGGTTGTAGTCTTCTAAGAATTTGTCCATTTCTTCCAGGTTGTCCATTTTATTGGCATATAGTTGCTTGTAGTAGCCTCTCATGATCCTTTGTATTTCTGCAGTGTCCGTTGTTACTTCTTTTTCGTTTCTAATTCTGTTGATTTAAGTCTTCTCTCTTTTTCTTCCTGATGAGTCTGGCTAATGGTTTATCAGTTTTGTTTATCTTCTCAAAGAACCAGATTTTAGTTTTATTGATTTTTGCTGTTGTTTCCTTCATTTATTTTTCATTTTTTTCTTTATGACATTTTTTTCTTCCTTTTCTTTATGACTTATTTCCTTCTGATAACTTTGGGGTTTTTTTTTCTTCTTTCTCTAATTGCTTTAGGTGTAAGTTTAGGTTGTTTATTTGAGATGTTTCTTGTTTCATGAGGTAGGATTGTAGTGCTATAAACTTTTCTCTTGTAACTGCTTTTGCTGCATCCCATAGGTTTTGGGCCATTGTGTTTTCATTGTCATTTGTTTCTATGTATTTTTTAATTTCCACTTTGATTTCTTCAGTGATCTCTTGGCTGTTTAGAAGCATACTGTTTAGCCTCCATGTGTTTGTATTTTGTACAGTTTTTTTTTTCCTGTAATTGATATCTAGTCTCATAGCATTGTAGTCAGAAAAGATACTTGATACTATTTCAGTTTTCTTAAATGTACCGAGGCTTGATTTGTGACCCAAGATGCAGTCTATCCTGGAGAATGTTCTGTGTGCGCTTGAGAAGAAAGTTTATTCTGTTGTTTTTGGATGGAATGTCCTATAAATATCAGTTAAGTCCATCTGGTCTAATGTGTCATTTAAAGCTTATGTTTCCTTATTTATTTTCATTTTGGATGATCTGTCCATTGGTGAAAGTGGGGTGTTAAAGTCCCCTACAATTATTGTGTTACTGTTGATTTCCCCTTTTATGGCTATTAGTATTTGCATTATGTATTGAGGTGCTCCTATGTTGGGTGCATAGATATTTACAATTGTTATATCTTCTTGGATTGATCCCTTGATCATTATGTACAGTCCTTCCTTGTCTCTTGTTATAGTCTTTATTTTAAAGTCTATTTTGTCTGATATGAGTATTGCTACTCCAGCTTTCCTTTGATGTCCATTTGCATGGAATATCTTTTTCCATCCCATCACTTTCAGTCTGTATGTGTCCCTAGGTCTGAAGTGGGTCTCTTGTAGATAGCATATATACAGGTCTTGTTTTTGTATGTATTCAGCCAGTCTGTGTCTTTTGGTTGGGGCATTTAATGCATTTACATTTAAGGTGATTATATGTATGTTCCTATTACCATTTTCTTAATTGTTTTGGGTTTGTTTTTGTAGGTCTTTTCCTTCTCTTGTGTTTCATCCTAGAGAAGTTCCTTTAGCATTTCCTGTAAAGTTGGTTTGGTGGTGCTGAATTCTCTTAACTTTTGCTTGTCTGTAAAGCTTTTGATTTCTCCATCGAATCTGAATGAGATCCTTTCTGGGTAAAGTAATCTTGGTTGTAGGTTTTTCCCTTTCATCACTTTAAATGTATCTTGCCACTCCCTTCTGGCCGGTAGAGTTTCTGCTGAAAGATCAGCTGTTCACCTTATGGGGATTCCCTTTCATGTTACTTGTTGCTTTTCCCTTGCTGCTTTTAATATTTTTTCTTTGTGTTTAATTTTTGTTAGTTTGATTAATACATGTCTCGGTGTGTTTCTTCTTGGGTTTATCCTGTATGGGACTCTCTGTGCTTCCTGGACTTGATTGACTATTTCCTTTCCCACGTTGAGGAAGTTTTCGACTCTAATCTCTTCAAATATTTTCTAAGACTCTTTCTTTTTTTCTTCTTCTTCTGGGACACCTGTAATTCAAATGTTGGTGCAGTTAATGTTGTCCCAGAGGTCTCTGAGACTGTCCTCCATTCTGTTCATTCTTTTTTCTTTATTCTGCCCTGCGGCATTTATTTCCACCATTCTATCTTCCAGCTCACTTATCCGTTCTTCTGCCTCAGTTATTCTGCTATTGATTCCTGCTAGAGTGTTTTTAATTTCAGTTATTGTGTTGTTCGTTACAGTTTGTTTACTCTTTAGTTCTTCTAGGTCCTTGTTAAACGTTTCTTGTATTTTCTCTATTCTATTTCTGAGACTTTGGATCATCTTTACTATCATTACTCTGAACTCTTTTTCAGGTAGTTTGCCTATTTCCTCTTCATTTATTTGTTCTTGTGGGTTTTTATCTTGCTCCTTTGCCTGCAAGGTGTTTCTCTGTCTTCTCATTTTGTCTAATTTACAGTATTTGAGGTCTTCTTTCCCTAGGCTTCAGAATTTTAGCTCCTCTTGCTTCTGCTCTCTGCCCCCGGTGGTGAGTTTTGTCCCGTGGCTTGCGTAGGCTTCCTGATTGGGGGCACTGGTGCCTGCGTTCTGGTGGGTGGAGCTGAGTCATTTCCTTCTGATGAGCAGGGCCGTGTCAGGTGGTGTGTTTGGGGGTGTCTGTTAGCTTAGTATGACTTTAGGTAGTCTGTGTGCTTATGGGTGGGTTTGTGTTCCTGTCTTGTTTGTTGTTTGGTGTGAGACGTCCAGTGCTGGGAGCAGTTGGGTGGAGCCAGGTCTTGGATTCAGATGGAGATTCAGATAGAGGTCTCTGTGAGAGCAATTAATCTTCCCTTGGGCCAGGAGTTCTGTGGTGGTCCAGCGTCCTGGCCTTGGTGCTCCCACCCCAGACCCTCAGGCCTGACTTCCGGTCAGGGAACCAAGACCCTACCAGTTGCTCATCCCGGTAATAAAGGAGATTAAAAAAAAAAACCAAAAAGAAAAAGAAAAGACTAACAAAACCCCAGACAAATGGTAAAAAGTAAATCAAACAAACAGAAACAAGGAAACACACACACACACACACACACACACACACACACACACAAAAGAAACAAAAACAGAACCCAATAAATGAAAAAGCAAGAGAACAACCAGACAAAGGAACCCAAGAATGAAATCAAACAGTTAAAAAGGAAACTGTCGAAAACACAGAACCAAGAAACAAAATGAAAGCAGAGTGCCAACTGAAGAAAGAAGCAAAGAAACAAAACAAACTGACAAAAATGATAAAAAAGAAAAAAGAGAAAGGGGAAAGAAGACAGAATGACAGAAATGCAATGTAGAAATAGAAATATAAAAAAGTATATAGAAAATAAATTAAGGAAAAAGAAAACAAAACAAAGCAAAAAAGACAAACAAAACTCCAGAGAAATGGTAAAAACAAAATCAAACAAACAAAAACAGAAACAAGGAGGGCTTCCCTGGTGGTGCAGTGGTTGAGAGTCCGCCTGCCTATGCAAGGGACATGGGTTCGTGCCCCGGTCTGGGAAGATCCCACATGCCGAGGAGCAGCTGGGCCCGTGAGCCATGGCTGCTGAGCCTGTGCGTCCGGAGCCTGTGCTCCGCAACGGGAGAGGCCACAACAGTGAGAGGCCCGCATACCGCAAAAAAAAAACAACAAAAAAAACAAACAGAAACAAGGAAACACACGCACATACAGAAGAAACAAAAACAGAACCAAATAAAACAGAAACAAGAGAACAACCAGAGAAACAGAAGGACTCCAAAACGAAATCAAACAATTAGGGTCCAAACTAAGAAAAGCACAAAACGTAAAAACAAACCAAAGCAGTGTGCCAACTGAAGAATAAAGCAAGAAAAAAGAACAAACTGATAAAAATGATTAAAAAAACAAAATAACATATAAAGGGAAAAAACACAGGACAACAGAAGAGCAAAGTAGAAATGGAAATACTAAAAAAAATTAAAAATATATTAAAGAAGAAGAAAAAAATAAGGGAAAAGGACACAGAACAACAGAAAAGCAAAGTAAAAATAGAAACATATAAAAACATAAAAATAAAAAATATGTTATAGAACATGAAGATCCCAAAAGACTAAAAAAATAAGATACTAAAACAACAACAAACAAAAAAAAGAAAGAAAAGAGGACTAGAAAAGAAAAAAAGCCAGAACCAACAACAGAATGCATTAAAACATAATAAAATTAATAGTAATAATTATGTTTCCCTGGGGTCTCAGCTGTAAGTGTCCTTGCATATGCCATGAGACACAGCCCACCTCCAGCTCCCCAAGAGCCTCTCCTCTGCCTCTGGGCTGATCTCTGGATCTGCTGTAGGCCCTGTGGGGATCACTCAGACTCTGATCTGCTCTAATTCCTGCGTGTGCTGCCCCCAAAGTCCACAGCTGCCAGAGCTAGACTGTTTTCATTTGTGGGAACACTCATTGTCTACTCAAATATTCCATAAACACTGGGTCTACCTAGCTGATCACGGGGATTTAATCTGCAGCTCATACAGCTGATGGAAACATTTTCAGTATTCTTCGTTAGTCTCCCCATACCTGGGGTTCAGCTTTGGTTTTATCCCCACCCCTGCATATGGTCCACCCACAGGAGTCTGGTCCTGAGGCTGCCTTGGAGTTCTTGGGTCTGCCCCAATGAGGACAGAAGTAGTATGACTGCTCGGAACGTGGGAGCCCCAGTGGCACCAAAGGCTTAGAGAAGCCGGCAGCCACAGGCACAAGAGATATGGCCCTAGTGAGGGCCTTTTCTGGTGCCTGGTAGCAGGTGTGTGAGGGCCAGGCCTGAGAGGGTTTTTGTTTTTTTTTTTTGCCCTGCAGCCAGCACTTGTGGGCCAGTCCTAACGGGGCTTCTTTTATTGTTCATTGGCAGGCATCTGCGTGTGGGGAGGGAGGGGCTACAATAGTGGCTCCTCCCCCTGCATGTGACTCAGCAATGGTGCCCTGCTTCCATGGCAGTCCGGTCTTCTTCCATAGGCATTCCCTGCTGCAGATTTCCTTGCTCCTGTCCCCTCAGTCCGTCTCCCCACAGCCAACGGCAGTTCTCACTCCGGGCCTGTTCTCCAGTCCCCACGCACCAGCTCCCAATCCCCACGCACACCTGTGAACACACGTCCCAGTCCAGGGCACATTGGAGCATGGTATGGACCATCTGTGTATTTCTCACTCTGTCCTGTCTGCCACCCATTGGCCGCTTCACCCTCTTCCGACAACCTCAAATGCTTCCCTTCTGTCCCAATTGATTTCACAGTCAGAGAGGGGTTTCCCTGAATTCGGGAATCTCTCCTCTGCTTCAGCTCCCCTGCCCCAGGGTGCAGGTCCTGTCCCACTTCCTCTCCTCCTTCTTCTCCCTTTTTTTTTCTGTCCTACCCAGTTATGCAGGGATCTTTGTAGTCCTTCCGGTGTCCAAGGTCTTCTGCTAGTTTTCAACTGGTGTTCTTTGAGAATTGTTGCATCTATAGATGCATTCCTGATGCATCTGTGGAGAGAGATGAACTCCATGTCCTCCTACTCCTCCGCCATCTTGAATCCCCCTTCAGTCTCTATTTTAGTCATTACATCGTGTTCTCCCTCTTTCTTCCTTCATATATGGACCTTTATGATTACATGTAGGGCCCACATGCATAATCTAGGAGAATCTCCCCATCTCAAGATCTTTACTTAATCATATGGGAAAAGTGTCTTTTGCCACATAAAGTAACATATTCACAGGTTTTGGAGATTGGGATGTGGACATCTTGCAGGGAGGAGCATTATTCAGCCTATAACATGACAAATATTTCAAAACCAAAATGCTAGAATTCCAGTAAGAAATGATTGAGATTGGAAGCATCATCTCAATTAGGACCTGTACCATCCTCATGCTTTGGAAGAGACAGCAATGAATGATATCTGATGCATTCTTCTAAGTACTCTGGAATGTAGTAGAGATTATAACTTCAACCTCTGAAGACATTAAAATCTAACATTTTTAGCAATTTAGGAGAGTGAGATTGGATAGCAAGGTTAATATTTGAAATGGTAGGAAGAGTCACAAGATAAAATAGCATCACCTCATAATGTTGCAGTATAGACTAAGTTGAAGAGAGAAGGTAAACGAATTCAGATTTCTTTATAGATCTAACTGCTTTTGCTAAAATGAGATCTCACACTAGAACCTTTAGTTTTTCATTTCTTTTTAATGAAAATGGAATTTGCCTGTGTGTGGTAGAAAGGCAAGCAGAGGAGTCTGGGATGACAATCCCTTTGACTCTTAATTTCTTTCAATAACCTGTGGCCAGTCTTGTGGTCTTCATGCTCTACCAAGAAACAAAAATAGCTATTTTTTTCCTTATAAAGTTCTGCTCAGCTAATGTGAATGATATGCCTGTAGCCTTTGTCACCACAATCTGTTTTCTGTGCTATGATTTTCCTGGAGACAGGTTTATTTTGATTCTACTGTCTTGGTTTCTACCCAACACAAAATATGGGAAGCCTCCTTCTCAGGGGTTTTCACTTTGGGACTGCTCTTGTCTCCTGGTCCACACTGCTTTATGTGATGCTCCCCAGCAGTAATGCATTTAACTGCAATACCTCTTAAGTCAGTTGTGCAGCAAAATTCAGCACTGCTTTATTCTTGACAAGAGCATTGTCTACGTTCAGATGGGCCAGCTATGGTCTTCTCAGGAATGGCCTTCATTTAGAATCTCTTCATTCACTTCCTGAAGTCTCATTTCTTCCCAGTTCGTGGGATTCTTTGCCTTGCTCTTTGAGAAGAGAGATATCACAGAGAAGATTGCCATAACCCTTGGTTTGGACCCTAGACTAGTTGGAATAGTACAGGACCTCTGGCAAGTATCTTACATTCTTGATATCTACACCAGTCGGCTCAGTCTCTCCAAAAGCATAGTTCCTTCTTTTCCTATTAGAATAGAATTCGAGTTGAATGACTGGGTCCTACAATTGCACATCTCTCTGCAGATATATATAGGAAGATGTCCTATTTCTCACCCATGAAATGTAAGCACATGTAATAAAAAGTCACTTGCTTAAAAGGAAAACGCTTGACCTGAACTTCCTGTTTTTCTCCTCTCCCATGATCAAGGACGTATATATGACATGTCATGCCATGCTGACCTTGCAGAAGAGAACCCTAAGTGATGGTGGAACCATGAGATGGGTGAAACCTGAGTACAAGAAGGGCTTATGGGGTAGCCCCTACTGTTGTGTGAGAGAAAGAAAATTCTTTTTTCAGCAATTGTATTGGTGTTTTTTACTATAGAGAACTTCACCTCAGTGTTCCCATCTGGAAATGGAGAAGTCAATCCCCAAGAGCCTCTTTCTAGGGCGAGTTCTCTAGGACCGCCACATTAAACCTTTTCTGTTGGCTAAATCTTCTTCATTCTGACTCATTTCTACTTTTTTCTTCTCTTATTATAAATTCTTTTCCCTTCTCTTGGGACGTCTGGACCCCCACACCCTTCTTTTCATTTATGATTTAGCTTTCTGCTGGTTGACAGCTAACTCATTATAGATACATGTTTTCAAGCGTATTCATTTTACACTGTATATATAGAAGGTACACTCTATCGAAAAGGAATATACTGAATACATGTGCAATGATATTCATAAAATGTTGTAATTTTGGTAGTTGGTTTAGTGATTCTCTTATAGTGAGAGATTGGTTTTGCAGAGAAAATGATTTGATAAGACCTCCACAGAGGAGAAATGAGCCTCTGGTTCCAGGCGTGAAACTGGCACCCAAGTTCATGCAGAAAAGGAGGGTTATTCTGTATAATAAAAGAGTGAGAGGAAAAAGGAGAGGGTTCTGGTTTATACAGGGAAAAGGACAGGGGGAGATGATGCTCTGATTTACAGAGCAGCCAGGGATTCTTGAAAGAAGAATCATGTATCATAGTTATATTTTTAAGTGAAATGCATTATACAGTAGAATATGAACCCCTCTTGTGAGCCGTACTTTTTCAGTTAAAAAATCCTACAATATTCTTGGTCTGTTTAGCGTTCTAATAGAAGCTTATTAAAAGGCTGAGTTGTGTGTTAAGGTGAGATATTGACATTTATAAACTGGAAATCATCATCTCATTGGCTTTTGTCACTAACAAAGTAAAGATGAGAGGTGATCAATGCTTTGGTTTGACCACGGTGCTATCTATGCTCCTTATGCCATCTGTAATTGAGCAGTATTTCTGTTAACCACTTAAGCTCACAGAATAAATCCAGCAGAGTATCCTTTATTGGAGGCTTGGATGCATATACCTGCCCATTCAGATTTGGGATAACATTGGATGAGGTGGTGGAGTTTGGGGAGTGGTTGCTCTACTTTATTCAACTCATTTCCTACCTCACCTTCCCAACAGGCCTGTAATCTTAGCTCTCCCATGAGATGCTTTGGCCATCCTTCATGGAGCCTTTCTCTGTTAAAGGAGAGAGCCCCTGTTGAACTTTCTCTCTTTTTACTTTCCCTTGGGGTTCCTTGATCATGTTAACCATAACATCCTCAAATTAAGCGTTATTGGAGATCCTGTATATACCACACATGAGTGAAGTGGCTGGATGTCAGACTATAAGGAATGGTGAGGCCTGTGGTAAACTGGTGAATTTCTATCCTGGCTAAAGGGCACAACTTACGCTCAACTCTAGCTGATTGCTACCAGGCAGCAATTGTATATATTTCAACTATACTATAAACCCAGATCTAGTGTAGCCAGATCTGATTTTCAACAGAATATTCAGTTAGGAACTGTATGTGATATTACTGATTTTACAGCATTGGGGCCAGAGCCAATCTACATTTCATCAATTTACGACCTTTGGTTTAATACTTTCTTCCATAAACTCACCCAAGCTGCCACACGCATTTAAGTTGCTGCAAGTTGAAGAAGGGAGAGGAGAAGCCTCCCCTAGGTTTAGGCATCTAGGAAGATTATCCAGAAATCACTCAGACCTTTCATAGCTAATAAAACATCCTACTGACAAGTCTTTTGCAGGCTATTGTGCTAAGAGTGTTATCTCGGGTCCAGTAAGTCCCCAGACTCAGGAATGAGTAGGAGCATAGGGATTAGAAAAATAATTACACAAACCTCCATCTCTCGTTCCACAGTGCCACGGTTTTGGGCAGCTCACTGGGTAATTATCTTTCCCCTCTCTTTCTATACAGACTTTGTTTTTCTTACTTACTTTCATTACATGCAGGGGAGTGTGTGGTGTGTGTGGTGTGGTGTGTGTGTGTGTGTGTGTGTGTGTGTGTATGGCGTGTATGGTGTGTTTGTATGGCGTGTATGGTGTGTTGTGTGTGTGGTGTGTGTGTTGTGTGTGTGTGTGGTGTGAGTGTGTGTTGTGTGTGTGGTGTGTATCCTCTCCCATACATACATATCATTGACAAGAATCTGTTGGGGGGGGGCATTAAACTTAAAAAAAATAAAAAGAGCTTGAACACTCAGCAGCTCTCCAGATTTCCAAGTATAGTTTGGACTTTTACACGGGCCTCTCACTGCTGTGGCCTCTCCCGTTGTGGAGCACAGGCTCTGGACGCGCAGGCTCAGCGGCCATGGCTCACGGGCCCAGCCACTCCGCGGCATGTGGGGTCTTCGCGGACCGGGGCACGAACCCGGGTCCCCTGCATCGGCAGGCGGACTCTCAACCACTGCGCCACCAGGGCAGCCCTAGTTTGGACTTTTAAGAATGTTTTCATGAATTTCAAAGGACACGCCCTTCCCTCCTCTCTTGCCCTCTCTTTTTCTCCAGAGAAGGGGATTCTACTAGCCATGAGGCTGGTGTGGAGGTGGGGGAGAGGTATGTTAGAGCTGTAGGAAAAACCTGTAGTGAAAAGTAATACAAGAACTTAACAGCTAAGAATTTCAGACACAGGACTGAAATGAGACTGTTGTGTATGTGGATAAATCAGTATGCAGTCAAGTAAAAAATACATACACCAAATCTAGTTCTTTGCTTTGTCAGATCATTAAGTGGTTTATAGGATTTAAGTCAATCTTCTTTTAAAAATTTCTTTGATAACACATCTGAGCCTTTATAAGCTCTTCTTCTGCTGAAAATTTGTATCTAGCTCATCACAGAGTGGTTTTAATTTCTGTAGTGAAGTTAGAGAAATAGTTATTTCGTTTCAGATGTGTGCAGATATGCTACAGTTGATTTGCAGTGTTTTTTTCTTTTTAACAGCTTCAGAATCCGACTTTATTGGCTGTGTCATTTCTATGCCTTTGTTGCTTTCATGTGTAAATTAAATAAGATGTTTTAAGTGCATTAGAAAGAATCATCCCACACGTGTCATAGATGGCAGCTTAACTTCATGAAGTTTAGCACTGGTCAAGGCCACGGAACAGACTTGTGTTTTAAAATTATGCAAGGAAACAGCTAATATCTCAGGCATAGATTGAGCTGGACCAAGGTATTATTCGGCCTGTTCTCTCCGCTTCACTGCGTATAGACACATGATTGCTTTGTCTTAAATGACTTTTTACAGTGCATTGATCCTAAACTAAAATTCATCATAGGAAAAGATGCAAGCATCTATGAAATGGGATTTTGCTATATTAATTGCGGGCTTTCTCTTAGGTGCCTGGCTTCAGAGTGAATATTCATTTACCACCCACACTTTGGGTATTGCCAGAAAAACTTTCTGCCCTTAGTATGTTTTCTCCTCTAAAGTAGATTCGGTTTAACATGAAATGTTCAAGGCAGTTATATGACTTTTACCCCTACCTAACCATGCTTTCTCTCCTGCGCATTAGTTTTTCCCATTTTTATGACTACTCTGTGGCTGCACTCCACAGGCATTTCCAGTGATGACAAGACAGTCACAGGAAGGAGGCTCTTTTTGTCTTTTAGGCTGTGTTTACACATTGGGTTGGACTTCGGATGAGAACTGGGGAATTAATAAATAAAGAGATTTTTCATGTCTTGGAAGAAGATGGACTTAATCTGACATGGGTTTGGAATTGTAATGAGAGGAATTTAGGTGTTTGGTAAGTAAGCTTTGTGACCATAAAGACCATGAGCGAACAGAGCACATTACTGAGGGAGGCTTTGGAAGATACTGTTGGAGGATATCTTTAAGGACATCATCATGAGAGATTAGAGACCAGGTGTTCATTAGGGGGACTTGGGACATGCTACAGTCCTAAATACTGTTATTTTATTTTCAAAGATAATACTGTTGACAATTTTTCAGATAGATTTCTTTGTAGAGGCATGACAGAAAATACCAATGTGGGATTATTCACTCTTCCTTTTAAAGTTCCACAAAGATAGCGCCTACAAACTGCACCAAATAAGATTACCCATGCTTTTTCCCCTATGGTTAGTGTCTGATACTGAGAATTTTAGCTAGAGTGAATCAGGGGTTGTAGCTTCAGATCCTCATCACTGCATCACTGCCTTCAGAAATATGCCAGGGAAGTTGTGTTCAAATCAAACAAAGTGTAGCTAAAAGAGTAAACCAACTATCCAAGTGTTTTCAACACTTATATGTGCTATGTCATATAAGTGGTCTATATATTTAATTTTTCTCGTTTTCTTCACATACAAATTCTATGCCCCAGCAGTGTGCCAGTTTCATGCATACATGCATTTGTGAGTGTGGTGTCCTCTGCCTAGAATACCGTTCACCATAATACAGAATCCACCTTTAAAACCCAGCGCAGACATCAGCCACTCCGGGAAGGCTCCCTGTATCCCATGCCCCTCTCCTTTGACGTCATATTTAGACTCCTTTTACTGAGCTTGCTGTAGGTGGTTGCTCAATACACATGTATTGAATGAATGAATATTGAGTAGATATGTAGCCTTTCTCCCATATTATACTATGAACTCCAAGAAAACTGGAAATTTATTTTATTCATATCCACATATCCAGCCGCTAACACCATGCCCACCGTATAGCGGATACATGATAGCCAAGTGGTGAATGGATACATATGTATTCATGGGGAGACAAAGCATCTCTGTATCCAGTGCAAGACCCTCCATGTTCATGTTGTTCAAGGTGAAGTCTACTTGGTTCAAGAAAATAAGACTCTGATGATAAAGTCACCGCTCAGTTCTCACATGGCTCTGTCCAACTCGTGCATATCTTGCACACTATTCTTTTCTACTGTAAGCACCCAAAATTCTCTGGTTAGCAGCATCAGATTGTCTTCCCACCATACTCTGATAAAATGGCCTTGCCAATTTACTGCTACCCTCACCCTTCCTTCCTATTACCTCTGCAGAGAAGCGCAACCCTTCAAATTCACTTTCCGTATGTCAGTGGAGCCATTTCACCTTCCCTGGTGTCTCACAAATAAGTTTGCGAAAAGCAGAAGAAATCACAGTGGATGAGAACCTGGGGACTCTCCTAAATGATAAATGAGGATTTAGAAAATTGCCCACCTTAACCGTGAACTGCACTTGCTGCGCAAGTTGAGGAGTTAAACTGCCGTCTTCCATCTCATAGAGCTGAGATTTCTCTGCAGTCAGAGCTGCTGTCATGACCTTTCGTCTCACATTTTGTTGAGTTATTCACTCCCCAGCTCAGCCTCTTTTATTTGAAATATTCAGATCTACCTTTTTTCATGGGATGGATTACTTGTTTTCTCCCTAGCTTTTTCTCATGCCATTGAACTGCATCATGTGTTAATAAACTTTTTTACTGTGCTAAATTGCTTTGTTTCTGTAGCTGATTTGAAGGCAAAAAGGCCCTAGGGGGGTGAAGGGGGAAAAAAAGAAACATTCTAAAGTAATTAGAATGATTACAGCAGCTGAAAACACTGTTTTCCTGAAACTGCAATCTTTTTTCAGGAGATTTTGTTTTTGTTTTTGTTTTACAATAGCCCATGAGGCTCCAGGATCAGTGCTTTACCAAGCAAATGGTGGCTGGTAGTTTTTCATCATAGAGCTGAATGAGAGTCAGACATTAGAAATTTCCAGATGTGTTATGGTGACCACCCTAGGGTTGTCTTGCTAATCTTATATTTGGTTCCAGTTATATCATCTGCCTTATAGACCAACTGAGCCTGAAGCTTAGCAGCAGTTCTCAAGGGTGTGAAACACTGGGTTACGAACCAGTATTATGATAACTATGTAAAAATCTATTCATTAAAAATGGTGAGTTGTAGACATCTCTTTGATCAGAAAAACGAAAATAGTCAATGTGGCAGCTATGAATTGACAGTTATGGAAAGATGATTTCTCCTAGCGAAGTATTAGTCCTTCTGCAATGGAAGAAATAACACTTTTTCCTCCGAGGGTTTGCTTTTCAAGCAGAGTAGTAGCCAATAAAATGGGAGAGGGATTAGGATGGAGAGTTTAGACGGTTCACAGCCTTCTCTCATGATCCCCCATGAATAGGGAGCATCTGCTGGCTCATTTCAAACCTTTGCACAATGGGTCTCCATCATTTCCTTGTCATGGACATACAAATTTTAGGCCCTTTTCAGCATCCTTGCAGGCATGAAAAGCTGGTAAGGAGGCAAAGGTAAGGCTTCAGAACTGGAGGCTGAGGAAGAGGGTGGGAAAGGAGTTGGGCCAGCCCATGCTTGAAATCCTTCCTCTCTTGTCTCCATCAGACATCTGTTGGAAACAGCAGCACTAGCTGCATTACTTCTGAACATACTAATACCTCACAATGACGTTTTCAACATAGGTCTGTTTTCCAAGTAACTTTAAAAGAAAATTCCACTCGGAATGTACATCTTCCAATGTATATTTCCCACTTTGCTATCATCTTAACACAAAATACATTGAACATAACTTATCCTTTTTCTAATGCCTGAAGTTGGGTTTTACAAACATCCAGTAATGCTGTGGGCATTACTGTTATTTGCAGTGTTATTTATTTAGTGTGGAGACTGAATGCTACTAAACTAATGGAGTTTTATAGTAACTGTGGCCAGTGTTTCAAAGGGTTGTATTTCTGGCTTCCAGTTTACGCTTTCTAATGATGGTCACTTGACTACCCTTTAAAGCTTTTGGACGGATAAATAATCAGATGTGTAAAACAAGGTGACATTTTAAGTGAGAGTCAATATAGCTGTTGGATGGACTCTTTCATGGAACAAAGTGCAGACATTTTGGTGTCTGTGTCGGCTATTTAAAAGCTCATTCCATTTTGAATTCGTTGCTGAAAGCCTGGCATTCCAATAAGTGGGGCATTATAGTTTGTGTTTTGGCTAAAGGGGATGTTGTCTGCAGCTGGGAACAAACAAGCAGCAAGCTCATGAATCATGACTCCCTTCACAGTTCATTGTGAAATAATAATACATGGGCTTAAAAACCATTTGCCTTGGGACTTCCCTGGTGGCGCAGTGGTTAAGAATCCGCCTGCCAATGCAGGGGACACAGGTTTGAGCCCTGGTCTGGGAAGATCCCACATGCCACGGAGCAACTAATCCCGTGCGCCACAACTACTGAGCCCACGTGCCACAACTACTGAAGCCTGTGCGCCTAGAGCCTGTGCTCCACAAGAGAAGCCACCGCAATGAGAAGCCCGTGCACCCCAACAAAGAGTAGCCCCCGCTCACCACAACTAGAGAAAGCCTGTGCGCAGCAACGAAGACCCAATGCAGCCAAAAATAAATAAATATATTAAATAAATAAATAAATAACCATTTGCCTTGATTATAGCTGTCACTAAAGGGAAATGTTGATTCAGGCCATAACCTTTCAATAAAATACAAGGGACACAAATTCAGAAAAATATTTTCATTTACTCATAGATACTGATGACTTTAGTGAAGACAGTATATTGCATTATATCAACAAATCATGGAAACATAAATGTAATGAGGTACATGACATATGTATCTGTTACTTTTCTATATTTAGTTTTGAATAGTCTTCATTAATATGCTTGGAGCTAAGCCATACGGATTTAGTTTTTTTGTTTGTTTGTTTGTTTCCTTTACAACCACTTCTGCTTCTTCTGTGTGCAGCTCCCTGTTCTTGTTTGGGATATTATTCCACCTTCACTGACAATGGGTGGAATGGACCAGATATAATCCTCTTTCTTCTATATTAAATCTCTTATTTTTTCCTCCAGATATCTGCTTCATGCCACTCCATCACTATAAAATGATTTCCACTGCTTCCCATTCTCACAATACAAAATATGACCACCATAAGGTCTCAGGTTCATGTATTAATTGTCCAGCCACCCAGAAGAGACTGAATCAACTCCTGACCCCAATCCCAAATTTGCAAGCATATAAATCTCTGGACCATTCAGCTGTTCCATGAGTAGTACTCATATTGCACTGAAATGTTGCTTCCACTCAAATCATGTAAGGGTATGTGTGGTGCATTTGGGGGGGTGGTTAGGGACAGGTTTCCCCAAAGGGGAAGTGGTTCCCCCAAAATGGGATGTCCACCACTTCCTATGTGGGCCTAGTAGGGACTCATAGTGACATTTATTTTAAAAAGGCATCCAGGTTGCCTTTAAAATTTTTCACATGCCATCTGCTCTTCATTAAAAATATTATTGGTGGAGAGTGAGGCTGAGCTACCTAGTAATCACTGTTTGGGATTCTAAATATTGTTCTGATAAGGTTTTCACATCATCTAGCTGCCACTGAGAGATAGAACCTTAGAAATGTGTACAGACAGAAAATGATAAAATGGGTGTGTCTCCTGGATTGGCAGAAAAGCTCAGTTAAGAGCAAGGCAAATATTTTTTAATCTCTTCTCTTCTGCAGAGCTGAATAACTGTTGACTTTCCCTCTCAGCTGATTGTAAAAGGCCCTCTGAATTTAGAATGTGTAGGATGGGCACCGCACATATTCTGAATGGCAGTTCCACCGCTGAAGCACTCCAGCTGCATTGTAACCAATCCCAGTCAACCCCAAATACCTTCATGAAGTTAGTGGCAAGAGGAATTTCTTGAGCATTTATTTCTGGAGATTTCTAGGCATTGTAAAAAGACTAGTGATTGGTTATTTGAGATTGATGTAGTACTTCTTATTGTTCTTAGGTAGTTATTGACCCCTCTGTGGCAGGGCTATGGTACTGTGGTCACATTTGTGCTCTTTCATTTACATGAGTTCTTACTTTGACTCTGTATTTGCTCATCTGACTCTGTAGTCCGTTGGAAATGCTCAATACACATTTACTAAATGAATGAATATGTGTGTTTACAAAAAGATATCTCCATTTTTAATACCTTCCAGATTTTTAGCTTAATACGGTGCTTGTAAGAATGCTCAATTATTACATAGTGGATGAAGGAAGAAAGGAATACAAGTAGACACTTTCAGAGTGCTTTTGAAGCTTTGTTTGGGGGGAAAAAACAAAAAAAACTCCTGCCATTCCTCAAAGAATTAGAACGAATCACAGGAACTCAGACTACATTGATTTGAATGAATTAATGCACAGGAGGGTACTTGATAAGCTATAAAGGGGTATGATTGTTATCACAAAAGACAACACCAGGCTCATCTCAACTAATATAGCTTACATTTGTAGAGTCCTTTACTGTTGCAAAGCACTTTCACATGTAGTATCCCTATCAGTTTTCTCAACAACCTCATGAGGGTGCTATTTTGTTATCTCCATGCTACAGGTGAAGCAACAGGTTCATTGAGAGAAAATCATTGGTTTGAGGTCACATACTTAATAGTGAAGTCAAGGTTCAAGCTCTGTTTTTCTGAATCTAAGTCTGAACTCCTTCCTCTATTGTAGAACAAATATCCCAGGGTAATAATCTGCTGTTTTAATGAGTAATGGTGTTTCTTATTTCTTCAAAGTTTACAGAAAGAATTGGGTACCCCTTTGCTCTATCAGAAAGGAAATCATCCAACCCACAGGTTTTGGAATTACGTCTGAGCCCTGGGCTAGGCATGGAGGTCTGTGGTGAGAGCTGAGGTATTCAAGAGTTTAGGAGTGTGAGAATTTCTGTCAGTCACATGAATGCCTATGTAGGTGTAGCTTAAAAGGTGATTTCTTTACTTCTTGAAACATGACCCAGCAATAACTTTGCCACCAGGTGGACACAACTCTTCAGCCCAAGTGTCTGTCATACAGAGTGAAGTAAGTCAGAAAGAGAAAAACAAATATCGTATATTAACGCATATATGTGGAATCTAGAAAAATGGTATAGATGATCTTATTGGCAAAGCAGAAATAGAGACACAGACATAGAGGACAAATGTATGGACACCAAGGGGGGAAGGGGGGTGGGATGAATTGGGAGATGGGGATTGACATATATATACTATTGATAGTAAAATAGATAACTAATGAGAACCTACTGTACAGCACAGGGAACTCTACTCAGTGCTCTGTGGGGACCTAAGTGGGAAGGAAATAGAAAAACAAGGGGATATTTGTATACGTTTAGCTGATTCATTTTGCTCTACAGTAGAAACTAACACAACGTTGTGAAGCATCTATACCCCAATAAAAATTAAACAAACAACTCTTCAGCCCAGCCTATTAGCAGTAGGTGCTTTAGCAGTGACCCTATACATTAGGAATTCATTAGTGACCCCTCTCCCTTTATTTAACCAATCAGCAATCCTGGTGTCAGAGAGGTTTAATAACTCACCTAAGGACACAATGCTAGTAAGCAGCAAAGCTAGCATTTCTATTCTCCATTAATTGTTATCACTTTTTTTAGGTCAAATGTTACATAGAACACATTATTTATTATTAATCAGGAAAAGAAAATAAGCCACATTTCAACTCTAGAGCAAGCCTTTAAAATAAATGAACTTCTTATGTATCATTGCTTTCTTCTCATTACTAATCTTTACCTTTTCCTTTATTAATTCACTCTGAATATTACCTTGGATTTAATTTAATTTAATACCCTTTCTTGAGATTGTTATCCTCAACTTTAGTCTTATTTGAGAGTTGGGTACCATAGAATATCCAGCATTTAGTGCAGAAGAAAACTTTCATTTTAACCCTAGAACTGTAATTTGTGCAGGCTCAGCTCTCCATGAAAACCTTAGGTAGGTTTACATTTTCAGCCTTCATGATTTGGAGTAGAATGGAATTGTTTCTCAGCTATTTATTGAGCCTCTTACTCCATCTCTTCTTCCCAGCCACACTGAGAAGCAGCAGCATGGGGAACGTATTTATTTATTTAACAAATAATTATCGAATACCCACGATGTTTGGGGTGTACTGTTCAAGACACAGTGACCTAAACAAAGACCTTGTTCTCATGAACTTTTCATTCTGGTAAATAAAATAGATAAGAGTATATGCATATATATGTGTGTGAATGTGTGTGTTTATACATGAGTGTTTGAAGGATAGTAAACGCTGTAGAGATGAAGAAAGCTAGGTAAGAGTGATGAAGAATAGTAGTTGTAGGTGGATATTCTATACATGAAGTCATGGAGGACCTCTGAGAGCTATGGGAAGTTAGCCTCTGAGGGTAGCTTCCTTTCCTCCTTCCCCACAGGCACGTTACCTCTGGAGTTGCCTATCGCAGCAGACTAAGAGGGTCCCAGGGTAAATGGACATTTCTGCTCTGCGAACAAGTCATTAGAAATAAATGATTGCCAAAGGCGGAAATCATCAAGTAAGAAACAACCAGAAAAATTGTAAGAAATATGTACAGGGTGTGATGTATAGATATGCTTATAAAAATCTCTTGATTGTATCAAGCTGCCCTTTCTGTTGGTTATGAAAGTTTTAAGTTCAGAAGTGATTTGATCTTTTCCTTGCATGAGAGAAAGAAAAGTTAGTTTCTCTTTCTTCTAAAGGTCTTGGTGATTGCTGGAACAGTGACCTAATTAAAATTGGATTCCAGAATGTAGATTATCTGTGAATGTGTGTCATCTTCTATAGAACCTCTTGAGGATATTCATACATAATCTCATATTTTAAAAATTCTTTTGTCATGACTAATGAGTCTTATCATTTATCTCTGAAGCAAGTGGCTACACACATTTAATATTTTATGTGGCTCTTTCATATAGACGTGAATGGAATCATAGCCAATCTAACTATTTAGTACGTTTTTCTGTGTGTGTTAAGTTATCGTGGCTATCTGCCCAGCCAGGTGGATTTCCTTGTTTCTAACGCAGCACTACCTAACACTGATTATTAAATCTCCTTTTTGAGAACAAGGAGAAGCATGTATTTGGGGCCCCATGTGGCAGAAGCTGGAAATGGTGACATGTTCAAAAGAAAAAGGGAAAGGTTGGAGTCGGAACCCACAGGGAGAAGGGAGAGGGGACAGGAGAGTCTAGCTCCAATTAGTGTTGGAAGGGTCTGTGCACGACAGTTGGAAGTGCAGCTCATTTTACCGTGGCTAAAAATTAGGTCATTAAATCATTAAATAAACTCACAAGTAAAGCTCAAACAGGCTATAAGAGTGTTTTTCTCAAACCAGGATTGAGTTGATCAGTCACGACTAGGACGTAATTGTGACATTTATCTTCTTTGTTTCTAGTTCTCTATTTTTCCTCTTCTTTCTCTCCTTTGGTGTTTTCTCCTTTTGTTCCAAGGTGGCTGGTGCCTTTATGAGCTTCCTCTTACCCTCTACACTCAACAATTACTGCTCATTTTCTCCCTCCATCTTCTCCCATGGGATTCCCCCCAGACCTACCCTGTACTTGTACTATAATCCTTACGCTCATTAAAGCATAAGCCTCCTGTCTCCATTCCCAGCTGATCTGGTGTATTGTATCATGCATAACCTCTGGGATATAGTAGGTGCTCCAAATATACTTCTTGAATAAATGTGGCCATAGCTTAATAGGTGACCCCTACCAAATACCACAGGTACTTTGGAAAGACTCCTTAGAAACATGCCGTGGCATGATCTAAACTTGGAGCTTTCAAGGTCCTTAGTGATATCAGGGAGAAATGTATTATAAAGCTGAACCCTCAATGAAGTTCTTCATTTGCCCAGTCGTTTCCTTTGGGCAGAGATTCTGAAATGCATAGTGAGACTGAACATCATCCTCTGCATATCTATTCAGAATCTGGCCCAGGTGTTATGTTAATAATTTACCTTTCATTAACACTATCCCGACATGAATACTTCTAAGGTTGACCTTCTTGAATTAAGAGACAGGTTGGCATTGGAAAGTGAAGCAGATGTGCAGTTAGAAGTGTCTCATTCACCTTCGGGCTCTGCCCGTTACTAGCAGTATGATACTGGGTGAGCCTCTTCATTTCTCCCAGCTTCTGTTTTCTCATTGGAAAATGGTCACTCCGGTAACTCACCTACCTATGGTAGCTCGGAAGGATCATTGTCATACCGGATGTACATCTTCTTTACAAACTCTGAAGTGTAGACAAAGACGTAAAGGCATGTTCAGTTCTAACATTTGGATTTCACTTTGAGTCCCAGATTAATGGCTTTCTGCTACACATGTTTCAACTGACTCGTTGATCTTTATTAGTCGTCAGGGGTAAAATTGTGTGGAAGTTACTTATTCCTGTGGCAGCTGAGTGCCTAGTGAATGGCAGGTAATGTACTAAGTGCTATGCATAGTTAGCGAAAACAAAACCACATCATCTTTTCCTTTACGGAATTTATAGATGGAGGAAGATATTAAACACATAAATAACTATATAATTATAAATTTATAATTAAAAGCATGTGAGTTGCTATGGAGTAAAAACTATAAGGTCTGTGAGAGGGAGAGGCCGGAGAGTGAAAGCTTGATGTTGAAGTAATGAGTAGGAGTAAAGCCAAGTCATGAATGGCAGAAGGATGCAGGGGGAATAACACATAGACCAAGCTTCATAAATTCAGAAAAGGTAAAGAAAACCAATGTGCCTATGAGTGAGGTGGGTGGTGAAAGTGCTTTGACTGGGTCAAATAGTGGATAGAAGGGTGAGGTCATATTTGTGGGTAGGGGTTAGATCATGCAAAGCCTTATAACCCATGGTTGAGATGCTCAATCTTATTGTAAGTTCACTGAGAGCCACTAAAGGGTATTAAAGCATGAAACTGATAGGGCTACTAGATTTATGTTTTTTTAAAAAGACTTCAGTCTCTGGATGTTGTGTGAATAGATTAAAGGTGAATCTATGTGGAAACAGATAGACTGGCAAAGAGTTCATTGCAGTATCCGGGCAGGAAATGGGGATGATTGTGGTTGTCCTGGTGCTGCTTATCACGTGTTCCTGGTTCTACTTTTTCTGAGAACACAGGAAATTTCACTCCTCAACTCCTTTTAAAGTTAGGTTATGAACTTTTTAAAACTTCGGTCAATGAGACTGAAAAGTAACTTGTCACGTCTGGACAGAAAATTTAAGAACAGACTGTGGTTTTCTGTGTTCCCTCTCTTCCTCCTTGATGTTCCTGGAAACACACATTCATAAAGAGCTTCCATCCGTGTGGGCCCCCGAATCACTATGATTAACAGAGCGCCCCCTGCTGAGGAACACTGGATATAGTATGAGGAAAGAGTATACCTTTGCTGGGTAGGAGCCACTGAGTTTTGGGGGTTGTTTGTTACTGCAGCAGCAAGTGTCTTGACCGGTCCTATGCTTACACATAAGCATACTAATTAATGTTCAGATAAACTTTGCATTTTTACAAATACGTTGATACTATAACGAATGACCCTTTTGAATTCTGTTGACAGAATTATAGCTCATCTTTGTTGTATTTGCTTTATATTCCGATTCAGAGCAATATTCTTATAACATTAATTAGTGAACTATATCAATATCCTAGCCTTTTAAGAAGTACATTTTCAATACTTTTGTAGTTGTTTTAGCTACCTCCTTTTATGTGTTATCATTTGTAGATCATTAAAAACAGAGATAGAGTTGAACAGCAAAGCATACAGGCGGTTTGAATTGGTATATTCTCTAATTTGTTTTTTAAAGCGGTGAATTTGTATGTTTTCTCTATGTGACTATTATTAAGACTCTTGTGAGATGCTTTCTTATTCCTGTGTCATTCCTACTCAACCTAGGCAACACATATAATTTTGAGGATTCAAGTATCTGTTCTTAGTCTCATGTGATTAATGTGTGTGTGTATACGTACATATATACGTACATGTACGTATAGACATACACATTTATGTATGTATATGTGTGTATATATAAACTATATCTATATATAAAATATATAGATGTATTTAGGTATGTAGATATAAAAGCCAAGTTGATTCTTCCTTGCCACCTGTGTGCCTATTTTTCACCCACATACCCACCCATGCTATAGGAGAGAGTAGGCTGCATATTTAAAGCATCAGCCCATTCCCTAGCAACCCTGCATTCTACAGTTTAAATGGCTTGGAGGCTGCAGCAGGAACAGGAAGAGTTAATTGCCTGCTTTACTTGTTGGGAGAGGCAGCTTTCATTTCACATTGATTTTCTGCATTCTCTGTGCCAATTTGTGACAGCTTGTTTCACAGCCCCACATTTGTTTAAGGCTTTCTAACAGACTGATTCTATTTTTTTTCCCCCATGAGTTTTTTTGTTTTTTTTTTTAACTTAGGAGAACATGGCTTTGCACGTGGTCAGGAACCCAGATAAGCCTCTCTCTCTCTCTGGAGACTGTGATTGGCAGCTCCCCCTGTTGTGCAGATGTGAAATGAGGAAAGCTAATTTTCCATCGACTTTCTAGTTTCTCTTACTACCTGTCATTTCACATTGGTGTTCCTTACAGCCATCTACTTGCCAGATGGAAATCTGCCTACTCACTGGGGGTCTGTTTTCTGCCACTCATGGATCATGACAATGTCAGACAATATGTCAGTAAACTCCCTTCAATATCCTTTTTTGCACTGGATAGATTGGTGACATTATGTAAAATGCTTGCTATTGGTAGGTAACTACCTTCATGTCATATGTGAGCAAAGAAGAGGCAAGGTCAGAAAATCCAGGTTCCTTGAGAAAAATTGCCCATGGTAACAGAAGAGATGGATGGTGTTGGCAACACAAACGAATCATTTTGTAGCCATAGCTGTTCTCCGAAAACTGAACGGGGTTGACTAATGGCCCATGTGAACAAGTAGAGTGTTGGGCTAACACTAGAACTTCCTATTCTTCATGAGAGGACAACTCAGAGCTGGAAACCAGGCTTGGCTTGAACCACTGGTTCTCCAAGTGTGGTCCTGGACCAGAAACATAAGCATCACCTGGGGATTCATTAGAAATGCACATTCTCAGGCCCCACCCAGTCCTACTGACTCAGAATACCTGGGTATGGGGCCCAGAAATCTGTGTTTTAAGAAGTCTCCCGGCTGATTCTGATGTTTGCTAAAGTTTGAGAACCAGTGATTTAAACTAAAGTGGGTATGGGAATATTATTTAACTGGGTTGAAAACCCAGATAGTTGCTTCAATTATCTATTTATTTTTTCATGTATGGGATGGGGAGAGGAAGTTCCTGGAGCTGATATATTGAATCAGATAACATGGAATGTAATCAAAATGCAAGTTTATTTTCATTTTCCAAGCTTCCTTTAAAATTTATTCACTGAAAGAGGGTCTTCCCTGCCTTGGGTGGAAAGTTCCTGGAGACCTTTTCCAGGCATTCTGAGGCAATAAAATTCTCATGGACACTTTAAGGGCAAATAGGCCTCAATGCAGTCCTCTCTCCACCCCAGGTGGGCTGGCTGTAGGGGGAACCCCTTGCAGGCTTCTTTGTTCTTCCTCATTCACACCCTCCCTACTCAGTACTTCTTTTCCCTGCTGACAACCTTATATTCTGGCAATTCCCTTCACAGTAATCACCCTGGTGGAGTCTTAGTGCCCTCCTGGGTAGTCCATTTGGGCAGAATTCAAGCAGTTCTAGGCTGGCTTTCTCTTCCCAACATGGTGCTAATCTAGCTGTGGTCAAGTAGGCTGACCTCAACGCAGCAGCCACTCTCCAGGCCCTGCCACCTGAGATGTCTGTCAGCATCTAGACCATGTGGCAGTAAACTATGGCCCATGAGCCAGCTCTGGCCTGCTGCCCTTTTTTTTAAATAAAGTTTTATTGGAACACAGTCACGTCCATTCTTTTATGTGTAGTCCATGATTGCTTTTGCACTACAGCATAGTACAGATTACATGGATCTCAAAACCTAAAATATTTACAGTCTCTTTGCAAAAAATGTTTGCCAACCCTGTTCTAGATTTCTGGGGGTGGGGGAGGGGAGAAAGGGGAAGGAAACAGGAGGAGGTAATGGGAAGTCAGTCCCCTTTGCCTCTCAGACTCCAGGGATTGTTAAGAACTCTAGGTAGTCTCCTTGCAGCACCCCTACCCCTCCTTTACCTTTAAGGGAAGGAGGTAGCCACGTGGAAGCTGCTCTATCCAAGAAATCCCAGTGTAACTCCTCTCTTTATTTTTCAGCTCTCAACACCTTTGTTCCCCTGACGGAAGTCTAAGAATCATAGAGCCCGTCTTAGCCTCACCTTTTGAAAACACACAATTTGATTCAGTACCTTATTTTTGGTGTCTGATACTTATCACCTGAGCTCCTTGGCCAAAATTCATGATTTACCTCCAATGACATTTGTGTTTAGGTAGTTAAATAAAATGCAGATGACATACCTAGATCTTGATTTTGAAGAGATGCGGTAGAGTTCTTTGTGGACTAAATTAAAACTTAACTGGTATTTTCTTGCATCATTGATCATTGAGGGTCAGAGGCTCCATTAAAGAGATAAGCACAGAGGTTTTCTGAGCTTGTTTACTTGCCCAAATAATATATTTTAGCCACTTCTCAGATCCCCATCAGGCCTTCTGATCAAACTTAACATTGCAAATCAAAAAATCCAACCATTGCTCTGTTTCTTTCCAACAGGCCCAAGATAGTTTTCATGCTGATCAATGATCCTATGTGTCAGAGAAAAATCAGCCTGCTTTCCAATTTCTGAGATGGAAACTGACTTCTAACATCTCCCAGTCCAGTACTTTGTTCGTTATTTATGCACTTTTATTTTTAGCATTGTTGGATTCACTTTACAGAATTATTTGTCTTATATTATTTTGGAATTGATGGAAACACAGAGAAAACAGTTTATGAAAAAGAATCTATCCTCATGGTAGTAGGGAGAACATGTCTCAGATTCCCACTGAGACGGTTCAAGAAGGTAAAATGACCATGTGGCTAGAACATGTTACATGAGGCCTTAAAGCCCAGTGCTCACTCTAGCAACTGGTTACAAAACCCCGTAGGTGAGCTCGTTTGATGAAAAAGTAATCAAAATGGCTGAACCATGAAACCATGGTTTTGATTATTTTGTGCTCTTAATACCCGAATCCAAAGAGCTCTGTGGTGAACTTACTGACTGGGTGTCATGCTTGAAATGGAAATCCCACAGCAAAACGCATCAGCTGGATTTTGCTCAGCGTTTTTTCTTTTTCCAGTAATGGGTAGGTATTTTGCTAATCGATAGTTTTACAAAGTATTAGGTAATATATTTACTACTGTTTTTGATATTTACATTGGAACATATCAGATAATAAAGAGAAGAGCTGCCTGCACCTATTATTATTATATACACTTTAACATTTTTATGAAATCCTGTTTTTCCTCAGTCTTCTTATGTTTATGTCCAGTCTGATTTATTTTAGCCCGACATGATTTTGAGCTCATGCTAATTTACATAGCCAGAGTACCAGGCAGATTGTTAAGAGAAAGTGAGAATTTTCTTTACTTCATGGCTAATTCCCCGCTAAGTCCTTTCAGCAGAAGCTCTAAAAATATTAGTTATGTTATATCTTCAAGTTGTTTTTAAAATGTGTTCACAAGTTTTGACGCTTGACCGGATGTGAAAATGCCTCCTTCTGTAAAAAGGTTTAGAGTAGTTAATACAAGTAAGCTCCTGGTATACATACTTTTGAATACATTATACACACACACACACACACACACACACACACACACACACACAATGCATTTATAGAGATTATAGAGATTAACGTTTATAGAGATTGACCCCAAAGAGAGACTCCAGTACAGTTTCCTTGTTTTAGCTATGTATTTGTACTATTTTTTTCAAAATATTTTTATTTCTTCAAGATTTAGGAAAGGGCTGCCATCCAAAAACCATGCTGTTTCTGGTGGTGTATTTCAGTAGTTCCTTGCATTTATATCCTATATACCATAACTTTTTTAAAAACCTTTGCTGGACGAGTGAAATATGAGATTCTCACTCGGTTCCCGTGGTTTAGAGTCTCCAGCCTGCATCTCTACTGTAGGTACCCGAGAGAAATGGCAGCAAGGCGCTTATGTAGAGGAGCAGTGTGCTGATCAACATTCTCTTGAAGCAGCATTGACTGAATTCCTACTATGTGTGGAGTGTGATACCTGGCGCTAGGGAGAATCTGAAGATTAAAGCGACACCGCTGCTGTGCATACTGAGCCTTAGGGACACTCACGACCTAGATGTACTGCTTTATCAGAGTTATCTAACTTAGAAGACGATTCACATAAAATTATGTAGTGCCCTCAAGTTATCTAAGTTACTGCTATTTTCTCCCTTCCCTCAGTTATAAGCAGCTCACTATTAACTGGGAATTTTTTTCTCCTGGAATTTTGCGTGTGTGTGTGTGTGTGTATGTGGAATCTAGTATGAGTGCAAAATCAGAACATCCCTTTTTTGTTTTTTATAGACAGTAACTAGGCTTCTCTGGCTTTTGTAATTTGTTCTTTCTGATCATTTGTAAGTAGAATCAGTTTTCAGTGAGCAAAATGGGCATGTTTTACCTTTTGGGGGGCTGCCATGTCAATTACTAGGGTACAGTTGTTGAAGTGCAATCATTTGAATAGATAATGAAAATATATGAACATTTTCCTCATGCTAGAAATTTTATCGAAATGTTGAAGATAGATTTCACTGATAGCCAGTCCAGTCCATGAAATACATTCATTGTAGTCTTCACTAGTCTGATTGATAAATCAGATAAACAAACAGCACTTCATACATAGAAATGAGTTTCTCATGAATATAGCAACAATTATTATGACATTCTTATACTCATTTTGTTTTCTCATCCTCTGCCTTTCTTCTAGTACCAAAAGTGTACTGCAGTTGCATATTTTCTAACCCTCCACATGAGAAAAGATCTAAAGATTGATTCTACCTCGGTGGTAGAGACAGGAACCAAGGAATTTGGGATGCTAGAACTTCTCCTCTGAGGATCTGTAAATTTGAGGCCAAATCCTTTTCTTTTCACTTGCGCTGCTCCCATTTTTCCCATTAAGGCCATAGCCATAAACTAGACATAGCTATGACGTCAGCACCTCTTCATCTTCAATATTTTTACTTTCTAAATGCTGTGATTGGTTTTCTGTGCATGATACAACTTCACCCTTGGCTTTTAGCAGGAAGAGTGTCTCTGAGTTCTGTTTCAAGTGGGGAAAGATAGTTTGGCTAAATTGGGATAGAATTCTTGGGGGGTAGGTGCCAGCTGGACGGGGCAAGGGCCTTGCAGTGAAGAAGGGAGAGCAGTGGGAGGCCTTTGAGAGGTGTTCACACAGTTGACTCACATAGGTCTGATATCCCTACTGGTTTGGAACAAGGAAGGGATGTAAAGCCCAAGAGGGAGGAAGGCGGTAGCCAACTAGAACACTCTAGCAGCCAGTCAGGTAGAGGTCCAAACCACAGTACTTGTATCAGAACCTCTTGTCCAGGGCACCCACCATGTGAACCCTTGTGTAACACATCAGCATGCTTGTCTAGTTTTACTACTTGGAATAGCAATGTGGGATGAATAGCAGTATAATATAACATGATATGGAACAGTACACCTGGAGGGAACCTTGGAAATCATTCATTCAACACCCTCTATATTGCCAAGCATTGTTTTGGGTGCTGGGGATTCAGTGATGGGCAAGGCAGATAAGGTCCCTCCCTAGGCGGATCTTACTGTCTAAAGAAAGGACAAATAAATAACTATCAAGAAAATATGAGATATTCACAAATACTATAAAGAAAACAAAACAAGATCATATGACAGTAATTGGATGACAACTTTAGATTGAACAATCAGAAAAGACTTAGGCAGGTGGAGGCACTTGAGCTGAGACCTGTGGAAGAGAAGGAGCCAGTGGGATGAACATTTGCAGGGAAGAGTTTTTCCAGGTGGAGGGAACAACCAGTGCAAAGGCCATGAGCTGTGGGAAAAGCTTTATGTATTGGGGATCAGAGAAAAGAGCAGTGTGATTGGAGCAGAGTAAGAGAAGAGAATGGTTGGCCAAAGTTTGGAAAGGTAGGTAGGAGCCATATCATGACACCTTGTAGGCCAAGGCAGAGATCAGTGTGCATCCCTCCTTCTAAAGATGAAAGAGCTCAACTTCAGAGAGGCAAAATGCCTTGACCAGGGTGCTTAGTGGCAGCCTGGGCTCTGATTGCTGCTCTGACCTCCACATCACACTCACATTCCCACCAAAAGAGCGGTTCACTTAAACTCTTATGTCATATATCGATTTTCATGTCATAATGGGGGGTTATAGCACCACTCACATGAAATTCTTAACAGCAATATTGATAAGAAACAAAAGAAGAGAGACCATGCCCAGAGGCGAGGGAAACACTGCAAACCAGCATTGTCTCCTTAGTTCTTCATGGTGTATGAAACATGTACAGAATGCATGGACACAAAAGCAGACACACAAAGCAATGCATGTGAAGAGGAGGTAAACTCATTCCAAGTGTACTTCTAATTTGGTTCCACAGAACTCTGACCTAGCTGGTGGCCATCTTGAGTCTACCACCAGCATTGAAAAATGGGGCTTCCTGGGCACTTGCAAACAGATGGTTGTTTGCACTATTAGCGTCACTTTGGGGCAACAAAGATGTGTTTAGCTTACTTTTACCATCTGTCTATCCTTTCATATATTGACTCAATCATGGGCACTTACTAAGAAATAACTTCTACGCTGCACATCTTGCGGAGCTCCGGACTGCTCCATAAGACAAAGTCATTGCTGCCTAGAGTTTACATCTGTATCTCACAGATGTGGACACAAGCTCAGAGAAGTGAAGCGAATGACTCAAGTTAACACAGCTGATAGATGATAGAACTGATGTTTGGATCCAAACATATCTGACTCCCCTCTTCTTCGTTTATCAAGTATTTGTGGAGCACATCTATCCCAGGGACTGTGTTAGGCCCAGAGAGCGGAAGTGAGACATCAGGCGTGGTGCCCTCATAGAGTTTGCAGTCTATGCTGGACAACCTTCCAGTGTCTCAGAAATAGCCCACGGAAATGGAGAGGAGCGGATGATTTTCTCATATTCAGTTTTCAAAAGAGCAGGACAGGTCAGCTTGTGCACAAGCCAGAATCTCCTGGCATGTGCAATGCCCAGGGCTGTTCTTCTTTGGCCAGTTGGATACTGGCATTGGCTTTGGACGAGGCTTTGCTGCATTGATTGTTTATCTCACAATAGCATTTGAGGCAGGAAGATGTTTACTTGGCCTCTCTTTTGCTACCTCCCCTTAGGTGGACAGGTAAAGAGTGGCTGTTATTTTTGCATGAAGACAAATGACAATGTGATACTTTTGCCATATTTGTAGACCAAGTTTTATGTCCTGTGTCCAATTAGGTCATCCATCTGACTACATATGGGTGGGAGAAGAGTATGACTTAGCGATAAAGAAAAATATGTCTTAGAGAACCCTTTGGTCTGAGTTCAAAATCTGACTCCGGGGGCTTCCCTGGTGGCACAGTGGTTGAGAGTCCGCCTGCCGATGCAGGGGACGCGGGTTCGTGCCCCGGTCCGGGAGGGTCCCACATGCTGCGGAGCAGCTGGGCCTGTGGGCCATGGCCGCTGGGCCTGCGCATCCGGAGCCTGTGCTCCGCAACGGGAGAGGCCGCGACGGTGAGAGGCCCGCGTACCGCAAAGGGAAAAAAAAAAAAACAACTGGCTCCACTACTTACCATCTCTAAGTTAGTTAATGTTCCTTGACTTCAATTTTCTCAGGCTTTTTTTATTAGGAATTATCATAGTACCTACTGCAAAAGGTTGTTTTGAAGAGTTCATGAGATAATCCCTCAAGAGAGTTTAGCTGAGTGGTGTAACCAAGTTGTTACAGGTTGGTGGCATAATTTTGGTGTTCAAATTCTACCAGTAACTCATTTTTGCTTTTTTAAGGCAACTAGGGCCCAAAGTATTAATGGAAAACTAATTTTTAAAATCACCTGGTATATTTAGTTCCTATTCCTGCTGCAACAAATTACCACCAATGTAGTGGCCTAAAACAGAATAAATTTATTCTATTACAGTTCTGGAGGTCAGAGTCTGAAATGAGTCTTAAGGGGTTAAAATTAAGGTATCCCAGAGCTAATTCTTTCAGGAGACTCCAGGGGACAATACTTTCTTTGCCTGTTCCAGATTTTGGGGCTGCCAGCATTCCTTGGCTTGTGGCTATATCACTCTAATCTCTGCCTTTGTGGTCAAATAGCCTTCTCCTCTCTGACCTCTGACCCTCCTGTCTTCCTTTGTTATGGACTCTTGTGATTACATTGGGCACACCTGGATAATCCAGGATACTCTGCCCATTTCAATATCCTTAATCTCATCTGCAACGTCTTTCTTTACCATGTACTATAGGTTAAATTGTGTCTCTTAAAAGGATACATTGGGCTTCCCTGGGGATGCAGTGGTTAAGAATCCGCCTGCCAATGCAGAGGACAGAGGTTCGAGCCCTGGTCCGGGAAGATCTCACATGCCACGGAGCAACTAAGCCCGTGCGCCACAACCACTGAGCCTGTGCTCTAGAGCCCGCAAGCCACAACTATTGAGCCCGCAAGCTACAACTACTGAAGCCCGCGCGCCTAGAGCCCGTGCTCTGCAACAAGAGAAGCCACAGCAATGAGAAGCCCACGCACTGCAACAGAGTAGCCCCCACTCGCTGCAACTTGAGAAAGCCCGCGTGCAGCAACGACGACCCAATGCAGCCAGAAATAAATAAATTAAAAAAAAAAAAGATATGTTGAAGTTCTAATCCTTGGTATAACCAAATGTGCCCTTATTTGGAAATAGTGTCTTTGCAAGTTAAAATGAGGTCATGCTGGATGAGGGTGGACCCTAATCCAATGACTCGTGTCTTCACATGACAAGGAGAATTTGGACACAGACTCACAGAACAGAACACCATGTGCAGACACAGAGACTGAAATGGCATACAAGGAGAACACCATATGACAACAGAGACAGAGTCTGGAGTGATGTGTGTATAAGCCAACGAAGGGCCAAGGATCGTATTGTCAGCAACCACTGGAAGCTAAGAGAGAGAGGCAGAGAACAGATTCTCCCTCTGAGTCTCCAAGAAGGAATCACCCTGCTGACACCTTGATTTTGTACTTCTGGCCTCCAGAACTGTGAGAGAATAAATTACCAGTTTGTGGTAACTTGTTACAGTAACCCTAGGAACTATACTGTGTAAGATAACACATTCTTAGATTCTGGGAATTAGAATGTAGACATCTTTGGGGACCATTATTCAGCCCACCTCCCACACATATTGCTCAATCCTCCCTCCGCCACTCCCTTAATACAGGACTCTCTGATAAGTGGTACCAAAGTACAAGCTGTAGTTCTGGAAACGAGGGTAAATGAGGCTTCCTTAAATTGCACACTGATTCTGAGTTGGTAAACTCAGGGCCACTGACTCCATCATGTGCACATGCTGTGATCTCACAGTATGTGAGGCAGTCGGCTAGGCCTGGGAGATAGACCTTGTGCATCCCCCCAAGGACCTTACTGCATGGGGTGTACCCAGAAGGGGCAGAGAGTAGAACCCAATCTTTAACACACAGCACTCTCACTCACCACTAAAAATCAGAGCCTGAAACTTGTCTTAGCCTTTTCTGGATCTGTTTAATAACAACACTTCTTTCTGGGGAAAGAAAGAGGATGGAAAAAAAGAATTTAGAAAATTTCAATGTAACAACCACCCCACCCACTGGAAGAGGGGAAAAAATGCTACTCCTCATGGACTGATATGGAAATGGAGAGCAAAACGGGCAGAAGCCCCCCATCCCAACCCCACCAGTAGTCATAAGCATACAATAAGTATCAATGAATATTGGTATTATTTTCATCGTGTTCACAGCTGTGTTCTGCCTTTCCCCGTAATCTGGATTGTCAACTCTCTGACTATCCTTCATAGTCAATGAATACTTCCCCCTGTCAGTCTGGGGAAGATGTATATGATCTGGTTGGTCAGTCTTCTGATAATGGGGGATATCCCCCAACCATCATTTGTGCAGGGTCTCTTATTTCCTCTTTATGTCACAAGAACACTAAGACTGTGATCCATCTGAGTTGGCAGAGCTGGACACGTTTTGGAAAGAGAAAAGCAGAAATGTATAACTATAGAGGAAAATTGAGTAGGCAAACCCACTGGATCCTATTCTTTGTTGAGAAGCCAGAACAGGGAATTTGGCTTCATGACACATTGGGAGTGTTCTGTTACAAATCTTGCTGTGGTAGAGAGGTGACAGGTTTACTTGGTTGTCCTTACGTTGGTGGGGAAACTTTCACTTGAGACAGAGGTAGGGGTATCTTTCCAGTCCCTGGATCCCATCTACACAGCTGGATGCAGGGTGTTTTGAGGCTGCACTGTGGCCAGAGCACAGAGCACTGCCCGGGAATTCAGGCATTTAGCTTCCATTCTATAACAGGAACACATTAAGCCAGATCATTCCTGGATCATGAATAGAGTTCAGAAATGAATAGTAATAGTAATAATAATACTTAGTTGATATTGATTAAGTACTTTGGGGTAACAGGTGCTCTCTTAAGTACTTTACACTATTACTTTCCTCTGAGGAAACTGAGGTTTAGTCATTTGTCCACTATCACAGATATAAAATACCAAAGTCAGGATTTAAACCTAGGACTTTCTAACTCCAAAGGCTAAGCTTTAAACCATCTTACTATAATTGTCTCTGGGAATTCATATTCCATGTTAAATAAAACCCACTTGGTTTTGGTACTTTTTCTGTAACATGCAGTATGGAAATTACGGTAAAAAGCAACAGAAAGTTTAAGCATGGTTTCCTGCAGACCCCATTTTGCTGGAGATTGGGGTGAATTCAGGCCAATGAGAATGTCATGAGCTGAAAAGACTTTGCTAGGACCCTGTGATGTTTAGAAAATTACTTTCCAGGATGCCTTGATCCCTGCTGTCACAGTATGAACCTCATTCCTCTCGTCTGTCTTAAGCAGAGATGGAGATCTGCCAGTAACTATTTCCTCAAAATAAGCCTTCATTGTGCCTGAAGATTCTTCTTTGGACTCCTGTCTTAGTTTCCTTTCTGTGTAACGCACGCAAAGCGTCATCCTGCTAAGGTGGGAACTTAGATACTCTCCTTTTCATAGCTCACCAGGTAGCTCTGAACTTGTAGCTCCTGGGCTAAGCATTCTAGCAAGCATCTCATCTGCTGGGAGCTGCTTCCCTGATGACGGTGGTTTCGCTGGGCTGTTGTAGGCAAACAGCTCTGTTTCTTCACACCATTGATTGGGATGGCAGAGGGAACAGTGGGCATCTCCAGCCAAATGACTGGAAAGACCCAGGACAGTAGGGCTGTCTGCTCCTGCTGTGAGTCTTCTCTCTCCTCAGTAGCCACGTGGAAGCCATTGGTGGCCCTAAGCACCATTGGCAACCCCAGTTAATTTTGAGTTTCCAAGGGAGTGGATGAAAAACAAAGCTGATCTTAATTCTATTTATAGGATGGATTTGCTGAAAAGTAGGAAAATGGTTGATACTCTGTTTTATTCTGGTGAAATATTGGAGCTGGTTGCTCATAACAATATTGTAAGTACCCTACAAACAAGGCGACTTGCATTAACAAATGATGTGACTATAGTAGCCCTTGTGCCTGACCACAGTGGGAATTACTTAGATAACTAGGTAGTGCCCTGAGAATTCCCAAAGCTATTTCAGGCTAGTGAAAGGAAACCCACACCAAGCACACAGTGTTTTAGTTTGGCCACAGTTATTTTAGCCCTAAGCAGTGGCTGAGAGGCAGTGATTGATGTTTTCCCATCATGAAGCACAGTTGGTTAGCTCCTTACTTCGTCTCAAATTTATTGTCACGGAAGGACATTTGTTTGTTACAATATGTCAAGAAGGAAGAAAAAAGTCGTTAAAGGTCAGATAGTTATTAATCATTTTAACTGAGGAAAGGATTTAAAAATCAACTCCATGGTAGGGCCTCTTTAAGTGCCTTACCAATGATCCGTTCTAAAACAATCTTCATTTGTAAGTGACCGTTTTCTCCCCTAGTTGTCAAAAGGCAAGAATTTTTCCCCTCCTTATTATCCTGTGGTCCAGATGCACTAGTTACGGTTCATCTCATTTCATAAGAACACATACATCACATTGGTGCAAATAATCAAGCAGCACCTGTTTCACAAAGCCTGGCCAGCCGCGCTCATTAGGCAACAACCAATAGAGGGCAAGTATGGTTTGATGGGGATGGAGGGTGAAAGCTATTAGAAATAGAAAAAGACAAAGGGTTTAGATAGGGGAGATTCCAGCTAAGCCAGCAATGTGCCAATCCATGCAGGCGTCTCCTAGGATCTTTTCTTTATCTGCCACCTACCTCTCTATGCAGTTATATGGCAGAGAAACTCATTGGTCATTCTGCAGTTTGATACTTCCTAGGATTTGGAGGCTGACATGATCTCATTCCTTATCCACTTCCAAGTGACCAATTACTCTTTATCATCAAACACTATTTAACTGTTTCATGCAGGGTACAAAAGTTGGATTTTTAGATGATCTTTAAAGGAAAAACTTGGTTCCCTTGGCCCTGCAGTTAGGTGAGTCAACAGGAGGAAGGCCTTTGACAAAGGCAACCAAGGGCCCTCCAATAGACATTTCACTGTAAAGTTCGTGCCTTTGATGGGAGCGGCTGGGAAGAAGAAAGACAGCTGGAAAAATGCCATGTGCAGGGCTCTCAGAGTTTCCAAACTCTTCACCCTGTTTTTCCTAATGTTGTTCTTTTTTTTTTTTTCTATTCCACCAACTGAATTTTGAGCTGAAAACCCTAGAATAGATAAGGCAGAAAGCAGTTTCGCTTAGGGCTTGTTTAGAAATTCATTACAAACTCATTAAATTCATGTTTAATGTAAAGTGGAAGTTTGGGGCCTTGAGTAATCAGGTATGTTTAAGGGAAGATATTAAGATCTCAGCTACATTTTCTTACCATTGCTGTTCCGCACATTGACCAGCTGGGATAAAGCCCAAAGCCAGGAGCAGAAGGGCTAGTGTTTGAAAAATCTTTGTAAACAGTCCCCGGCTCTGCACCCCACCGGTGGAGAGAGTCCTCACTGGAACACCATCTCGGCTACCATAACTTGGTGGAATTTGCAAGGAAGGCCTAGCTCCACTGTACGGTTTCAGCACCCTTGCCTTAGTCAGATTGCTCTTGGAATGAATAAACACAAATATATTTATGGACAACTACAAAAGCTTCCTCTTGTTTCTGAATAATACATTAGAAACAAATCCTTGGCTCTTTTGCTACATTATTTCTCAAATTTTTCACATCAGTTCAACAATGATGACTGGGTAAAGCAAAGACACTGTTTTGGTGAAGAAGAACTTGGAGGTGGAGATATATCTATGCATCACTCCCTCTCAGAGCTTTCCATGCACTCAGAATTAATCCACACTGCTTATCCTGGTGTCCCAGGCCTACATGCTGTGGCCCCCTCCTGCGCCTCCAACCTGATCTTACGTGATCATCCTCACTGCTCCTTATACTTTCACCATCTCAGCCTCCTTTCTTTTCTTCCAGTGTTCCAGCCTTCGTCCCATTTTTTTGCATCCCCAGATCTTCACATGGCTGACACTTTCCTGAACTTCAAGTCAAACGCCACCTCTTCCGAGAGGCCTTCCCTGACCACTTCATATAGCATCAAGCTCTCTATTATGTCATTTCTCTGTAATTCCTTTTTTAATGGCCTATGGTCTGTCTTCCTTCAGCAGAATATATGCTTTACGAGCGTGAGGTCCTTCTCTCATTCACCTGTGTGTCTCCAATGACTGGCACATAGACATGTTTAATCAGCACTACTGAGTAGCTGAATGAACTGGAAGTCAAAAGATCTATGTTCTGTTCCGTCTTTCCCGTTATTAAGCTGTGTTCATTCCTAGAACTCTCTAGGTCTCAACTTCACCTTTCGTATAATGAAAACATTTGAGCCAGATTTCCAAGGTTAGTTTCACACCTGATTTTAAGTTTTTACATTGGCTGTGCTTCATTGAATCCTGTTTCACTTTATGGGCCTAAAAGACTATTTCCACAAGACCATTTCACAAACAGCTCCCACTGACTGAGCCTTTGACATAGTTCTTGGGACAACGATGTTATTATCTCTCATTCATTCAACAAGCATTCTTTGAGAAACAGGGACAAATTAGGCTTTTGGGAATACAGCAATGAGCCAGACCTCTGCTCTCAAGGTTCTTACATTCTCAAGAAGACAAAAACTACAATCAGCAATATCAATACGATGGTAAGTACCATGATAGGGGAGTGTTCTCTGATGGCCCATTAGCAGAACACCTAACATACATAGGAGGTATCAGGGATACTTCCATGACACTGTGACAGTTCAAACATGACCAGAAAGCTCGTGTTACCCTGGTGAGGATGAGGAGGGGAAGGGTATTCCAGGAAGAGGCTCTAACATGTGTGAAGGCCTCTGAGGGAGAGAGAGCATGACATGTTTCCATTAAACTTTGCAGTTAGACTGGATGGGGCAGAGGCTGCAGGGACATGACTGAGAAATGTAACTGAGCCTGGCTGTGGCAAAGCCAAGGTCATCTTACATTGTTTGGTTCTCTGGTTCCTAAAGGAAGAGGCCTTCGTAAGTGTCTTCGGAGGCACAAGATCTAGAAAAGGACAAATTGTTTGGTTTGGGCACCTGTTAAATTACGTATTCTCCAGGACACTAGCATATTAAATCCATTTCTATAGAAGATACAAGATTGGTACCACCTCGCGATTTCATTTGACTTTCATCATAATACCCTACACATAATCTCGTATTTAACTGGGATGATTTCAGAGAACTATTTGCAGAGAAGTTCCATTTTTTTTTCCCTTACGGAATATAGAAAATAGCGCTAGATAATACAGTGGATTTTCAAACTTTGCCAATTCCCGCTAACAGCCTTATGTGCTTATCCATCAGTTTTGTGACATTCAGTTTTTATTCTGCTTAATATGGTGTGTCGAGTTCCCCAGGTTCTCAGCGCATGTTGTCATGGTACTAGGGACTGGGTACGAGGCAATATACTGTTGGGAAAAATGGCATTTCTGATAGTTTTTCCCTTTCAATATGTTGGTCATGCCTATGAACACCGAAGAAGTTATCTTGTGCTAATTTGTAAAAGTCTGATGATTTGAAACTTTGTTCTGAGGACATATGAATACAGTTTCGCTATAGACTGAGTTTTAGGGCTCTTCGTCCCCCCCCAAATTCATATGTCAAGCTACCTCGGAATGTGACTGTATTTAGAGATACCCTTTAAAGAGGTGATTACGGTTAAATGAGGTCATATGAGTTTGCCTTTATCCAATTTAGCTAGTGTCTTTATAGGAAGAGGAGATTGGGACACAGACATGCACAGAAGAAAGTTTATGAAAAGACGGAGGGAAAAGACAGCCACCCACAAGCCAAGGAGAGAGACCTCAGAAGAAACAATCATGTTGACATCTTGATCTTGGACTTTAGCCTCTAGAATTGTGAGGAACTAGATTTCTGTTGTTTAAGCCACCCAGTCTGCGGTACTTTGTTATGACAGTCCTCACAAACGAATACAAACTCTGTCCCCTTTTTTATATGGAGAAGTTGAAGATTACACATAATTCATTCATTTATGAACTAGCCTACTATATCTTTGATTGATTTGAGGGGAAATGTTTACATGTATTTTTTTAGGAATGTATTATCAGGGTTTGCTGTCAAGAGTGTTATCAGCTCCCCCTGACAAGTCTACAAGACCCCCTCGAAGGGGAGGAAATAAGGGAATATAAGAAGGATTAAAGCAAATGCATCAGTTATCAGGAATTGTGGTATTTATGATAATGATACTGGTGAGTCATCCCATCTTCGGAGCATGGTCAGGATAGAGAACTGTGAGCTGAAATGATATCATAGGCTTTGGAATGAATATACAGTTTATAATTTACAAAATGTATGGGTACTCTTTTGAATGGACAGGTCTTCAGTGGTTTAAGTACTTGGTGTTGTAGAATGAGCATCGATGGAGAAATCTGGAGAGCTGGGTTTTAGATCTGTCACTAGGTCCGTGGAACCTTGGGCCCTCTACTTTTCCTCTGTGGATCTCACAGTTGTCATCCTTGAGCTAAAGGGATTGTCCTAGATGATCCTGTAGGTCCATTCTATCCTTAACATTTATTGAGTGTCCCCAGTGGGTAAATGTGGTTGAAAAACATTTCACACCTCTTTGACTTTTTGGTGGGTTTAAAAGCAATCCATCCAGTTACTAGTTATAGAAGTCAAACTGTAGAAAACTTAGCTCTGCTTCCAAATTTTGAAGGTGTTAATAGAAGCATTATAAACCATTGTTCCTTCAATGTCCGTCTAGTTATTTCATCCACATTTTCCTCTCCATGGGGTCAATGCTGTGTAGTATTGTAAAATAAATCTGTCTTCTGATTGATAGTATGAAAAATGCTACATAGCCTCAGAACCCAAATGGGTTGTCATGACGACTGATGACATTTCTATCCTGCATAGTGTACTGGGAATACATGGCCTGTGTGTCCCTGCAAACTGTTTCATGTTATTTTTGCAGTGGGAAAGCTGGAGCCAGGAATGGTGTGAAGATAGAAAGTTATCCCACTCAAATCTTCAGATTATGGGCTTAACTTGGGCAGAGATGATGTTTTCTTTTGTTTGTTTTTGTTCTTTTTTGCGGTACGTGGGCCTCTTACTGCTGTGGCCTCTCCCATTGTGGAGCACAGGCTCCGGACGCGCAGGCTCAGCGGCCATGGCTCACGGGCCTAGCTGCTCCGCGGCATGTGAGATCTTCCCGGGCCGGGGCATGAACCCGTGTCCCCTGCACCGACAGGTGGACTCTCAACCACTGCGCCACCAGGGAAGTCCGAGATGATATTTTATAATCATTAAATCTCTAGGCATTGTATTAAAGTAAGCACGTAGTACATGATTTTTACATAAATAAATGAATAAATATCAGAATTTTGCTGGTACATAACCCCCAACATAAAAGACTTGAGAGAGTGGCATGGACATATATACACTACCAAACGTAAAATAGATAGCTAGTGGGAAGCAGCCGCATGGCACAGGGAGATCAGCTCGGTGCTTTGTGACCACCTAGAGGGGTGGGATAGGGAGGGTGGGAGGGAGGGAGACGCAAGAGGGAAGAGATGTGGGAACATATGTATATGTATAACTGATTCACTTTGTTATAAAGCAGAAACTAACACACCATTGTAAAGCAATTATACCCCGGTAAAGATGTTAAAAAAAAAAAAAAGGCTTTTACAAAGTCAGTTAACTTTGGAAAGTCTTATTTATCACAGTGAAGTCAACATTTATGGGTTTTGCTGACCAACATTTACTTACACTCCAATTTTCTTCTGGGATGTCATTCCCTCTCCAACTCTTTGTCAGTGGGTTTTGGGTTAAAGTCACTTTGCCACCAGCCACAAGAGTGGGAAAATGACTTGGGCCTTGCCAATCAAAGCATTATATCCTTGTGTCCATAGTAACTGATTCAGAGATAGACATGTGACCCAGTTATACTGAGATACACTGCTGAGAGACAGAGGCACACATTCCTCTTTAGCTGGTCTTACCTGAGTGTTGATTGGTCTCAAGCTGTTGGCAACCATATTGCCATCGATGGAGCTTGAGGATGCAGTCATTGGAAGCAAAGCAGAGCCAAAAGATAGGCAGGGACTTGAACCTGGTGACATTGTTTGAGCCACTCCTAAAGTTAGACCTTCCTTTGCACTTATCCATTTTATGAGCCAATAAATTCCCTTGTTGTTTAAGATACTTGGGGTTGCACTTTCTGTCACTTTCAACAGAAACCATGCCTATAGACATAGGCCTACGGTAAGCTTTGAGGGACAGTGGAAAAAATCCTGATCCATGGACAAAACTCTTGACTGTTTAATTTGGGGCAAGTACCTCTTCGAAAATGGGACCAAGTATTCTAGACAGTCCTATTCCTTATGTTCTTAAGGGGATCAAACTTGAAAACACGTTTTTGAAATGTTTTGTAAAATGTAAAACTTCTTTACTGCTGTTAGCTATTAAATTTTTGACAGTGGGGACTGTAAATGTTGCTGCAGAACAACGTTTTGACTGGCAGCTGCTATGTCCGTGATACCTAAATACACATCTCTGTTATTTCATGCCTTAGGCCTAAAGGAAACCATGTGATGCAAAACAATTTTGGTTCAGATAAATCTTTGTTGTGAGGGGCTGTCCTATGCATTATAGGCTGATTGGCAGCATCCCTGGCCTCTACTCACCAGATGCCAGTACACCCCCTACCCCAGTTGTGACCATCAAAAGTGTCTGCAGATGTTGCTAAATGTTCTTTGTGGGAGCGAAGTTGTCCCCCTCCTCCAAAAGAGAATCACTGGTCTAGTGGATGGGTAGATAATTGTACCTAATCGTCTGAAAGAAATGGACACATTAAGTCAAAGATTTCATTTGTTAACTCAATTATGACATTTTATGGAACGCTAATTTTTTTCTCTGTTATGGACTAAATGTTTGTGCCTCCTGAAATTCATATGTGGAACCTCTAACCTCCAATTTGATTTGGAAGTGGGGCTTTGGGGAGGTCATTAGGGTTAGATGAGGTCATGAGGGGGGGCTCTCGTGATAGGATTGGTGCCCTTGTAAGAAGAGACACCAGGGAGCTTGCTCTTTCTCTCCCCTTGTACGAAGAAGAGGTCATGTGACCACAAAGCAAACTGGCAGGTGCCTACAAGCCAAGGGAGGAGGCCTTGGGATGAAACCTAGCTTGTTGGCACCTTGATCTTGGACTTCTCAACCTCCAGAACTGTAAGAAGTAAGTCTCTGCTTTTTTAGCTACCCAGGCTGTGGTATTTTGTTATAGTAGCCCGAGCTATCTAGTATAATCTCCCAGGCCCTGACCTAAGCTCTGGAGATGCAGTATTAAATATAACACAGTCCTTGCCTTAGGAGTTCACAGTCTAGTGGGGAAGACATATACATACATGTCAACATGAAACCGAAATAGAGTCTGCCTAATGCTACACTCAGTACCCAGCCACCCCAGGGTGGGCAAGTGGGGAAGCAGTTGGGGAATGGACTGAGTTCAAGCTGAGTTATAAATAGGACTAAGTGAAGTGAAACAGGTGACAAGGCCATTGCAGTCAAAAGGCACCATATATGCCTGGTGGACTTGGTGGTGGCAGAGAACATGGTGTTTCTGGGACTTATAGTACCTGGTCTGGCTGAAGTGAGCAGCAAGAGATGGGAAGTGGTCAGAACTGTGGCTGGGGTGGAGGATAGAGGCCAGGTCATGATCTGGTATGCTATTCTAAGCAGCTCAGACATATCCTATAGGTTTTGAGGAGCCTCTGAAGGGTTTTAAGTAAACTGTATCTTGCTAGATGTGTTCTTCAATATCTGGCTTCAAAGTAGAGGATGGGCTGGAGAGGGCATGGTTCGTTAAGAGGCTGCTGCAGTAACTTAGTGAAAGATAACACAGCTTAAACTAAAGCAATAGTTATGGAAATAGAGAGGAAAGAGGCAGATTATGGTGACATTTAGGAAGTGGTCTTGACAAGACTTGGTGACTGATTAGATCTGGGGGTAAGGGAGAAGGGAATCAAAGATGTCTCTGAAGTTCTTCTTAGTGTGTGTGTGTGTCTGTGTCTCTGTTCCTTTTCCAGATACCATTGTTAAAACAGGGCAGCTGAGGTTTTCTCGTGGGGACTGAGAACTCAATCCGTATTTGGGTGTTCTCAGGAAGGGGAATAAACTTTAATTCCCACCTTGGGAAGGGGCTGCACTTTAAGAACCTGACGTATCCTATAAAGATGCATACATGTGGCTGATGTCTCTGCCTGAAGGCTGATAAAAATACAAAGAGAAAACACCTTGCTTATAGCAGCCTTAATGTATCCTGGAGGGCTATGTTCTTGGGAACCCTATCGAAGGAGAGAGACTGGGGGGAAATAGCTGTCTTGTGCTCACTGATAACCCTCACAATAACTTCACTCGTGGCGTTGATTTGGATTGCCCCCTGAATGTGAATTTCATGCTTGATGTAAGTCATCTCAAAACCCATGGAAAGAATTTGGGCAGAGGAAATGAGATTTGTGTAATCTGCTTTGGCTTCTGTTCTCTTCTAGCATCTCCAGCAACTCTCCCTGCTTCTTTTCCTTGGTGGTTTTAAGCTCTACTTTGTTATTCTGGTTCCTCAGACCTTTTCCCAGCTGTGGTGTGGCAGGCCACAAGGGCAAGTCTAAGCTTGCATTAGCCACTTATTTTTAGTTGGAAAATCTTGTTCTGAATATACATGAAGAAATTATTTGTCCTTTAACTCTGAATGACTTAATGTGGATGTTTCCTGACTGGTTCTTAAAATCAGACAAATCATTTGATCTCAAAGTGAAATCAAATGATTCTCCCAAGCCCCGCTTCTCCCTGCAAGGAGATGACTTATGATATGTTTGAAGAGGGTGTTCATCTGAGCCCACACTTGTATTCATACCTGGGCTGTGTGTGAGTCAGTTGGCCTGGGGAGTCAGGCAGGCATCTGTTTGCATGGGTTGACTTATAAGGGGGCTTCTGTATGTTAGCTAAAGGAGTAGGAAGTATTTTTGCATGGGTGCCTAGGGTCTGGAACAAGATAGAATGACATGTCATGAGTCCTCCAGCTTACTCCTTGGACTGGGTTGGAATGCCAGTAGGGTAAGAGAGTGAGCCAGGGCTGAAGGAATTTGTTTTCAAAGGCTTAAGTGAGAGGGTGTGGCAGAGAGAGAGAAGGTCACTATCACTGCATGGACGTTACACTTACTTTTGCAGATCTAGGACTGGCAACTTAGGGAACATCCATACGGAGCATGGACGTTGGTTGCAGACATGATAAACATGAGAAACGTAAGTAGACTTGAGCACATCAGAGGCAACTCTGGGAATCCCCAGGACAACACTGTGGGAGGCTGATGAGGAGGGCCTGAAGCCTTCCAGAATAAGTTTGAGTAGGGTTTGAGTCATCTTACCTCATTTGTACTTAAAGGCATCTGAGATACTAGGTTCACCATAAAAGCCCTGGGCGGGAAAACATTTATCTATATGTGCAGTGGACCTTTAATCAAAAACCTGGAGTGAGTCCCCTGGTAGAATTTCAGTCAATGTCCCCCATCTACTTATCACATTCTCTGACTCTTAAATGTCATCGAAAATCTCTGCTTTCTGAGTGACAAAGCAAAGAATGTGAGATTAGAAACAAATTGCCTGGCTAAACTCTGGGCTGCTTATTATGTAAAATCTGAAAGTGCCATTAGCTCTGCTGAGCTGATAATCATCAAGGCTGTGGTCTAGCGTTTGTGGAAGAGAAGCCAAGACCAGGCTCTCTGAGCTGTTGATTTCCATCTAAATGTTCTGTTTGATTGTGTGTTGATTTGGGAATCTGACTGGTGTGCCATGCACTCACCCTCCCACTTTACTTAGGAAGCTTGAAAGTTAGAACATCCACATTTTAAAAATTTCAAACAGATCCACAAATGGAAGTATTTATGCTCCCGTATTTCCGTGAAAAGTACAACAGGCTGTACTGAAAATTTTCAGCAAGTGCTATTTATGCTTATTGCGTGGCACAGGTCCGTCTCAGCTCTGTGTCCAAGTAGTACAGCCCTGTGTGTCTGATTTGGATGTCCGGTTGGAGAAATGAATGATGCTACTGGACAACATCAAAAGTCAAATTCACCCATCATCGTTGTCTATGAAATGAATGATAAAGAAGCTTATATAACGGGGTGGGAGGAAGAAAAGAATCTAATACCCAACAATAGGAGATTTATTAAGTAGGCTATGGTATTCTATAGAAGAATATGTTGCTATTTAAAATGATGCCATGTGTAAGAAGAATATCTAATAACATGGGAAGATACCTATAATGTAATGCTAAGTCAGAAAAGTAGGTTACAAAGATGAATATATACCTCCATATGGAATGTTCCTAGCCCTCGATATGTGGCAGCATTAAGGCTGTGCTTGCTCCTTTTATAGATACAACAGGTCTTTTCTTTTCCTTAGACTACCTGGAAGGATGCTGAGTTAATTGGCAGTATCCTCCCAAGCTCATTAGTCCACGTACAACTTCCTCAGAGCTTGCATTTCCACCGGTTCTGACTCAAGACCATTTGAAATAGATAAAATGGTGGTCAGCCATCCTCTCCTTTGTCACTTTATCTGTTACTCAGAATTTTGAAAACAATTGTAGGCACCAATATCCTGCTTATCGTCTGCATGCCAGCACTTGTATAAAAGCCAATTACAAGGCATTTGTCATTGTTTTTATACCATAACTTGATAATTTTATTTAGACAGGGGCATTTTGTGTTGATAAATCTAGGTAGATTACCAAGTCAGAATACATTTATTAAAATACCAATTAGATCTTGCTCCCTCATCCATCATAAGACCTTTAATTCTTGTGTGGTTTTGGCGGGGTGTTCCAGGAACCATGTTCACCTGAGTAAATGACTTAAATCAAATTGGCATTTTGCAAGGATTACCTTTCTTGAAATTTCAAGGCAAGCCGTTCTTCATGTATTCTGAGAATAATAAGCAATATTGTTTTCAAGCCTTACCGCTTCATTGTTGGGGTACAGCATGGGAAATAGCAAGTCTAGGAGGCTGAAGCTGGAAGTGGTTGCTTTCCAAAGGGAGATTATCTCCCAAGGTGCTTACGGACTTGGAAGGAGCACAACCAGTGACACGAGCACAGCGGAAAGTGGAATTAGCAACAGTTAGGGTCTGGAGGAAGAGATGGAGCTAGTGAGAAGAGCAGATGCTGTTCCCTAAATGATCGTTTTGGATGTTCTTAAGATGAACACCATGTCTTTTCCCTCCCCTCTCCCAACTTTTACTTTCTGCCAAAACTAGTTGACAAGAATAATATTTCTTTTTTCCTGAAATGTCTTTTCAGGATTGGGTATTCTGCTGCTTGCTACCTGCCACTGACACCTTGCATGAAAACATGTGCAGCAGGTGGCAGTAAAAGAGCTTCTCCTGAAGGAGAAAACAGAAAAGAAGACAGGAGTTGGGCAGGAAGGAAGGTAAAATAGGAGGAAGCAGAGATGAGAAAAATGGAATAGACTGATTTGGAAGAAAAATTCTTTAGTAAATCTTTATTGAGCACTTATTTGGGGCAAGGCATTATGAGTGTATTTGGTTGACAGTGTCAAAAATGAAACGTGAGCAAGCTCACATAAGAGGTAGAGTTTATTGGAAGGATACTGGTGTAGCTTACAGAATACAGAGAAGAGAAGAAAGCTGGGTTCCCTATGGCTTCTGTTTCCCTCTATAAGTTGCTTTTATTCTCTTTAGCAACAGGAGGTTCCTCCCTGAGCACAAGGGAACATGGCCTCAGGCAGTGAACTAACACCACTTTATTTGAGTGATCCAAGATTTGACAGCTCAGCTTAAACAATCTTGTGACGGACTCTGGCCCAGCGTGAGTCACATACCTCCCTTTAACCAATCATGTTGCATTGGGGGGATGGTAGGCTATGATTGGACAGATCTGAGTCATGCACCCATCTTTGGCTGGTGGCAGGGTACCATGATTGACAGTTACCATGAGAACCATGTTTTGAGTTGGAGAGAAGATATTCCTCAAGGAAAGAAGTATTATAAGGAAAGGTGGGAGTGGGGATGGGAAGTGACAGCAAACTCTCCCTGAACAACAATTGAAGGGAACTAAAATGAATACAAAGATGAGTAAGGTAGACAGAGATACAGAGATAGACAGTGTCCTCAGGAGAGATAGACACTGTCCTCAAGGAATATATGTCCTGCCAGGGAACTAAGACATATTCACAAATACCTTTAACATCCAGAGATGAAAGCAAAAAGTGAAAGAAAAGAGAAAAATGAGGAGAAATAGACAAGAGAAAAGAAGGAAATGTGTTGAAGAGAGAGCCAATAGGCGTAGGTTTTATAGAATAACGAATGTATAAGGTTGTGAGATGATTAAAATGATAGCAGTGGGAAAAGAAAAAAAACAGTAAATATAATATGAAATGTACAAGCTCAGCTAGTCTACACAATATCTCAGAGGACATGGTCCCTGTGCAGGTTCCTTGTGTGGTCATTTTTTTAAAACGAAGCAAAGCAGCAACACAAGAGACCTCATTTTCCCTTCTTACTTTGCAAATAAGCTTATTTTCCAGTTACTAGTTGGCTTTATTTTATATTCCATGGACATAACTCACTGTTTCCTTAAAATAAAAAGATGAAACATTTGGAATAGGAATTGCTGACAAACCAAAATGGTGGAGAACACCCAGGATACAATGCTTAGGAAAGGGGTGGGGCTAGGTCAGGCAGAGTGAGAGACAATGAGGTCTCTGTGTTTGTCAGTTTGGCTGTGGCAGATGCATTTTACTAGGAGCCACAGGCTTGGCTACTATGCCAGGCTGTGATACCAGCTTGCTATGTGGCCTCAGGGAAGTTATTTCACTTCTCTGGACCTCAAATTTCTCATCTCTGAAATGAGAGAGATTGAATTAAATCATGGATGGCAAACTGTTTCATCATAAGTGCCAATTCTGATCAATTAACTATGGGAAGGATTATGTCTGGGTTCAGTGAGAAAGATTTCAAGCAACGAGACAGGTAACATGTTAAACCATCAGCTGTCATTAGTGCTTCAGTGGGAGTTGGTTTGCTAGTATTTTTCCATGTGAGAGATGAGGTATTTTCCTCCTGGGGAAGAGTATGAGGAAACTGGTCCAGACTCCCATCCATGCAAACAAGCCGAGGGTCTCTCCATCTTTACTGGCAACATCTCTGGAGTGAGATTTTCGTATATTGCTTTCCCAGTTAACACTTTATAGTGGTTTGAAGCTGTGTTTTGATACATAGCTCCTTGAGAATCTAACTATAGTCATGGATCTCCTACCAAAATGCATGAATATCCCCTTTTTTTGCATAAAATTTCAGGAATTTCATAGCCTTCCTAAAGACCAAACATATAGCCCCAAAGTAGCCTTCCAGGACCACTGATATTAAATGAAATAAAACTTTAACATCATGTCAAAACATTTATAATTATAAATTGTGAAATTAGGAAAAATTATTATGTATTTTAATCAAGTTACCTCTGTCAAAACTAAGTAGCAGCCCACTGCCTATACATGCTACGTGTTTAGTTCCTTCAGTAGGAAAAATTCAAGGATTTCTCTTTTAAGTGACTGGTTGTTTCACTTAAGTAGGATAGCAATTGAGGTAAGTAGTCAGTCACTTTATTTTTATTTATTTATTTACAGCTGTGTTGGGTCTTCGTTTCTGTGCGAGGGCCCTCCCTAGTTGTGGCAAGGGGGTGCCACTCTTCATCGCAGTACACTGGCCTCTCACTATCGTGGCCTTCCTCGTTGCGGAGCACAGGCTCCAGATGCGCAGGCTCAGTAGTTGTGGCCCACGGGCCCAGTTGCTCCGCGGCACGTGGGATCTTCCCAGACCAGGGCTCGAACCCGTGTCCCCTGCATTGGCAGGCAGATTCTCAACCACTGCGCCACCAGGGAAGCCCCGTCAGTCAGTTTAGAGGTGAAGAGACTTGCTTTAGTTTTTTCACAAGTACAAGGAGGTGGTTAGACTAATGGCCCCTTAAGGTTGGTGTCGGTTATAATGCACTTCACGTTCTAGTGTACAGTTAACTAATTCACCGGCACACCGTTTACTAATGGAATCAAGTTCAACTCCTTAGCTCAGTTTGTGCAAGTAGATGAGTGGCTCTTCAACCTAGTGGGCATACAGATCACCTGGTGTGTTAAAATGCACATTGCCAGGTCCAGATCACAAAATTTGGGATCTCTGAGTATGTGAGAGGGGCCAAGAAATATGCATTTTTAAAACATTCTCCTGGTGATTCTCACGCAAGTGGTCCCGAGGTCCCACTTTGAGAAACATGGCACTCGTGTGAGGCAAAGATCATGGTTTGTTCTGACACAATACCTTGTATAAAGTAGATCGTAAGTGCTCATTAACTTGAATTATTCCTGCTTTAGTGAATCATGGGAAAATTGCCTGGGCTCAGAAAAGTTTGGCAGAGTGTTGCATACCATAACATACGAAGCAATGGAAAATGTTAGCACCAAACCATATGTCTTCGGAATCCCAACTAAATTTCCTACACGATGTTTTTTCAGTATGTTGATGATTTTAAACTGCTCATTTTCTAATCCTGAAAAAGGAGCCATGAATGTTCTATAATTCAGTAAAAATGAAATAGATGATGTGGTGACTTCCTTTTTTTTCTGTTATTCTAATTCACCTTGCAAATAGTTGCTTTTTGATGATATGGACATTTAGGTCACCTTAGTGCCATTTCATCAGTGTTTGAAACTGGCCTGGTTTTCTTTTAAAAATAAAACCAAAATCGTCTCTTTTTTTCTTTTTAAACTGTGAGTAGGATGCTTTTCAAATGAATCACTAGAATAAAGGTAAATGGAATCACATGTGTTCACTCCTTTTATGTGCTAGGAATGTTGATAAGTGCTTTATAGCCGTTGTGCTGACTGAGCCTCACGGACAACCCCTTTAAGAAGCAATTGTTATACCCATTTTATGGCTGAAGTTATGGATTCAGAGAAGTAAATTGCTCAAAGTCGCCCAGCCAGTAGCCAGTGGAATTGGAAATTGTCTTTATTTAACATTTTAATGACCCTTTTCCAGCGTACTTGTGTTATCAGGACTTACTGAAGTGATTCCTTGGAACAAACTTTGTGTATCATGACTATAATTTGTCAGTGGTCCACCTGGGCCAGAGAGAATGTTTTGTATTGGATCAGATTCATACTCCAGTGGCAAAGACTAAAACAAAGCCTGATTGTGTGTGTGTGTGTGTGTGTGTGTGTGTGTATAAATCTCCTTGATATTAGGGGAAAAAATAGGTTACTGATAAGACTTCAGTTTATCCAAATTGCTTTCATCTGCTAATCTAATTTTATTATTATATGTATTCTAAGTCAAGCCCGATTTTTCTTGAATCACCTCAGTTTTCTTTTCCTATCACTTTTTATGTTCTCATTATGTGCTAGCTACCAATATATGTATATACACACACACACATACATACATACAGTTAGTCTTCATAGTTGACATAGGAGGTAGACATTATTGCCGTAATTATTCCCATTTTACTCCCGGAAGAACAGATTTGTAGCAAGATCAGATGATTTATTCAAGGCCAAACATATTAAGTGGCAGAACCAGGGTTTGTTCTCGAGTCTGCCTGACTTTGAAAGCCTGTTCTCATAGCTTCTTACGAGCTCTAGCAGGAGTTGCAAACTCGAATGCCAGACTAGTCATGAAAATGAGTGTACCTGGCAGGAGTAAAAAGAAGAAATTACTTGGCTCTTTTGGTCACTTGTCTGTTTTTACAGTTTAAATAGAGAGCTGGGAACAGAGAAATGTTTCTCTGCTATTAGAAAATTACAGGTCAAGTGCAGTAATAAAGGACAAGCGATGTCCATCCTTGGCATTGAGAAACGATGGGGAGTCTGCACTGCTCTGAAATTGGCCATTTAGAGGAGCAGCCGTTACTCCTCCCAAGCCAACTGCTGCATGAGAACATAATGATCTAGGGGGACCAGATTCTCTGAGTTTTCAGGAAAAGTTGGGACTCTAGATTTTTATGTAACATCTCTTAATTTTTTAAAATTGTCTCAGTTTTTTTTTTAATTTTAAAATGTCAGCTAAGTAAAATAAGTCTGCCAGCCAAATCAAATTTCTAGACCACTTATTTTCTACCTCTGTAATTATTACTTATTTGACATTGAAAAATAAATAGAAAACCAGTGTATGACATAGCAGTCAGCTTTTCTGACTTCCCACGTAGACCATGGTAAGTTCCTCATCCTTCTGCTTTATTAGATTCCCCCGTTCTTTCGTTATGTGCCTGGTAGAGTTAACATGTCTACAGTAATGATGATGTTTGAAGTCCTTAAAACTTGGTCTTTCTTGTTCTAAATATGATGTCACGCCCTTTTGCTTATGAAAAACAATGTGGCAGTGTAAATTATTTCTTTGTCGTGGTAGTCGCTGTCATCAGGTTTTTCAAATAATGCCTTCTCTTGGTTAAGAGCCTGTCACCCGAAGCCGCTGCCCCTGTGTTGCTGGCCCAGAAAGCGTGTGGGAAGTGGTTCTTGCCACCCACGGGCATCACCAGTAGACAGAGCCCTCAGCTCTACTAACCTGTGAAATTGTTTCCCACTTTCCAGCATACTAAAAGCACTAATTGCTTTCTTCAATGAAACAAAACTATCCACTGAGCCAGTTTGTTGAGCTGGGAAATTACTCACCTGTGACAGTTGGCTTATCTCTGGGGTTTTTAAAGAAATGTTAACTGTTGGGACATAATTAACCTTGAAGAGTGAGCTGACCATGTGGGCAACTTTACCTTTCTGAGCCATCTTTGTCTCTTATTTTCAAACCCGAAATCCACTCTCCATGTGAGAAGTGATTTCCCTTTACTTGATGTTAGTAGTCATGTTTTTATGGTTGATGCAGGGATTAATAGTTAAATTCATTACATTTCACAGAGGAAACAACAATATTCATAAACATAATATTCAGTACATGGATGTTAAATGAGGGAGGAGTGTGTTGCTCATGAAACACTATTGCTGATGTGAATTATGGTAATCCTCTTAAAAGGCCAGAGGGAGGGAAGATTAAGGTCTCTTGGCCTCATGCTTCATCTCATTTACTTACACCCCTGTTTTTCAATCAGTTTTCATGTAATGCTCTACATGACACCCTTTTGGATTTGGTACAAGGAGCTGATAATGTTTTGCAGGCATCACCCAAAGCCGATTCCTTCATTCTAGTTGAAGTGATTAGAATACTGGCCTAATTAGTATCTGAAATACATGTCATAACACGGTTGGATATAGTGGTAGTTACTATTCAGTAGGTCACATAAAACACTTCATTCTGCATTTTTAATATAGCACACGCTGTGAGAGGCAACAAAGCAAAGGTGCCTTTAGTCGGAGTATCAACACATATTCCCTAAAGATGTCTCTGGGGAAATAAGAAGAGCAGAGTTCGTGTGTCATTTCAAAGTGGAAAAGGGAAGCACGTGAGGAGGGGAGCTGAGCAATGTGCTGTGGGGTTTAGGTGGGGAGGGGGCCAGAGATGAGCAACAGAGAATCTGTGGGTTCACAGTTTTTTGGGTCTCTTAAAAATATGTTCACACTATTGTTTTTCTTTCATTCTTACTTTTTTTAGCTTCATAAAAATGGTAGTTTATTGAAGAAAAATAACACCGTATGAAATTGTATAAAGGAAAAACTGACAGTTGGTCTTCTACCCTCTTCATTCTGCCAGACAAGACCTTGGTTAACGTACTTTACCTCTCTGTAATTTGCTATGTATCCTTGTCTATAAATCAGATATGACAGTAGTATCACCTTCATAGGTTTGTTGTGAGGTTTAAATGAATTAATGTATGGAAACAGCTTATAGCAATGTCATTTCAGATCGGTGTATCTCTCTGTCTGTTGATCTAATTTATCTGCTATCTTATTCCTCCGCTCGCTTTTCACCAGACCAATGTATCAGGAATAACATTTCACGTTCTCACGTAGAGACTATCTCATTCTTTTAACACCTGCTTTATATTTCAAAATGTGAACACACTGTAGTTATCAGTCCTCTTTTAATGAATATTTACATGATTACCATTATTAGGCTATTACAAACAAAATTCTGCGATAAATATCCTTGCACATATACCCTTTCTACACTACCAGAAATGGGATTACTAGGACAAGGGATCTATGTATTTAAGTTTGGTAAATATTACCAATTGTCTTTTAAACCAGCTGAGTTGACTTACACTTCTGTTAATAGTATCTGAGACTCCCCTTTTCTCTACACTTTTGCCAGCGTCAAGGGAAGTGATTTTGTTGTGCGGTACTCATGAGTACCTTGTCGTGTGTGTGTGTGTGTGTGGTTTTATTTTGACTCCACTCTCTGGCACACTGCTTTCAGCCATCCACACACCCAAAGGGCAAAGAACAGCTGTATTTCTAGGAGCATATTTATAGAGCTGCTCTATCTAGTTTTCCAGGGAAACAACTTTGGTTTTAACTTAGTGACCTGTTGTACGGATGTGACTCCAAAGCAGAAGCAGTCCACGTCTTGACTCTTCTCTTCCTCTCTGCTGTTCTAAAGCTAAAGTCCTGTGGGACTTTAATGAGTGTTTACTCTTTAGAAGAGGCAGACCTAGTGTGGTGGCAAATGGAGTTGACTGCCAACTACCAATTACAATTATCTGGTTCCTTAAATATCTCCTGCACTGCTCTGCCGTAGTGTGGAACATTCTCCCCTTAGGATTTAATTTTCAGGGACTGTATGAAAAACTGCACTTTATCTCTTTGTCCTCCCTTTAAAAGGCTATTGTTTTTGGCCTAGGGAACCGGTATCATGGAAAGAAAACTGTTCTTGGGGTCAGGAGACCTCGATTCTAGTCCCAGGATAGCAAGTAATTAAGAGACTAGAGGTCTGGGTCCAAATTCCACTCTGCCCATTACTTCTTAGGAAATACTGGGGAAAATATTTAACTTTTTGAAGATTTAGGTTCTGCCTGCATAAAATGGTTATAATAACATTTCCTACTGCTATCGATCAACATTCTTGATTATAGGTAATAAAAATGGAGTCTGGCCGTTTTAAGCAGAAGGACTTTTTCTGTAAATGTATCAGGACTTCTCAGATTAATAGGAGGCTATAGATTCAGTTCTAGAAAACAGGCAAGAATTGGGCTCCTTGGAATGCTGGCCACAGGCACAATCTGGCTAGGGTGCCCTTGGTCTCCACTGTGAATACTTATACATTATTCGTATTTACACCATTTCACCGAGGTTCGAATTTCTGAGGGTAGTAATCAGTTGGCCCAGGCTGAATTAAGTACTGTGATACCCAGGCTGCCAGGGACAAGGAAAAGGAGTAACTGCCTCATTTGTCCTCTATGGTGGAAAACATGATGCTGCCTCCAACAAGACCGTGAAGGAAGAATAATGGAGTGATTAATAGCATGGATTTGGGATCTAGAGGCCCTGGGTTCAAGTCCTAGCCCCAATCCTTAATCCATTTGTGCCAATGGAGATGGTTAAGATACATACCTCATTAGAATTATCCTGAGGATTGAATGCATTGATAGGTGTAAAATTCTTAGAACAATATCTGACATATAGTAAGCTCACCAGAGTTGTCTCTTAATATTATTAATTTTCTCAGATAGGAAGGAGTTAATACCGGATAGCCAAACACAAACACAAAAACTGACAAACCTACCCCACCAATATCAACACTTACACATAATAAACATTCAATACTGATGGCAGTTTTTCTTATTGCAATTTATGAATTCCAGCTCCGCAACTAGCTTGTTTTCAACAGCCTGGGCTATTATTACCTTCTTCATCTGTAAAATGAGAGGGTGGCACATGACATTTAAGGTATCTGACAATTGTAAAATACTATGAATGGGACTCAGGAAAAGGCAGAGAGACTGTTGGGAAAAGATAGGGAATGTGGTGCAATTTTGTTGCCAGTTAAGATAGGCACCAGCCACCTGTGGCTGTTGAGCGTTTGAAATGAGGCCAGTCTCTACTGAAATGTGATGTAAGAGTAGAATACACAGTAGACTTCAAAGACTTCATGTGAAAAGAAAGAATGTAAGTCATTATTGAACTATTGGTTACATGTGGAAATGATATCATATATATATACATATATATATGGTTAAATAAAACATACTCTTAAAATTAAATCCCCCCATTTCTTTTTACCTTTTTTTTAATGTGGCTACTAGAAAATTTAAAATGACTTATGTGGTGCACATTATATATCTATTGGCCAGTGCTGGGCTAGAGCAGTTACATAATTGAATACTCTGGAAACAGTTTAATGTTTGAGCCCTGTATTAGTCAAGATATTTTCATTTTCAACTGACAGAAATCCAACTCAATTTTCTCTAAAAAATAGGAGTATTTGGAATATAATGGCTCATCCATAACTGAAAAGTACAGGAATAGCCTATCTTCAGACTTGACTAGAATCTAAGAACTAAATCTATGTCATTAACACCCTGTGTGAGCATATATGTGAACTCTGTGTGTCCATCTCTTTGCTCTGTTTTCCACTGTGCTGGCCTCACTCCTAGGCAGGTTCTCATTTCAAGGTAACCACAGCACTAATACATCTAAAGCTTTATACCTCCTAGTCTAGGAGAACAAGAGATGGTCTCATCCCCTTAGTTCCAACAAATCTGGCTTGGGTCATGTGCCCATGCTTGCACTAATCACTGTGGGATGGCATATTATGCTTTGATTAGCCAGACCTGGGTCACCGGGCACTCTCCGGATCACAGTTGGAGACAGTCATTTGAACCCCATGGTCCGAGAATGAGGATCACCAAGAAAATATGGTTTCTGTTCCTAGAACTAGTCAGAATGGCTTGCTGGGCAGGGAAAATCAATCATCAGAGGCTGTCAGGGGGAGAAAGAGGGTTCCCCTTCCTCTGTTCTTTATCTCATGCTTACCTCTAAGTCATCATCTTCCACTCTTCCTCACATACTTCATCCAGTCAGTCACCAAATCCTGTTAATTTGCCTCTTAGACAGCTTCATACTTAACCCAACATCCCCTGCTCTTGCATTAGCCTCCTATCTGTTCTCTTTAATTTTAATCTCATTTTGCTGAAATACAAAATCTACTTTCCACACTACTTACAGAGTTATTTATTTAATTAATGAAACATATTTTTTTAAAAAAAATCATGGGTGTAGAAAACTATACAAAACAAAACGTATGACAATGAATTATTCTAAAGCAAACATTTTTGTAACCACAACCAGGTGAGAGAAATTGAACACTGCCAGACACTCTAGAAGCCCCTTCCATGAGCCCCAGTCCAAACACAATCCCTTTGTTCCTCCCTGTAACTTTTATACTAAAGTTAAAACCACCCTAACTTTCATACTAAACATTTCCTTGACATTTTTATAGTTATTTCTCCATCTTTCTTTGCATTACAATTAAACTATTAAAAACTCAGGCTTCTTTTTCTTAAATTTTTTATTGGGGTATAGGTGTTTTACAGTGTTGTGTTAGTTTCTACTGTACAATGAAGTAGAGTTCCCTGTGCTATACAGCAGGGTCTCATTAGTTATCTATTTTATACATATTAGCACATATATGTCAATCCCAGTCTCCCAAAACATCCCCTTCCCCTTTCCCCCCTTGGTGTCCATATGTTTGTTCTCTACATCTGTGTCTCTACTTATGCCTTGCAGACAGGTTCATCTGTACCATTTTTCTAGATTCCACATATAGGCATTAATATACGATACTTGTTTCTCTCTTTCTGACTTACTTCACTCTGTATGACAGTCTCTGGGTCCATCCACATCTCTACAAATGACCCAATTTCGTTCCTTTTTATGGCTGAGTAATATTCCATTGGATATATGTACTACCACACCTTCTTTATCCATTCATCTGTTGATGGACATTTAGGTTGCTTCCATGACCTGTCTATTGTAAATAGTGCTGCAATGAACATTGGGGTGCATGTGTCTTTTTGAGATATGGTTTTCTCTGAGTATATGAAAAATATTCTGTAATGGCCTACAATGGAAAAGAAGCTAAAAAAAATGGATATATGTATAACTGATTCACTTTGTTGTACGTCTGAGACTAGCACAACATTGTAAATCAACTATACTCCAATGAAAATGTTTTAAAAATTAAAAAGAGAAAAAGAAAATGAAGGGTACAAAAAAAAAAAAACTCAGGCTGTTTGAACTATGGAGTTTCTCAGAGTTTAGATTTGGCTGAATGTAAACACATCAAATAATTCAATACGCTCCTCTGCCCTTTGTATTTTCTGCAAAATAGTAGCTGTGTCTAGAGACTGGATCTGACTCAGAGTAGATTCCTTGGCTAGATTATGATGACACATATCTGGTTGTCTTTCATTTTGTGATTAGTAGCCATTGATATTTAATACCTATTTCTATTAAGTCATTGTGATTTGTAAAATGGTGACATGCTGATTCTATTATTTAATTTTTAGTTATTTATTTTTAACCCTTTATTTATATAAAACTTACATGTCATAAAAGTCATCCATTTAAAAATACAATACAAAGTTTTAAAAATATATTCATGTGGTTATGAAAGCATCACCATAATCTAATTTTAGAATATTTTGTCTCCTCTCAAAAGAAACCCTGTACTTATTAGGAGTTATTTCATACCCACCCCAGCCCATCCTCAAGCCTTAGGCAACCACTAATCTATAGATTTGCCTATTCTGAACATTTCATATAAATGGAATCATACAATATATGTTATCTTGTACTTGATTTCTTTCACTTAGCCTAACGTTTTTAAGTTCTTTCATGTTGGTGCATGTATCAGTACTTCATTTCTTTTTTTTTTTTTTTTTTTTTGTGGTACGTGGGCCTCTCACTATTGTGGCCTCTCCCGTTGAAGAGCACAGGCTCTGGACGCGCAGGCTTAGCGGCCATGGCTCACGGGCCCAGCTGCTCCATGGCATGTGGGATCTTCCCAGACCGGGATACAAACCCATGTCCCCTGCATCGGCAGGCGGACTCTCAACCACTGCACCACCAGGGAAGCCCTTTTTCTTCCTTTAAGTTTGCAAGCCTTGCACTTCTGTTGTTAAATGTGTACCTTACTGTTTTGTTCTTATTGATGCTATTGTAGAGGAAATTGTTTTCTTACTTTCATTATTGGATTACTCATTGCTACTATATGAGAGTTTGATAGATTTTTTGCTGTATTGATCTTGTATTCTGACACATTGCTGAACTTGTTTATTAGGTCTAATAGGTTTTTTTCCCCTAAATTTCTTTGAATGTTTTTTATATAAGATCATGTCATCTTCAAATAAATATATTTTTACAATACTTTTTCCTCTCTAATCTGGATGCCTTTTATTTCTTTTTCTTGTCTTATTGCTCTGGCTAGAAACTCTAGTACATGTTGAAAAAAGTAGTGGGGGTTGACATCTTGTCATTTTCCTAATCTTAGGGAGAAAGCATTTATTCTTTCATCATTAAGGATGATGCTGGCTGTGGGTTTTCTGTAGATGTCCTTTATCAGATTGAGAAAGCTCTGTTCTTTTCTAATTTGTTGAACATTCTAATCAAAAAAGGTATTAGATTTTGTCAAACGCTTTTTCTGTATCTACTGAGATGGTGATATGGTTTTCAGCCTTCATTCTATTAAGTAATTTATTACATTAATTGATGTTTGAATATTAAATCATTCTTACATTCCTGAGATATATCTGCATTGGTTGCTATGTATAATGCTTCTTTACATGTTGCTGGATTGGGTTTGCTAGTAATTTGTTGAGGTTTTTGTGTCTATATTCATAAAAGATATTTTTATGTTATTTTCTTTCTTGTGATACCTTTGTCTGATATCAGGGTAATATTGACCTCCTAGGTTGTATTAGGCAGTGTTCTCTCCTCTTCTATTTTTTGGAAGAGTTTTCAAAGGATTGGTATTACTTCTGTGAATGTGTGGTAGAATTTATCAGTAAAGGCATCTTAGCCTGGGCTGTTCTTTGTGGGAAGTTTTTAAACTGATGATTACATCTCTTTACTTGGTATAAAACTATTCAGATTTTCTCTTGCCTCTTGACTCAGTTTCAGTAATTAGTGTCTTTCTAGGAATTTATTCATTTCATGTAAATTATCTAATTTTTTGACATGTAGTTGTTCATGGTAATTTCTTATAATCCTTTTTTATTTCTGTAATGTTGGTAGTGACATTTCTTCTTTCATTCCTGATTTTAATAATTTGAATCTTCTCTACTTCTCTACTGTTTTTGTTTAGTAGAGCTAAATATTTGTTAATTTTCTTGATCTTTTCAAAGAACAACCTCTTGGTTTTGTTGATTTTTCTCTATTCTTTCTATTCTCTATTTTATTTATTTTTGCTCTAGTCTTTGTTATTTCCTTTTTTTTGAATTATCCTGGGCATTGTTTGCTTTCCTTTTTCTAGTTTCTTAAGTAAAATCTTAGGTTACTGATTTGTGATCTTCTTTTTTTAATGTAAATGTAGTCATTTACATATAAATTTCTGTCTCTGAGGAGTGATATAACTAAATCCCATAAGTTCTGTTATGTTGTATTTTCATTTTCACTCATCCAAAAGTATTTTCGAATTTCCCTTGTGATTTCCTTTCTTTAACCAATTGCTTTCTTAAGAATGTTTTGTTTAATATTCACAGACTGATTTCTAATTAAATTCCATTATGATTGAAAACAAGCTTTGCATGATTTCAATCCTTTTATATTTTTCAAGACATTTTATGGCCTAGCATATGTTTATCCTGGAAAATGTTCCTTCTGCAATTGAGAATAATGTATATTCTGCTGTTGTTGAATGAAGTATTCTATAGATTTTTAGATTTAAGCTACTAAGTGGTTTAAGTTTTCTATTTATTTATTCTTCCTAGTTTGTTTTAACAATTTTTGAAAGTGGATATTGAAGTCTCCAACTACTATGTTGAGTTTTCTTCTATTTTTTTTTTTCCCCTTTCTAGTCTGTCAAGTTTTGCTTCATATGTTTTGGGGGTATGCTGTTCATTGCATATACAGTCCTCCACTGGTATCCATGGGGGAATTGGTTCCAGAACCCTCACGTGGATATCAAAGTCTGAGGATGCTCAAGCCCCTTATATAAAATGGTGTTGATTTGCATATAACCTATTTACATCCTCCTAAATACTTTAAATCATCTCTACACTATTTATTTATTAACATTTTTATTGGAGTATAATTGCTTTAATGGTGTGTTACTTTCTGCTTTATAACAAAGTGAATCAGTTATACATATACATATATCCCCATATCTCTTCCCATATCTCTTGCATCTCCCTCCCTCCCACCATCCCTATCCCATCCTTTTAGCTGTTCACAAAGCACCGAGCTGATCTCCCTGTGCTATGCGACTGCCTCTCACTACCTATCTATTTTACATTTGGTAGTATATATATGTCCATATATACACTACCACTCTCTCACTGAAGGAGAAAACTTACCTCAACATAATTCCCACTTCATCTCTCACTCATCTCCAGCTTACCATTACCCCTCCCTGTGTCATCAAGTCCATTCTCTAGTAGGTCTGTGTCCTTATTCCTGTCTTGCCCCTAGGTTCTTCATGACCTTTTTTTTTTTTTTAGATTCCATATATATGTGTTAGCATATGGTATTTGTTTTTCTCTTTCTGACTTACTTCACTCTGTATGACAGACTCTAGGTCCATCCACCTCACTACAAATAACTCAATTTTGTTTCTTTTTATGGCTGAGTAATATTCCATTATACATGTGCCACATATTCTTTATCCATTCATCTGTCGATGGACACTTAGATTGCTTCCATCCGGGCTATTGTAAATAGAGCTGCAATGAATATTGTGGTACATGACTATTTTTCAATGATGGTTTTCTCAGGGTATATGCCCAGTAGTGAGATTGCTGGGTCATATGATAGCTCTATTTTTAGTTTTTTAAGGAACCTCCATACTGTTCTCCATAGTGGCTGTATCAATTTACATTCCCACCAACAGTGTATGAGGGTTCCCTTTTCTCCACACCCTCTCAGGCATTTATGATTTGTAGATTTATTTTATTTTATTTTACTTTTTTGTGGTACGTGGGCCTCTCACTGTTGTGGCCTCTCCCGTTGCGGAGCACAGGCTCTGGATGCGCAGGCTCAGCGGCCATGGCTCACGGGCCTAGCTGCTCCGCGGCATGTGGGATCTTGCCGAACCTGCGTCTCCCAATTCCGCAGGCGGACTCTCAACTACCGCGCCACCAGGGAAGCCCCATGTTTGTAGATTTTTTGATGATGGCCATTCTGACCGGTGTGCGGTGATACCTCATTGTAGTTTTGATTTGCATTTCTCTAATGATTAATGATGTTGAGCATTCTTTCATGTGTTTTTTGGCAATCTGTATATCTTCTTTGGAGACATGTCTATTTAGATCTTCTGTCCATTTTGGGATTGGGATTTGCTTTTTTTCATATTGAGATGCATGAGCTGCTTGTAAATTTTGGAGATTAATCCTGTGTCAGTTGCTTCACTTGCAAATATCTTCTCTCATTCTGAGGATTGTCTTTTCATCTTGTTCATGGTTTCCTTTGTTGTGCAAAAGCTTTTATGTTTCCTTAGGTCCCATTTGTTTAGTTTTGTTTTTATTTTCATTTCTCTAGGAGGTGGGTCAAAAAGGATCTTGCTGTGATTTATGTCATAGAGTATTCTGCCTATGTTTTCCTCTAAGAGTTTGATAGTATCTGGCCTACGTTTAGGTCTTTAATCCATTTTCAGTTGACTTTTGTGTATGGTGTTAGGGAGTGTTCTAATTTCATTCTTTTACATGTAGCTGTCCAGTTTTCCCAGCACAACTTACTGAAGAGGCTGTCTTTTCTCCATTTTATATTCTTGCCTCCTTTATCAAAGATAAGGTGACCATATGTGCGTGGGTTTATCTCTGGGCTTTCTATCGTGTTCCATTGATATATTTCTGTTTTTGTGCCAGTACCATACTGTCTTGATTACTGTAGCTTTGTAGTATAGTCTGAAGTCAGGGAGCCCAATTCCTCCAGCTCCGTTTTTCTTTCTCAAGATTGCTTCGGCTATTCAGGGTCGTTTGTGTTTCCATACAAATTGTGAAATTTTTTCTTCTAGGTCTGTGAAAAATGCGAGTGGAAGTTTCATAGGGATTTCATAGGGATTGCTTTGGGTAGTATAGTCCTTTTCACAATGTTGATTCTTCCAATCCAAGAACATGGAATATCTCTCCATCTACTTGTATCGTTTATAATTTCTTTCATCGGTGTCTTATACTTTTCTGCATACAGGTCTTTTGTCTCCTTAGTTAGGTTTATTCCTAGGTATTTTATTCATTTTGTTGCAGTGGTAAATGGGAGTGTTTTCTTAATTTCACTTTCAGATTTTTCATCATTAGTGTATAGGAATGCAAGAGATTTCTGTACCTTAATTTTGTATCCTGCTCCTTTACCAAATTCATTGATTAGCTCTAGTAGTTTTCTGGTAGCATCTTTAGGATTCTCTATGTATAGTATCATGTCATCTGCAAACAGTGACAGCTTTACTTCTTCTTTTCCAATTTGGATTCCTTTTATTTCTTTTTCTTCTCTGATTGCTGTGGCTAAAACTTCCAAAAATGTGTGAATAATAGTAGTGAGAGTGGGCAACCGTGTCTTGTTCCTGATCTTAGTGGAAATGGTTTCAGTTTTTCACCATTGAGGATGATGTTGGCTGTGGATTTGTCATATATAGCATTTATTATGTTGAGGTAAGTTCCCTCTATGCCTATGTTCTGGAGGGTTTTTATCATAAATGGGTGTTGAATTTTTTCGAAAGCTTTCTCTGCATCTATTGAGATGATCATTTGGTTTTCTCCTGCAGTTTGTTAACATGGTGTATCACATTGATTGATTTGTGTATATTGAAGAATCCTTGCATTCCTGGGATAAACCCCACTTGATCATGGTGTATGATCCTTTTAATGTGCTGTTGGATTCTGTTTGCTAGTATTTTGTTGAGGATTTTTGCATCTATGTTCATCAGTGATATTGGCCTGTAGTTTTCTGTCTTTGTGACATCTTTGTCTGGTTTTGGTATCAGGGTGATGGTGGCCTTGTAGATTGAGTTTGGGAGTGTTCCTTCCTCTGCTGTATTTTGGAAGAGTTTGAGAAGGATAGGTGTTAGCTCTTCTCTAAATGTTTGATAGAGTTCTCCTGTGAAGCCATCTGGTCCTGGGCTTTTGTTTGTTGGAAGACTTTTTTTTTTTTTTTTTGGGGGGGTATGCGGGCCTCTCACTGCTGTGGCCTCTCCCATTGTGGAGCACAGCCTCCAGACGCGCAGGCTCAGTGGCCATGGCTCACGGGCCCAGCCGCTCTGCGGCATGTGGGACCCTCCCGGACCGGGGCATGAACCCATGTCCCCTGCATTGGCAGGCGGACTCTCAACCACTGCGCCACCAGGGAAGCCCTGCTGGAAGATTTTTAATCACAGTCTCAATTTCAGTGCTTGTGATTGGTCTATTTATATTTTCTATTTCTCCCTGGTTCAGTCTTGGAAGGTTGTGCATTTCTAAGAATTTGTCCATTTCTTCAAGGTTGTCCATTTTATTGGCATATAGTTGCTTGTAGTAATCTCTCATGATCCTTTGTATTTCTGCAGGGTCAGTTGTTACTTCCCCTTTTTCATTACTAATTTTATTGATTTGAGTCTTCCTTTTTTTCTTGATGAGTCTGGCTAGTGGTTTATCAATTTTGTTTATCTTCTCAAAGAACCAGCTTTTAGTTTTATTGATCTTTCCTATCATTTCCTTCATTTCTGTTTCATTTATTTCTGATCTGATCTTTATGATTTCTTTCCTTCTGCTAACTTTGGGGTTTTTTGTTCTTCTTTCTCTAATTGCTTTAGGTGTGAAATTAGATTGTTTAGTTGAGATGTTTCTTGTTTCTTAAGGTAGGATTGTATTACTATAAACTTCCCTCTTAGAACTGCTTTTGCTGCGTCCCATAGGTTTTGGGTAGTCGTGTTTTCATTGTCATTTGTTTCTAGGTATGTTTTGATTTCCTGTTTGATTTCTTCAGTGATCTCTTGGTTATTTAATAGTGTATTGTTTAGCCTCCATGTGTTTGTATTTTTTACAGATTGTTTCCTGTAATTGATATCTAGTCTCATAGCATTGTGGTCAGAAAAGATACTTGATACGATTTCAATTTTCTTAAATTTACCAAGGCTTGATTTGTGACCCAAGATATGATCTATCCTGGAGAATGTTGCATGAGCACTTGAGAAGAAAGTGTATTCTGTTGTTTTTGTGGAATGTCCTATAAATATCAATTAAATCCATCTTGTTTAATGTATCATTTAAAGCTTGTGTTTCCTTATTTATTTTCTTTTTGGATGATCTGTCTTTTGGCGAAAGTGTGGTGTTAAAGTCCCCGACTATGATTGTGTTACTGTCAATCTCCCCTTTTATGGCTGTTAGTATTTTCCTTATGTATTGAGGTGCTCCTATGTTGGGTGCATAAATATTTACAATTGTTATATCTTCTTCTTGGCTTGATCCCTTGATCATTATGTAGTGTCCTTCTTTGTCTCTTGTAATAGTCTTTATTTTAAAGTCTGTTTTGCCTGATATGAGAATTGCTACTCCAGCCTTCTTTTGATTTCCATTTGTATGGAATATGTTTTCCATCCCCTCACTTTCAGCCTGTATGTGTCCCTAGGTCTGAAGTGGGTCTCTTGAAGACAGCATATATACAGGTCTTGTTTTTGTATCCATTTAGCCAGTCTGTGTCTTTTGGTTGGAGCATTTAATCCATTTACATTTAAGGTAATTTTTGATATGTATGTTTCTATTCCCATTTTCTTAATTGTTTTGTGTTTGTTATTGTAGGTCTTTTCCTTCTCTTGTGTTTCCTGCCTGGAGAAGTTCCTTTAGCATTTGTTGTAAAGCTGGTTTGGTTGTGCTGAATTGTCTTAGCTTTTGCTTGTCTGTAAAGGTTTTAATTTCTCCGTCAAATCTGAATGAGATCCTTGCTGGTTAGAGTAGTCTTGGTTGAAGGTTTTTCCCTTTCATCACTTTAAATATGTCCTGCCACACCCTTCTGGCTTGCAGAGTTTTTGCTAAAAGAGTATCTGTTAACCTTCTGGGGATTCCCTTGTATGTTGGTTGTTGTTTTTCCCTTGCTGCTTTTAATATGTTTTCTTTGGATTTAATTTTTGACAGTTTGATTAATATGTGTCTTGGCGTATTGCTCCTTGGTTTTATCCTGTATGGGACTCTCTGTGCTTCCTGGACTTCATTAACTATTTCCTTTCCCATATTAGGGAAGTTTTCAACTATAATCTCTTCAAATATTTCCTCAGTCCCTTTCTTTTTCTCTTCTTCTTCTGGGGCCCCTATAATTCAAATGTTGGTGCATTTAACATTGTCCCAGAGGTCTCTGAGACTGTCCTCAATATATTTCATTCTTTTTTCTTTATTCTGCTCTGCAGTAGTTATTTCCACTATTTTATCTTCCAGGTCACTTATCCGTTCTTCTGCCTCAGTTATTCTGCTATTGATCCCTTCTAGAGAATTTTTAATTTCATTTATTGTGTTGTTCATGATTTTTTGTTGCTCTTAGTTCTTCTAGGTCCTTGTTAAACATTTCTTGTATTTTCTCCATTCTATTTCCAAGATTTTGGATCATCTTTACTATCATGATTCTGAATTCTTTTTCAGGTAGACTGCCTATTTCCTCTTCATTTGTTAAGTCTGGTGGGTTTTTACCTTGCTCCTTCATCTGCTCTGTGTTTCTTTGTCTTCTCATTTTGCTTATCTTACTGTGTTTTGGGTCTTCTTTTCGCAGACTGCAGGTTTGTAGTTCCCATTGTTTTTAGTGTCTGCCCAGTAGCCTAGGTTGGTTCAGTGGGTTGTGTAGGCTTCCTGGTGGAGGGGACTAGTGCCTGTGTTCTGGTGGATGAGGCTGGATCTTGTCTTTCTGGTGGGCAGGTCCACGTCTGGTGGTGTGTTTTGGGATGTCTGTGACCTTATTATGATTTTAGGCAGCCTCTCTGCTAATGGGTACAGTTGTGTTCCTGTCTTGCTAGTTGTTTGGCATAGGGTGTCCAGCCCTGTAGCTTGCTGGTCGTTGAGTGGAGCTGGGTCTTGGCATTGAGATGGAAATCTCTGGGAGAGTTTCGCCATTTGATGTTATGTGGAGCTGGGAGGTCTCTGGTGGACCAATGTCCTGAACTTGGCTCTCCCACCTCAGAGGCACAGCCCTGATGCCTGGCTGGAGCACCAAGAGCCTGTCATCCACATGGCTCAGAATAAAAGGGAGAAAAGAAAGAAGGAAAGAAAGAAAAATATAAGAAAAAGTAAAATAAAAGTTATTAAAACAAAAAATAATTATTAAAAAATAACTTTTAAATAATTAAAAAAGAAAGAAGGAAAGAAGAGAACAATGAAACCAAAAAACAAGTTCACCAATGATAACAAGTGCTGAAAACTATAGTGAAAAACAAAACAAAACAGACAGAACCCAGGACAAATGGTATAATCAAAGCTATACAGACAAAATGACCCACAGAAGCATATGCATACACACTCACAAAAAGAGAAAGAGGGAAAAAATATATACGTATTGTTGCTCCCAAAGTCCATCTCCTCAATTTGGAATGATTTGTTGTCTACTCAGGTATTCCACAGATGCAGGGTACATCAAGTTGATTGTGGACATTTAATCCGCTGCTCCTGATGCTGCTGGAAGAGATTTCCCTTTCTCTTCTTTGTTCGCACAGCTCCTGGGGTTCAGCTTTGGATTTGGCCCCGCCTCTGCGTGTAGGTCGCCTGAGGGTGTCTCTTCTTCGCTCAGACAGGACGGGATTAAAGGAGCAGCTGCTTCTGGGGCTCTGGCTCACTCAGGCTGCGGGGAGAGAGGGGTACAGATGTGGGGCAAGCCTGCGGCGACAGAGGCCAGCATGACGTTGCACCAGCCTGAGGCGTGCAGTGTGTTCTTGAGAAGTTGTCCCTGGATCACGGGACCCTGGCAGTGGCGGGCTGCATAGGCTCCCAGGAGGGGAGGTGTGGCTAGTGACCTGTGCTTGCACACAGGCTTCTTGGTGGCGGCAGCAGCAGCCTTAGCGTCTCATGCCCGTCTCTGGGGTCCGCGCTGATAGCCGCGGCTCATACCCGTCTCTGGAGTTCCTTTAAGCGGCGGTCTTAATCCCCTCTGCTTGGCACACCAGGAAACAAAGAGGCAAGAAAAAGTCTCTTGCCTCTTTGGCGGGTCCAGACTTTTCCCCAGATTCCCTCTCGGCTAGCCGTGGTGCACTAACCCCCTGCAGGCTGTGTTCACGCCGCCAACTCCAGTCCTCTCCGTGGGATCTGACCAAAGCCCGAGCCTCAGCTCCCAGCCCCCACCTGCCCCAGCGGGTGAGCAGACAAGCCTCTCAGGCTGGTGAGTCCTGTTCAGCACCGATCCTCTGTGCGGGAATCTCTCCGCTTTGCCCTCCGCACCCCTGTTGCTGTGCTCTCCTCTGTGGCTCTGAAGCTTCCCCCAACCCCGTCTCCGCCCACGAAGGGGCTTCCTAGTGTGTGGAAACCTTTCCTCCTTCACAGCTCCCTCCCACTGGTGCAGGTCCTGTCCCTCTTCTTTTGGCCCTGTTTTTCTTTTGCCCTACCCAGGTACGTGGGGAGTTTCTTGCCTTTTGGGAAGTCTGAGGTCTTCTGCCAGCATTCAGTAGGTGTTCTGTAGGAGTTGTTCCACGTGTAGATGTATTTCTGATGTATTTGTGGGGAGGAAGGTGATCTCCATGTCTTACTCTTCTGCCATCTTGAAGCTTCCCCCCTCTAGATTATTTATACCTGGTGCAATGTTAATGCTATATAAATAGGTGTAAATACAATGTAAATGCTATGTAAATAGTTGCCAGTATGTTAGATTCAAGTTAGCTTTTTGGATCTTCCTGAAGACTGTTTTTTGTTTTTTTGCTTGATATATTTTATCTGCATTTGGTTGAATCAGTAGATGCAGAACCATGAATATGGAGGGCCAACTGTATGTTTATAGTAGTTATATTTTCCTGATGGACTTATCCTTTTGTCATTATGTCTCTCTTCATTTCCAATAATTTTTGTTTCTTTTAAAGTCTATTTTGCATATTATTATTTGAGAATAATATTTTTAAAGAATTCTCGTATTATATATTAATTATATAAAATTAATATACAATCTCATTATATATTGTATGTGAGAATAATATTCTCATATTATTATAAAATCTATTTTCTTACATTAGGCTAGCCAGCTCAGGTCTTTTACGGTTGTTGCTTACTTGGCATATCTTTTATAAACTTTTACGATTTGTATCTTTGCATCTAAAGTATGTTTCCTACACAAAGCATATAGTTGGATCTTATTTTATATCCCATTTCACAATCCTTGCGTTTTGATTGCATTATGTAAACCATTAACATATAACATTATTGCTATGTTTGGATTTATATCTGTGATTTTGCTTTTTGTTTTCTATATGTCTAGAGTATTTTTAAAAAAATATTATTCTCCTTTATTACCCTCTTTTGTAGTAAGTGTAATTTTTAGTGTACCATTTTAATTCCTTTTTGTATTTCTTTTCATAGTGGTTGCTCTAAGCCTTATTTCAAATTTATTCATAGCTTCAGGGAAATATAGAAGTGTTACTTTTATATGGCTCCATTTCCTCCCATCTTTCCAACATTTTTGTGCATTTACTATTATACATTTTATGTTTATATATGTTGCAAACCAAAAATACGTTGTTATAATTTTCACTTTGTATAATTTTATATCTTTAAAAGAAGCTAAGAGAAGAAAAGAAAGTGAGTATATATTTATTGAGTTTGTTATGTTAACTTTTTTATTTGCCCTTTCTAGTTCTCTTTATTCCTTCCTTTGGATTTGAGTTGCCATCTGGTTTCATTTTCTTACTCCAATACAGCTTTGTTCTGACCAGTCTTCTTTGTGTGCTATTGTCAAATATATTAATTTTGTATGATATAGGCTCCATGTTACAATTATATCACATTGTTTTATGTAATTGTTTGTAAATCAGTCAAGAGAACAGACAAAATGAAATATGTAATTATACTATCTTTTGAAATTGCCTATATAATTACCTTTAATGGTGCTCTTTGTTTTATCATGCAGTTACCATCTGGTATCACTTGCTTTTTAGCATGAAGAATTTTCTTTAGTTTTTCTGGTAAGGAAGATCTGTTAGCAACAAATTCTCTCAGGTTTTGTTTGCCTGGGAATGTCTTTAATTTGCCTTCATTTTTAAAATATAGTTTTGCTGGATATAGTATTCTTGGTTGATAGTTTTTTACTTTCCATACTTTGGCTATGCCACCCCACTGCATTCTGACCTCCATTGTTTCTGATGAGAAGCTAGTTGTTAACCGTATTGGAGTTTTTGTACATGGTGAGTTATTTTTCTCATGCTGCTTTTAACATTCTGTCATTGTCTTTCAACACTTTTATTATGATGTGCCTTGATGTGAATCTCTGTATTTATCCTATTTGGAGTTTACTGAAGTTCTTGGATGTGTAAATTAATGTTTTAAATTAAATTTGGAAACATTTTAGACATTACTTCTTCAAGTATTTTTTCTCTCTTCTTTCCTACTGGTACACCTATTCTGGTGACAAGATAATGAATTGGTTCCCTGTCATCCTCCATATGTGATGTTACTATATATATATATATATATATATATATATATATATATATATATATATACTTTTTTTTTTTTTTTTTTTGTGGTACGCGGGCCTCTCAATGTTGTGGCCTCTCCCGTTGTGGAGCACAGGCTCCAGACACGCAGGCTCTGGACGCGCAGGCTCAGCGGCCATGGCTCACGGGCCCAGCCGCTCCATGGCATATGGGATCTTCCCGGACCGGGGCACGAACCCGTGTCCCTGCATTGGCAGGCAGACTCCCAACCACTGCGCCACGAGGGAAGCCCGACTATATTTTTATTATCATCATCAATTCATGGGTTTAAAGTTATATAATCAGTTTAAATTTATTGCATTTATTATCATTATAAAGCTCAAATTGTTCTGTCTTTGGCCTGTGGGAGTTTCTTCAGTTTGTCTTCTGAGTCTTTTTGACATGAATTTAGTAGTCATTGATGACTTTCTTGCTATCAGGTATGATGAGGTATTCCAGGCTCATCTGCTATATTTTCTGCCTCTGACCTGGAATTAATTTTCTCCAAGAAGGCTTGGTTTATTTTAGTGAGAAATGGTATTTCAAAATCACAATCTGGGTGGTAAAAGTGCTCATTGGTACTGGAGTAGTCATGTACACATATCTTATAGATTCATATTGATACTTACAATTCAGATTAAAAACTTCAGGGTCTTTACTTAAGCTCTTCTCTAGTATATCTGTTTTCCTTTCCTCCACATCAGAAATTATAGTATATAATCAATGCACACTATTCTCTCTTTCTCCTAGACTTCATTTAATCTTAGTTCTACAAGTATATCAATTTGATCAGGGAAGCAGACCATTTTGAATGATATGGAGTAAGGGATGGGTCTTGGGGGTTAGGTTTTACATAATTGTGAGAGCTAGTGAAGAAGTCTGTTGAAGGCCATTTCCTCTGAGTCTGGTGTTGGGTCTGAAGCTGATGTAGGTAAGCAGGGAAGAAACACTGCACATGAAGCAGAAAAAAGCAAGCAAAAAGTGGAACCCACAAAGAGAATCTGTGTCTAATGTTTGTTTCTCACTACCTACAACCCCAGCAGTGTAGTGATTGCAGAAGAAATTGGTGCCCTTTGCCATAGAGTTGCACACATGCTTGACTGAGGACTCAGAGAAGCTGAAGAAAGATATTTGATAGGAATTGAAGGGGGTTAGGACCTAGCTGATGCCAGATACCAGCAAGGTGAACTAGTAGATAGCAACTACATGGGCAAGCTGTAGTAGTACATGGAGTCCCATACTGACATTCACAGAATAATGGCTACAGTTCTACTTCTGCTTTCCAAATTTTATGCAGATTTCTGTTATAGACAACTCTAATCTAGGAATATACAGGGAAAGGAATTCTGGAAAACACAACTCTAGCTTGGTTAAATTGACTTAGCAGTAAACTACTACTTCAAATAGATATGTATTTAATGTTAACCACAAGTCCTTATCTTGGCACCTCTTTAGTCATTTTGGTTATCTAAAGCTTGTTGTATTATAGATTTTCCAGAAAATTCTCAAGAGAATCCCTTAGTAATTACAGTTGATAACAGTTTGTGCCACTTATACCTGTAAGATAGTTTTGCTAGATATAAAATCTCGGCTTATACCTTCTTTCTTTGAACACCCTAAATATGATATTCCAATTTCCATCGGTGTGAAGTATTTCTATCAAAAAGTCTGATGATAATTTAATATTCTTTCCCTAATAAATCAGATGTTTCTTTTATTTTCCTTAAAGTCAAATATACATATATGAAATAATTGAATTTTCTTGATTTATAGTCCTTAACATGTTCTCTGTTCCCTTGCTTCAGTTTTCTTCTTTAGCAATGTCTATCATCTATTTGTTGAAAAAATTTTTTGCTTATGTTCAGTATTTGTCACTTCATTTAGAACCCTTTTGATCTCTTATTTTTTATTTTTATAAGTATCCTTTTTTCACCTTTTATTCCTGTTAAGACATGTGTTGTGTTTTTGCACTCTTGTGTTCCTTCTAGCTGTCTTTATTTCTTAAAGTATTCTTTATTATTATTCTTTTATAAACACTGTCATCTAAATTGTGTCTTTTCTGATTCCAGTTTGTGTTATTCTTCAATATTTTGTATTAATCTCTTAAAGTATTTGAGCTTATTTTGAAATAATGGATTGTAGTTTTAATCTTCTTTACATGCATGTTTTTCTGACAGGTATTCATTGTCTGTAGGTATGTTATTTTGCTATTTTTTTCTACTTCTTATAATTTTTTTTTTTTTTGGAAATTGTTACTCTGCCACCTGTTCTCACTTTTCTTATTTTGTTGTATAGAATTTGAGCTCAACAATTTTATGTTGCTTATTTTTGTGGGAAATTATCTTTCCTGACCTTTTAGAATGAGGTGAGGTTCAGGGATGTTCTAATTTTACAGAGCTCTCCCTTCTGTTGTTTTAATATAATGTTAAAAACATGGTTGCTGCTCTCTCAGATTTCCTGGCTACATTCTTCTCATTTTGGCCTACACTGTATTTTTCATTTATTTCTGTTCTATCTTGTTCAATTTTTATTCTACTCCTAGCAAATTTCAGTTACACAATACAGCATTATCAACCGTAGTCACTATCTTATGTTAGATCCTCAGACCTTATTCATCTTACAGCTGAAAGTATGTACCCTTTTAACAACCACTCCCTACTTACCTCATCCCCAGCCCCAGGCAACCATTTTTCTACTCTGTTTCTTGAGTTTGAGTTTCTTTTAGGTTCCACATATAAGTGATACCATGCATTATTTGTCTTTGGCTGTCTGACTTATTTCACTTAGCATAATGTCTTCAAGGTCCATCCATGTTTTTGCAAGGGACAAAATTTCCTTCTTTTTCATGGCTGAATAATATTCCATTATATATATATGTTATATATCATATGTAACATTTTCTTCATACATTTATATATTGGTGGATACATAGGTTGTTTCCATATCTTAACTATTGTGAGTAGTGCTACAGTGAACATGGGAGTGTAGATATTTATTTGAGATCCTGATTTTATTCCCTTTTGCTAATATCCAAAAATGGGATTGCTAGATCTATGGTACTTATATTTTTAATGTTTTTTTGGAAAGTCCATACTGTTTTCTCTAGTAGCTATTCCAATGTACAGTCCCATCAATAGTGCACAGGTGTTCCCTTTTCTCCACATCTTCACCAACACTTGTTATCTCTTGTCTCTTATCTTTTGATAGCCATTCTAACAAAGGTAAAGTAATAATATCTCATTGTTGATTTGCATTTCCCTGATTATTAGTGGTGTTGAGCACCTTTTCATGTACCTGTTGGCCATTTATATATCTTCTCTGGAAAAATGTCTATTCAGATCCTCTGTCCATTTTTAAATCAGTTTTTTTGCTATTAAGTTGTATGAGTTCTTTATATATTTTGGATATTAACCCCTTATCAAATATATGATTTGTAAATATTTTATTCCATTAGGTTGCCTTTTCATTTTGTTGATGGTTTCTTTTGCTATTCAGAAGCTTTTTAGTTTGGTGTAGTCCCACTTATTTATTTTTGCTTTTGTTGCCTTTGCTTTTGGTGTCAAATCCAAAAAATCATTGTCAAAATTTATGTGAAAAAGTTTACCCCCTGTGTTTTATTCTAGGAGTTTTGTGGTTTCTGGTTTTAAATTTAAGTCTTTAATCCATTTTGAGTTGAATTTTGTATATGGTGTAAGATAGGGATCCAGTTTCATTCTTTTACATGTGGCTGTCCAGTTTTCCTAACACCACTTATTAAAGAGACTATCTTTTCCCCATTGTATATTCTTGATGTCTTTGTTATAAATTAATTGCCTATGTATGCTGATTTTTCAATTCCTCTTTTTATGTGGGTATTCAGGTGTTTTAAAGCAATGCTGCCACCTCTTCCATTTCTCGCAAATCCTGCAGAACAATCTTTTGGAAACATAAATCTAAATATTATACTTCTGTGCTTTAAAAATAATGATTTTATATATTTTTATTATCCTTAGATAAAGTCCATGCTTCTTAAAATGGCCTAGAAGAGTGGTTCTCAAACTTTGCTTGGTACTGGAATTACCTAGGGTGTTTTTAATAATCCTGATGCCCAGACTGTGCTCAAGACCAAATTAAATTAGAAGCTCTGCAGATGGAATCAGGCATTTATATTTTTTAAAGCTCCCCCAGATGATCCCAATATTTAAGAACCATTGACTAGAAGGCCCTTGACCATCTGATCCAGCATTTTTCTATCTCTATCTCTCCATGTTGATGTTGCCCGACAAGCCCACATATAATCCACACATCAGTCATATCAAATTACTTATAGTACTAAAATTCATTACCCTATCTCTTTGCATATACTGTTCTCTTTGCCTCAAATTACCCTTTCCCTCTAAAATAACTATTCACCTGATGATCACCATATAGCTTGATGGTAGCAGATCTAAAGATTATTACAGATACCTGGTTTTAACAAAAAGTAAGGGAAATGGCTGATTCTTGTAAATTTAGGTTTTCTTTCTTCATACTATGCTCAGTGTGGGATCTGACTGCGTGATATTACGAACCATTTCTTGCTCGGAGGTGAGCCTTCAGCTCTCTCTGGTGATCTCCAGATCACTAGAGTTCTGGTCTTTGAGAAATTTTTTGAGAAGGATTAGTTACTGACCAGGACCTCTATAGGGTGTTCACTTCTCCGAGTGATGATTTATATTTATAATACTGGGGCTGAAGCTGGAAATTAGACCTGCCACTTTAAAATATGCTTGGTCTGGCTCTGGTATTGTGAAGAGTGGATTCTTATCAGCAGTTGCATTAAAACAGCAGCAGAGACAAGAGCAAGCATATTTTTTAAATGACAGTTCTAAGGAGCCTTCCTGTTTTAGGCTAAATCATGATTCCAAAATGCTAAGCCCTGGATTAAAGATTTTGATTTGTCTCCATATTCTCTTAATCAAATCTCCTTTCCTTAATGCTTGTACCCTTAGGAAAAATGAGAAACCACTCCTTCCTAATGGCTTTTATTGTATCACATTAGGTCCCAGTAGATACCAAATAACTCACCTTTGTTTGGAATAAGATAAACTTTTGGTACAACCAATGAACCATCTTGAAGCAGTTGAAAAGAATGTCATAGATTCATCTTTACAGTTGTGGAAAGATGATATAAAGTCTGAAAGGATTCAAACCAACATAGTAAAAATAGTTACTTCTTTTTGATGAAATTGCACACAGGTGGTTTTATGTTTGTTTCAGTGTTTTCATCTGATCTTTCCAATTTTCTCATGGTGAATATCTTCATACATATACATTTAAAGAGGTTAGGTGTAGCTAGAAAGTTTTCTTCTACGGTAGGAGAGATTGCCTTTTTCAAGACTTTATTGAGGGATTTGTAGAATCCATCACTTTTCATATTTTTCATACTTTTCATATATTTTTCATCTGAACAGAGAAGCTAAAGAGTGTCTCAAAGCAACTTAACCTACTTCCTTTCACTTCTCAATGCTGCAGAGGTCTCAAGTTATGATTCCCAATTAAAGGAGAGAGAGAATATTTTTTTGACTGGATAGTTAATTTGTTAAAATTATTTTTACTCTCCAATCCTGTACTTGGGATAAATGGCACATGAGGACACAGGAAAGGCCAACTGGTGATTCTGTGTCTGTTTTCGTGTTGCATGGATTGGTTGCCCCATAGGGCTCAGCTTTGTCTGTGCTGGTTCTGCCTCGCCAGGAGATAATGGCTAAGAGGGAGACATTAATTACATGTTAGAAAGGACAAACCAGTGCAGTAGCAAGGCATTGAAACACAAATCTCGCTCTTTTTGGAAGCTCTATTAAAATCTAACTTTAATCATGAATTGTGGAATAGAACACAGGCAGTTAGGAGCTGCTAAAATATTAACACATCTATTGAAACAGAAACCCAGGCACTTTATTATCCTCATGACCAGCTCTGGGATTTCATAATTAAGTCTTTCAATTTGATTTATTTAGACTCTAAGCAAACTTTCAAAGTGAGTTTGAGGGGCTTTGTACTTTGAACATGAATGCATTGCACTTCCCGAGGCAATTTAGAACTAGGGTTTTATCACTTCAACACCCTGGCTTAGAAGCAGGTATTCTGAGAAACTTCTCCTGAGCACACTTAACTCATTAACTGTGAGAAGGACCTCAGACATCTGCCTTAACAATGAGAATCATCAGGAGGGAGGGAGAGAGGGAAAGATATAATACTCAGGAGGGAAACTGGTATTAGTCGCAGCATCTTAATTTCTCTTGGTCTGTTCTCTTTGGTACTGCAAATGGACACCTCTGTCATCTCCCATCTAAGCCTTTAGCTGGTTCTAAATATTTCCCCATTGGCCAGAGTGCGTGGAAAGATGCACCCCTTCCACATTTAGAAACATTAGTCCTTTTACCCTCCAAGAGGTACTTTGATATTGAGGAACATTGGATCTAACATAACCCTGAGATTGATCACATGGTAAATTCTGAGATCATCTGAGCTTGAACATACCATGTAAAATTACCCATCTCAAGGAACAAGGTTGGTGAATCAAGGAAAAGAATGAGACCTGAATACAGTACAGACTTAAGGGTGGCATTTTATCCAGTGACACATAATAATCTTTGTTCCAAAGGAATCAAGGAAGGGAGAAAGGGAGTGAATCACCCAGAAGATGTATGTAATAAGTGTTAATACAATGAGAGAGAGAGAGAGAAGGAGAGAGAAGAAGAGAAATAAAGAGAAAAACAGAAAGAAAGAAGAGAGCATTGCTACAGGAAAGCAGAGTATCCACGTTTAAAAATGTGAGGTTTACTTTGGGATGTCCACTTTGAGCATTTTAAAATGACCAGTTGACCTTAGTCATTTGCCAAATCAGGTGACAAAACTTGACCTAAATGAAATATCATCTCCCATCACTGTGATGATAAAGCTGAATGTGAAAGCTGAGTGAGGGGAAAAAACCAAGGAAAGCAAGCAGCACCCCAAGAGAATAGGAAAGAAAACTGGACCTTCTTTAAGTGCCTACATTAGGGGAGAATCTGGCTGCTTTTCTCGCAAGTTCCAAGCTTCAGAGTCTATTATTTGAGAATGGTACAGGCTACCCTCAACGTATCTCACTGATCATACCTGAGATGGGGGAATTGGCTCTTAAAAATCATTCAGTCCAGTGCTGCCAGAGATGGACACCAATGCAAAGGTACCTGGGAGGAAGCGGAGAAGGATCTAAAGGGATGAATTTGGTCCTGTAGGCCCTTTCTTCCCTGAAGATAGAGCTAGCTGTACCTTTTTGCATCATTGGGAAGATGATCCATAATTAGAACTCACCCTAGACAGATTGTTCAGGGACAGCTATTTCTCTATGTATCCTCACACTTTCTGCCCTGTGGGGCTCATGTCCCTCCTCCTCTAAGTTGATGTTCAGGCTCCAGGTGCCCAGGGCAGCCTAAGATGCTTCAGAGTCTCTCGCTGAAGTCCCCCAGCCAGCATGCTTTGACTTCCTAGTCTGACCACATTTCCCCCTCACCATCAAAAGGGACTTGAGGGCTTCCCTGGTGGCGCAGTGGTTGAGAGTCCGCCTGCCGATTCAGGGGACACGGGTTCGTGCCCCGGTCCGGGGAGATCCCACATGCCGCGGAGCGGCTGGGCCCGTGAGCCATGGCCGCTGAGCCTGCGCGTCCGGAGCCTGTGCTCCGCAACGGGAGAGGCCACGGCGGTGAGAGGCCCGCATACCGCAAAAAAAAAAAAAAAAAAAAAAAAAGGGACTTGAAATATATCCCACTTCTCTAGTTTTCCTCTCACCTTGATGTTGGAAAGAAGCTGTTTCTCCCTAAGTTGTCAGTCTCTCCTCCCCACTTCACTACGTGTTTACTGTGTGTGTGGATTTTCATAGGAGACTCTTGAAGCAAAAATGCCTTAAGAGAAACAATGATAGAATTTAGCGTCAGAAGCACCCAATTGGAGGCCACACTAAATGTGGAACCTTGGGAAAGGCCCTTAATTAATGTGAATCACAATTTATTAATTTGGCAAATGGAAGAAAGAATCCTTTCTTTCACAGGTTAAAGATTAAAGTGTGATTTTATCTGTATGAAATCCACTAACAAACTATTAAGGCTTGAGTAATCGTTGTTAGTGTTATCATTTTCATCATGGTAGAATTCTTTACGGGCCAGTGAAAGAGGTATTTTGGGCAGAAGAGGAGGGGTGCTTACATCAGAATTCTAATATCATACCCTATAGTAGCTACCTACTCTACTGGTTTTAGGCTGGCCTTAAACTAGGACTGAGATTTTTAAATGTACCAACCCTTTGCAAGAGTTAATTTCTCTAAGGTCTCAGAGGTGGCCCCCTCTGACTTCAGTATGACCTCATGGAAAAGATATTCAGTATACTATTGAACCCAGACTCAGTAAATTTAGCAGATGGGGTTAAGACATGGAGGATTGAACACTCAGATTTCTTTTGATAAGAAATTGACACACCATTGTTCTAGCTGGTATTCTAGCCATGCTGGGGAAATCCATGGTGAATCAGTAGACCTTAAGCACATACATGTATGTGTCAGCTCTATGCTTGTCTTAAATCCTTATGCTATGCATTATTTTGCTGCATAAGTTAGAATTGAGGAAGTTACCCATCCAACCAGTCTCTACCTCATTTTCTTTCAGTAAAAATTACCTTTTTAGGGCTTCCCTGGTGGCGCAGTGGTTGAGAGTCCGCCTGCCAATGCAGGGGACGCGGGTTCGTGCCCCGGACCGGGAGGATCCCACATGCCGCGGAGCGGCTGGGCGCGTGAGCCATGGCCGCTGAGCCTGCGCGTCCGGAGCCTGTGCTCTGCAGCGGAAGGGGCCACAACATTGAGAGGCCCGCGTACCGCAAAGGAAAAAACAACTTTACCCTTATCTTCCATAAAATCAAAGCATTCATAAAACTAGAAGTACCCATACCAACTTTATATTTTGTTTTCATCACATGGACATGGTGCCAATCAACTTTGTGTTTTCTAAGAGAGTGTGTCCTTGTTATTATTATTAATTATTATTAATACTCCTCTATCTTCTGCCCCTGATAATATTCAGGGAATGTTGATTCTTCTCTCAGCCAACTTTTTCAGGAGGTGCCCAAATTATGAATGGGTCACATTTCTGCAATTATATAAACATTGAATCTATATGATATTTCCTCATAGAAATAATGCTAAAGTTTGTGGTTAGGTCCCTAATTAGATGTCAGAAGCTTTTTAAAGTCATTACAATTTCTATGGGAAGTCTTGGGATTTCATATATAAAGATCCCTTGTTGATAAATCAACTCTGAGAAGGAAGCTCCTCTCAAAGCTCATTCTCTTTTCACTAAGCTGATGGTGTGAGATGCCTTCTTCCCCTTACCAGGGGTTTCTTTGCCTGGGTCATATCTTTTTTCTGGGTTAAGCCAAGTTTTAATTCCTTTTAAGAGAGCATTGGGCTTGGGCTTTTATGGTCTTGATGGAGAGATGTTCATAATAACAAGTAAATTAACAAACAAACAAAAAACAATAGACTTCAAGTTTCAAGCCACCAAAAATGGTCCATCCGGGGAGTGATTATGCTACCATTTTCTTATAGACATCAACACCATAACACCATGTTTTGAAGTAACCACATTCTGAAGGCACTGAAGCAGTTTCCACCTTCTGCTTGAGATTTCCTCCTTTTTCTTGTCAAATATCTGAGATGACGGGGACCCTGCACCTCATCATCTGAGGGATTTTGTTCACAACCAGGCATCTGCATCCAAGCTGGGGGTGAAGTGCTCTCATTCTCTTTCATAGTGCACCTGGGCAAATATAATCTGTAATAAAATCATGCACTCAGAGCTCTGTTACCTCATTTGAGGCATGCTTGGTGCTCAGGACCACTGTCTCTGTTCTTCAGGAGCACGGGTACCTGGCTGGCAGGCAGGCAGAATGTTTGAACATATTTCTCATGCAACCTTTAAAAGTGTTGTATATTTCTTTGGTGCAGTAATACAGAATCTGTCATTCTGAGAAAGGTACACACAGATCTTTGTTTGTCCTCACTAAGGACTCTAGGTAAAAGTTATTATTTTTTCTTGACATTTTTTTCTAATAAGGAAGAAAGTAATGATACTAATAAAGTATCATTAAATATCTGGTAAAATCTTTGAGGAAATTTAGAGCCATAAAAGACTACTCCACCTAAGCTTTCCTGGAATAGGAATATGGTGATATAAATATAATGGCCAAAGCCAGTGCAACGCGGTGATTCACTCAATTGAAACTTTTTGGGTTGGTATCTAGCACGTGCAAATATCCTTGTAGGCATTGCAGATACAGCGGTAGATAAAAGAGACAAAAACCGCTTGGTCTCAGGGAACTTATGTTCTTGAGCATATCAGGAGCCTTAAGTTTTGAGATGACTGCTATAAGCATTGATCGTACGAGGTCACAGACTGCCTGCTGTCTGAGTGGCCCCACCTCCAGCATTTCCCTGTGACTCATAGCATGCCCTTCCTCCTTTCCATCAACATGGCAGCATTGAGGAGGGGCACAGCCCTGAGTCTGGAGCAGATGGGAGAGATACAAGTGGGAGAGTCTCACTCAACTTTCTTTTGCTTCTACATGGCCCCCTCCCTTCCAAAGCAGGAGACTCCTTCCCCTTATCCAGAATTTATCTCCATGCCTCCTGGGTTACTGAGTATGGTACCTCAGCAACATATGAGAAGAAGGAGGTACATTCAACTTCTGCAACCGTACCTATCTTTACTGGAGAATAGAGCATTCTCCTGCTGTGGTAGAGATTGTGGTGGCAGGTAATTTGGGGACCAGGGCAATGTAGAGAGGAAGAGTCAGAGAAGGAAGTCCAATGAGGACTCCAGTGATGGAATTTGGTGTGGGGCTGTGGGACAAGACTGGGGTCCCTCTGACTAAGCAGTGGGGTGAGGGGAGGATTAGCTGAGCCAGTAGTGGAATGGAGAGAGTTAGGTTTGGAGGATGGGTTGACCTTGATGGTTGAATGAGGAGCCAGGGATTGTAGCAGCTTAAACGATTTGTAGTGGGGTGAAGGAAGGGGAAGGGACGTTTCTAGGTAGGACTGGCAATATTCAGAGAGTATTTAAGTATTGGAGTAGAATCTTTGATAGCTTTTGCTTTTTAATAAAGGGACTTGCACAAATGGGAGTGCATCAGTCTGGGGATGTCTGAACATGGGTGCAGTTCTCGAGGCATAATTGTCTTGGTGCCCTGTGTCAGTGCCTGATTCTCCTGCTACAATGTCAAAGAAGGGAAATTTGTTTGCAGCATTAGAAATACTATAAATACAAGCTTGATTCACAGATAATCTGCAGCCATTGCCATGTCTCATATTATGCCATTTTAAAATTGTGCCAAACTTCCATGATCCTCTACTCATAGAAATAAATATTTGGTATATACACATTATCTTCAAATTATAGGAACAAGAAGATTCTTTTGGAATTTAACCCTTTTCTTTAGGTATATCTAAAAAGGCACGTATAATTCTTTATATGCATAGGCTATTTTAAATTCTTTATATATTTTCACTATTTTTAATTCTTTATATACCTCTGTCGTATGCACAAACAAGAAAGTATAACTGTGCTGCAGTTTAGAACGATAGGGGGAGCATCAGAGCAGTGTATGACTTTTTGACCTTTAACGCTTACATTTTAACTTAAAATACACGTATGCTTTTCTTTTAACTAAAATTTACTACGACTGAAAACGTAACCTGCCTCTCAACTCAGTGTGTACTTCTGTTTTCTCTCTGACTTGCTCTATCGCTTTTTTTTACTGTCCATTCGTTCCCTTCCCCCACCCCTCACACACACAAACACACACATATACGCGCACACGCCCAATGTATCCCAGGCTAGACTCATTAGGGGCACGTTACAGTACAATTTGACTATCAAACTTCTCTTGCCTATTTCTCATTCAGCTGAGGAAGATACACTGCCGTGGTCTCAGGTTTACTCTTCATTTTCCTTAATGCACGATTCAGTGACTTATTTGACTAGTGAATGTATTTTTGATGGATCCATCGAGAGTTGGGTAGATCTCGGCTTTTGAATTTATTTTGGCAACACTTTCTGTGATACTATACCACATTTCTTTTTTCCTGGTGAATGGAAAAAGAAACAAATAACCTCTTGTAATGACTGTACAGATGAGTATTTGAAAAGATAGACACTTACAAATTGTCTTTCCCACAATATTCTTTTACACCTTATGCTATACAGACTTTTTATTCAAAAGTGGTGTTTGAAGGTCTGAGAGGAGGGGGAATGCAGAAATTTTCTAAACAAAGTATGCATATAGCCATAGATCGAAAGTAGTTTAAGCTTCAAGTGAGGTAGTTAAGGAAATAATGAAGCTTGGTCAGATGAAGTACAAACTTGTGATGGAAAGGCAGTAATCACTGGGATATGTGTATTTAAATGTAATGAGTACTTAGTGAATCTGTCATCAGATAGCCTAGTTGATTAAAAGATGATTCATCTATTTGTTCACTCCATTGACAGGAGTGAAGTGAAGTGGGCCTTATGTGCCAAATACTCTGCTTTTCTATGGGGTTAGAAAATGAATAAGCATGGTCCCTGCTGGTAAGGGACCCAGAGTCTGATGTGGGAGCCACTCACAGAGTACAACACGGCACTGTAAGTGCAGGAGAGAGGTGCCCCAGGTGAAAGGGCAGATGAGGGGTCAATAACTCGACCTCTAAGGGCATTGGGTTGGGCTTGGTGTAAATCAGGAGACTTTCTGGAAAAGGTGCAACTAAGCTGACTCTTCCTTGATTATTTACTCAGACAAAGGGAAGAGGAGACAGGAAAGATATTTAGGCCGAAGGGACAATCTGAGTAAAGTCAATGAGGCAAGAAGCCTCATACACAAACACTAAGGAATGAGTAAAGAGCGTGGAAGGAGACCAGTTTAAAGAGAGAATCAAATACCAGATCAAGAGTCCCTTTTGTCCTGTGAAGGAGAGTAATCCAGTGTCAATGAGACCAAACTGAAGGCTGAAAACAAGAATGATAACAATACCAAAGGTACAAATTCTACCTCAAAGTTAAATGCCGTGATATTATTATTATTTTGCAAAATATCTTCATGAATAGTCTTATTTGACAGAGAGAACCTAGCAAGCTGTAGGTAGGGTAATAATACTATCAGAATTAGGGATGAGAGAAATATAGGGATTTTAATAATTTGGCCAAGGCCTTATAAATTGTTGGAACCATATCAGGGCTGGGGCGTGGGTCTCATACCATGACTGGTGCAGCATACCGCCTGCCCATGCAACCAAGGCATCTTAGCTCAAGGGCTGCTATTGGTCCCATTTTACAGGTGAGCAAAACAAGGTTCAGCAACTTGCTTAAGTCACACAAGCGACACGTAGAAGTGCAATGACACTGAGATTTGTTGACGTCACAGCCCAAGCTCATCACCACCGTGCGTAACTGCCTTTCTCATGTACTGCTCCTTGATGTACATAACACCTGTACTGTACCATATGTGAATTGTTGGTATTAAATAAACCATATGGAGATTTCTTTCTCTGTTCCAAGAATTCTGCTGCAGAGGCTGCTGTTCTATAGCTAAAGAAACCCCATCCTAGAATGTTTACTAACTAGTCCTTGGTCCTGCTGTCAAAACAGAAAGAAAGAGAGAAAATAACAAAAAGCCGAATGTGTCAGATCCTAATGGAACTTGGTTTACTGTTTAATTCAGCTTCAGGGGTGGGGCTGTCATGGAAATCTATTCGAAACTGCCCGTTGAATAAAAACCTAATGTACAAACCAAAGGGATGCTATAAAGCTGAACACACTGAAAACCTGTTAATTTTCAGCAGTGTTTGAACTTCAGGTTTGGCTTCTGTTCCCAAGAACCTGACAGGATGCAGGGCTGTCTTCTTGCATTTCAATGTGTTTGCAGCTATTTTCTCTCTCCCTGTTGTAGAGGATGCACAATCAGGTATTAAGATGTGACAGGATGATGGAAATGAGAAAGTGAAGAAGGCACATCGGAAGGCAGTAATTAACTGGAATGCATATTTATCATAGTCTATCATTGTTTACAAACAATATAATGATTCCTGATGGTGAAATTAAACTCCAGGCTTCCAGTCTGTGAAGTCAACCAAACAACCCCAGCAGGTGCAGATCAGCAGGACTAACCAAGTAAGTGTTCTGACGTACAGGATAAAGCTGGAGACATCTCTCAAAAACTGATTGATTGTTGAAGATTTGAATAATGTGTATATTGGGATGCCTTAACCATTGATACAACCGTGGCATAATGGGGGAAGAACTGGACTTAGAAACAGAAAAATTCTCCACTCTAATACCCAGCCTAGACAAATCGTTTGCTTTCTGAGCCTCATTTTCCTCATCTGTAAGACAGGAATAAGGACATCTGTCTCATAGAGTCCCTGCTTTCCATCTCCGTTCCTAGAAGTCACCCCCATGAGTCATGTCTGGACTCTATAATAACATCCTAACTGGCTTTTCTACCTCCATTCTTACTCACCTATAATCTCTTCTCTAGAGAGCAGCATGAGTAAGCTTGTAACAAAGATAAATTAGATCATGTAATTCCTCTGTTTAAACCATCCTTCTCATTGCCCTACATAACTCCCGAGCGTAGCCTTTGTAGTTCTTTACATTTTGGCCACTGTCTCTCTCTTCAACCTCGTTTTCTGAAATTCTTCCTCTCTCACCATATTCAAGCCATGCATGTCTTCTTTCTGTTCCTTGCATATTCTTTCTTATTCCTACTTCAGGACCTTTGCATCTGATGTTTCTTTTGCTTATAATGACTTCTACATGATCTTCATAGACTGGCTTCTTGTGGACAATAGGTTCCCGCTCAAACATCAACTTCTCTGGAGATGCCATCTGACCATTCTATCTGTTGATTACAACTCTCTCACCCAACTCACTCCATCATATTATCCTGTTTTATTTTCTTCAAAGCCCTCATCACTACCTGAAATTTTATCTTTTACTTGTTTAGTGTTTATCTTCCTTACTAGAATGTAAAGTACCAGTGACCAGCTGTGTACCCATTGCCTAAGAGTGCAGTCAAATATTAGTTGAGTGCTGAGTGAATAAATGTGAGGATCAAATGAGGTATAAAAAATGGAAATGGTTCTATAATCTATCAAGTGTTTTACAAATACTAGGTTTTTTCATTTCTTCTCGCCTGTTAAGTCATGACTCTTCTCAAATCTTTGTCAAAATGGAACAAGCATAATTTTCAGCCAGGAACTCTTCCAAATGGGAACTTACTTTCCAGGAACTTACAATTTAATGAAAGACAAGATTAGCATGAAGAGTAAAATAAATTATTTTTATGAAAAAATTGAAGATAGCCTATATTCATTTGCTAAGGTCAGTTTTTTTCTTTTGTACCATACCACCCCATGTAACTATATAGCTGCATGTATGTCACATAGAATTATTGTATAGAATTAGAGGAGAAGCATGGAAAAAGGAAATTTGAAATAGTGTTGATGTGGGGAGAGAGCAAGATTTTTCAATTTGGAATTTCTACAGGCCCATAAGAATTCTCAAATTTAACTAATTATCTTCATCCTACTCCCTTCTGCCCTTAGTCTCTTCCTTTTCCTGGCAGCTTTTCATATATCTGTTGGCCATTTGTATGTCTTCTTTGGGGAAAAAAATGTCTGTTCAGTTCCTCTGCCCATTTTAAAATCAGAGTGTTTTGTTGTTGTTTGTTTGTTTTACCTGTTAAGTTATATGAGTTTTTAAATATTTTTTTGGATATTAACCCCTTATCAGATATATGATTTTCAAATATTTTCTCCCATTCTGTAGGTTGCCGTTTAATTTTGTTGGTTGGTTGTTTTGCTGTACAAAGTCTTTTTAGTTTGATGTAGTCCCACTTACTTTTTTGCTTTTGTTGCTTGAGCTTTTGGTTACACAACCCAAAAAAGTCATTGACAAGACCAATTGTCAAGGAACTTTTACCCTATGTTTTCTTCTAGGAGATTTACGGTTTCAGATCCTATGCTTAATACTTCAATCCATTTTGATTTAATGCAGCCTCTATCAAAATCCCAATGGCATTTTTCACAGAAATAGAAAAAAAATCATAAAATTTATACAGAACCACAAAGACCCTGAATAACCAAAGCAATCCTGGTTTTAAAAATAAATAAATAAACAAAGCTGGAGGCATCAAGACATCACAGTCCCTGAACTCAAATTTTATTAAAAAGTAATAGTAATCAAAACAGTATGACAGGTATGGCAGTTGCATAAAAATAGACACAGACCAATGCAACAGAATCAAGAGCCCCAAAATGAACCCTCATATGTATGGTCAACTAATTTGACAAAGGAGCCAAAAAAAAAAAACCACACACACACAATGGGGAAAGGATAGTCTCTTCAATAAATGGTGTTGAGAAAACTTTATAACCACTTGCAGGAGAATGAAATTGGACCTTTTTCTTATACCACTCTTTTGGTTATCTTTTTTAAAAGCTCTTTCCTTTCTACAGTATTTTCCAAATGTTAACAATCGAGTGTGTTACTAAGGGTCTAATTATTAATGCAAAGGGAATAATATATTTAATAACCAGGGGCCAAGTAATGTAGTATTCAAGAATCTCACAATCTAACTTCCCCTTGGTTATCACAGGGATCATATTTTCCATCCCCTTTGGTCTGGAAATCATTAGTGCTAATTTATGTTGATAGCACTCCATTGCATTCATTGCTTATTGGATACATCTGTCAAACCACTTGAATATCTGTTTTAAGTGAATTAACCATAAAAGTAATGGTGGGATCCACAATGAAAGATATTTCTCCCTATAAGAAGGGTGAGTTGGGCAATCTTATGAAGTTGTGCATTTGTTTGTAATTAATATGATTTAACAAAAAAGGCAAATCATATATAAAGGAGTAATAGTGAACTATCATCACAGTACATAATTTACCCCCTCTTTTAGGAATTCTTGTTGCCCTTAGAGCAACAAGACATGACATGCTGGTCATATAAGGCAATCTTTGCTCCAGAGCCACTTCTCTTAATCATTCTGTTCATCAGTGGTGCTTTCCTAAATCTTACAAATTATGCGAATGGAATCAATTCTTCGGTAAATAGCCCATGAGAGTAGAAAGTAGAGACGTTGGTTAGGTAATATGAAGTTGGGCTGTGGGTAGACTGTCTATTGAAAGAAAAGCAGAAAAACGGGAGATTACCTATATAGTATCTTTATTGAAACTACCCTTTAAATATTTTACAACTGTGATTGATATGAACATTATCAATTTGGGTATCAAAGTAATTATCTTTTTAAAAAAATATTCAATGTATATTGAATATATTCTAGGCACTGTTATCATGCTAGTGACAAATTCTCACCCTCCTACTGGAGCAGTATTGTTATTTCCAACATTTTCAGATGACAGAAACTGCTAGTCACCAGCAGAGTTGTGGCCTATTCCTGTTTCTTTGACGCCAAAGCCCAGTTTCTGAACCACTAGGCTTTACTACCTGCCTCATTATGGAAATTGTGGGATCAGACTGCCTGAGTCTGCATCACAGCTTGTCTCTTAAAGCCTTTTAGTTGCTTAACCTCTGTGTGCCTCAGTTCACTCTTCTGTAAAATGTGAATGACAATAGAGCTCACTTCATAAGGATGTTGTAAATCTCAAATGAGATTCTGCAGGGAAAGTGCAGAATAGCACCTGGCATGTAGTAAACACTCAATTTAATGTTGTCTATTATTATTACATGATAGGAATATAGGCTCTGGCTATATGGGAAAATCCTAGATTAAAGCCATCTTTGTCCCATTTTGAAATCCTAATTAAAAGAAGAGTAATTAATCAGTGGCCAATTGGCAGAGATCCATGTTCAGTTGGAGCTGCTAAATTCTGTAAATCTTTCTTTTCTGTTATCATCTGAAGACAGTGTGGTGAGAATAAGGTGCTCTTTTCATTTTATGAAAAGTGAAAGGGCAACTCCATTTCCTTCATTTCCTTTCATTGGCCTTCTTTTGGAACTTATAGTGAATGGAATGGTTAGGTCTCTGCCCAATAAGCTCCTTTGAAAAAGATATCATTTCACTGAAACATCACAATATACTGATGGAACAGGAGTTAGTCTTGGAGTCAGATCTACCAAATATCAAATCCTGGTGTCATCTTTTACAAGCTTTGTGACTCATGGGCAAATGAGTCAACAATTATGAAATTCGGTTTCCTCATTAATGAAATGGGAATCATATTAACCACAGAGCAGTGGTTCTCAACTAAAGGTGATTGTAGTTGTCGTGCCTGAGTGGCAGAGGTGCTACTGACAACTAGAGGGGAGAAAGCAGGGATGCTGCTTCACAGCCTACAATGCCCAGGACGGCCCCCGCAACAAAGAATTATTCAGCCCAAACATCAGTAATACCGAGGTTGAGAAACTCTGCCTTCGTGTTGTTGCTAGAATAAAATAAAAATATTTGTAAAGCCCTTAGACCACCTCTGACATGTGGTCGGAGCTCATAATTCATTAATGTCATTTGCAGGGAGTTACTAATGTGAGTTCCCAGGCTTCCTCTGTCAGGTCCAAGCATTGTGATAAACTCATTCACACGGAGGTGTCAGACTCATTCTTCCATCAAGGGTGTATGCAGTTTAAAAGCAGGCCTTTTAGATGCTGATTCTGAGTAAATCTCTATGATGAAACGTCAGCCTCCCTAGCGCCTGGGGAAGTTTGGTCCCCATGCACCTCCTCTTTCCCCCAAGGAGGTGGGAATTCATCACCGTAACTATTTACCTCTTTTCACTGGTTTTGAAGATTCAATGAGATGATACAGGTAAAGTGTCCAGCACTGTGTACGGCATAGGGTAGGTGCAAGCGTAGGTCAGTGTTAGCATCACTTAGTGTCTGTCTGACTTTCTGTCTGTCTCTCTCCATTAAGCATGTGGTCATATTAGAGGAATCTGCTTTCTCCAAATTGCTCTGCCCTGTGTTTATCTTCACTGTAGTCAATAATGGACTCTTCCTGAGAGCTTTGCTCCCCCAGGTGATAGACTCTTCAGATACGAAAACCTCTCCACTTGGGTCTGATTTTGCCTACATGGCTCTACACCCTCCCAGCTCTGTCCCTGGCAAGGTCCCAGACAGGCTCCAGACCTGGAGCTGGGCTTTGACACTATTGTTAGGACTCTTTCTCTCTCCTCATTGTAAACAAGCGTGCTCAGTGGCCTCTAAGGTCCCTTCCAGGTCTCGCACTCTGTGATTCTGTCTACAGTGAGTTCTGCGCTACATCCTGATTGGCTTTCTCATGGCTTTCTCACCCTCTGAAGTTTTCTGGTTAACTCCGACTTCAAAGCAGTTTATGACTTGTAAGTGTTCTAAGACAGTTATTTTATCTGTGATTCTCAAAAAATTCCCAGGGTACTCTGGCTCTTGGACAACTGATCTGGGTTAATTTGGCTTTTTTTTCTTTTTCCAGGAGAATCAATAGAAATTTATGTTTGCATTTACCCATAAGCCATATATTATTGTGTTTTGATTTTCCCCACTTTGAGGAGGTATCATATACTGGTTGGTTGTTGAAAATTCGTTAAACAGTATTAGCAAATATTAAATCTTAATTAAATGGCAAAGGGCTTTTTTTCCTGTGCTAATTAAATGTATACTTCAAACACTGTTGATTGCTACCAGGGCAGCCTGGGTAGAACAGAAGATGGGTGGAGGGGCGTGACATACCCCACACATCAGGAATGTACCAGAGCTCTTCATCCTTCATTTAGTCATTTTCAGTTCTTTCCAGTGAACTCGGGGAAGGGAGCTGAGATTTCTTATATAAAAATAATGATTTTTTAAAAACCTATGAAAACCCGGATTTTCAAGTTGTTCGATCAGGTGGTTACTTTGAAAAGTTACCAAAGGGATGGAAAAGTTACCACTGGGACTGTCATGTCTTAAAGTCCACACTTTAACCCTTTTGGCCTATTAGTATTTTTAAATATCTCTAGTAGAAAGTTCTCGTGATATTGAATAATATGTCCACCAAAAAGAGCAGAGGCTTTGCGTTAAAAGAGACCTAGACTTGAATTCTTTTTTTTCTTATCAAAACCAGAAATTTATTTCTTAAGTTCTGGGGGCTGGAAGTCTAAGATCAGGGTTCTTAATCTGCCACATGTAAACTCTGCAACTTTGGGTCAGATAATTTAACCACTCTGAGCTACAGTTTTGTCTTCCTCAAAAAGGAAAGAGAGTAACAATCCACCTGTAGAGTTACTGTGAAGATTAGATTATGTAAAGTGCTAAGCACAATGCTAGGCACATAGGAGTCCTCAATAAATGATATCTATTATTATGCTTAGTTTCTGGTTTTGGAGGTAGAGCTATTGTTTTATTTATTGTTGGAATAACTATGTACAACAGGTGGCAGTATTGCTTTAGTATGTCTCTTGAGAGTGTTAGTCAAATTTGTCGGGACTAGTGTAGCAAAGAGGCTATGATTCCAGAAAAGAAACAAGTCACCAACAAAGTAGCTTAGAAAACTAACAGTACTTGTGCCCTAAAGCACTGGCCAATATTAGTGGTAGAATTGTACAAGTGTTCAGAAGATGACAGAGGTAAACTAGACAGAAATTAAAGGTGTTAATATGAATTTGATATAGTTTTCAAGACTTTTATTGCAAGTAACACAAAATTACCTTTCACTAGATTAAGCCAACAGAGAATTTCTTGGCTTGTAAAATTATAATGCTGGGAACGGGGCCAACTTGTGATACCACTAGATGTAGGGCTCTGTCTCTTTGTCAGCTTTGCCTGTCCTGCTTGGCTTCTTCATGCATGAATATTCTCTCGAACTGGTAAGGAAAATAGCCAGTGAACTCACATCCTCCTGGTTTGGTACGTCCCACATCATAAGGCAGATACTACCCATAAGTTCAAGTAAAACAGTCACAGTGGGGACTCCGATTCACCCAGCTTGGCTCACTTGACCGTGCCTGAATCATCCACTACAGCTGGGAGATGGTAAGTTTACATTTGGTCCATGTGTCCTCCCCTTATGGCCAGACGTGGCACCATGGTTGACAGCCCCTTCAGGATGTGATAGGGAAGAGGCAGTTCCCTAAAGGAAAAGAAGGGTGGTTTTACTGGAAAAGGGGGACATGCAAACCCTGTAATAATTTCATATACATTTCATTCTAAGAGATAAAATACTCTGAGATATTGATTGAGAGGAGTTGTAGCAGAACTTATTATTTGGGGGACTTGTTCAAGTTTATGAAAATTGGTGAAGAAAAATATAAAAGCAAGTCCCAAGACTGGGTGGGAAGAGAGATCAGATGGGCCACAGAACTCCCTATGAAATAGGCAAATAAGGACTTTGGGGACAGGAGTAATTCAGTATGATCTTAGCTGAAAAATGCTGAGACTTAAAAGGAGGAAATACAGTAAAGAGGAGGAAAGCAAGAGAAGGACAAAAGGCCCTGGAGAATGTGAAATAAATGTGTCATCAAGGAGCACTTGAAAGAGCAAGGCAGTAGGCCAGAAAGTTAAAGGTCAGGATTACAGCCTTATACACATGATCGCATTGCTTTATTGAGAGAGACACCTCACAGGTGAAAAGCCTGAGCTAGGAGGGTGTCTGAGCATCACCAAAGTGGAAAATTATGTGACTAGAGACCATAGTTGAGTGGTTAAGAAAGTTCATTTTTACTGAAGTTGTATAATGCCTTTGGGAATTTTTGGATATTAATAAATGATTATGAGTGATGGTCAATTAGAAAATCTGTATATACAGTTATTCAGTTCTGGATGGATTTTGCTGTTATCTCTGTTGATCAGCATGTTATATGTTTTTGTCACATGCATATAAATGTTTAGTGATATGCCTAAATATTTTCCATTTTGCAGGTCAGTTTTTTCTATCTTTTTTTTTTTTCTTTTGGTGGAAGGTTTACTGCCTCTCACAAACACTCTAAACCAAAAATTACTTTCTGTACACATCATCCATTTCCTCTCCCGTTCATTTTCATGCAGGTATTTCCTGCTGCCCTGATAGCCTAGTGTTTATGTACCCTGGAGTGTGCATTAGAATTCAGAAGAGAACAAACGCAGGCTTTAACACAGGGAAACAGACATTAAACCAACCTAGAAACACATCCATAGTTACACATTGTGGTGGTGTGATAGAAACAGGTTGGAAGTTAGGACTGGCTTAAATTGGGTTGGGGGATGAATAGGTAAGGCGCTCTGAGAAAGGGATGGACAAAAAAGTGCTGAACAGGTGAAAGTCAGAAGAATAAGTTGCTGGTAGAGGGATGGTCAGATGCAAAACACTTAATAAGGTATAAGAAAGGGCAGCTGGGCAGCAACTGAACTGAGATGATATTGTTGTTGTTGTTGTTTTATAAATTTATTTATTTATTTTTGGCTGCGTTGGGTCTTCGTTTCCGTGCGAGGGCTTTCTCCAGTTGCGGCGAGTGGGGGCCACTCTTCATCGTGGTGCGCAGGCCTCTCACTGTCGCGGACTCTCTTGTTGCGGAGCACAGGCTCCAGACACGCAGGCCCAGTAGTTGTGGCTCACGGGCCCAGTTGCTCCGCAGCATGTGGGATCCTCCCAGACCAGGGCTCAAACCCGTGTCCCCTGCATCAGCAGGCAGACTCTCAACCACTGCACCACCAGGGAAGCCCGAGATGGTGGTTCTTACTTCCATTCCCTAACTCCTCCATTTGCAGTCACGGTCCAGCAGGTCGAGAGCTGTGTCTTTCTTTTCTGTTGCATCCCTGGCGGGGTCTGTGTGCTGTTATTAAGCTGTTGTCTCTCGGCTTCAAACCCACCCCTCTCTACTGTGCTGTCTGACACTGAGGCTGGGATTCAACTAACCACCCTTTTCATTGGCCAAGCTGGCTTCCTGTTAGATTCTGTCTGTAGGGGGCGCTAGAGGAAGACCGTAATAACGGGGAGAAGAAGGACTCCTTATTTGCTTCCTGCTCATCAGAATCAACTCAACTTTTATTTACCCCAGAAGCAGTTGGTTCCACTTCTCTTTTTTTTTTTTTTCCTGTAATCCCCAGAGCCAGTCTCCTTCAGAGATACCAGGACCAGCAGTCATGGTGCCCTCCTCACATGCCTGGGTCTCACCTCCCATAGGATGCCTTTTGCCAGCATCTAGGTTCTAGTAACCCCCTCTCTTTTATTTGTCTCCCCAGCCCTAAGGGTGGTATCGGCCTCTTGCAGTCACTATCTTTGACTCCTCCAACATCTGTTTAACCAACTCCTTATATTAAATTCTCCCTGTTCAGATAACAGGTGGAACGTCTGTTTTCCTGACTGGCCCTGGCAGATGCATGGGTGCTTTAACTGTCTGCTCTTGCCCAAACTTGCCATGTCTTAATGAGGATCCCCAGCTGGGTCCCTTCAAGGCCAAATGTCCCTGAGTGGAAAAGGTCAACCACAAGCAAGAAATGATGATTGTCAAGCTGGAAGATGTATTTTTCTCAGATGCTTGCACGGTCTGCCTATTCCCAACCTCCACTATGCAATATCTTTTCCAAGGTTAGCAGAATTATTAAAACATCAATTTGGGCATTATTGCCTTTTCATCTGGGACACCGAGAAAGTGTTTCAGCAGCCTTGATAAATTAAATCTGACCACCTAGCTCCCAGACTGGCAGGTTCCTACATCATTGACAGAGAAGACAGGGGAAAGCAGTTTTCCCAGTTGTTGCTGTAAATGATGTGCATTGTGTTCACAACCATTAGCAGGTGGAGAATTTGAAGTGTGGGTAGATTGCAGAGCTGCCTCTTTTAAAAATGCATAAGCACTTTGTGAGTTTTCTAAGTCGTGCTTCACGCAGTCCGGTTTGAATTTTTCATAGGGGAGAAAGATTCTGTTGTCTTTCCTCTTTTATTCCTTCTTTGTCAGTAAGGACTTAGGGCTACAGTGGAAAGGGACCGAGTGTAATCATATAATTTTCTTGACTGGTCCTCAATTTTTCCAAGTTGTAAAATGTTGGAAGATTCAGTGTTTAAGGACTTGAGGCCATTGAGTTTCCTGCCGCTCACCATTTAATCCAAACTACAAATTTCCCTGGGCTCTGGGTTTAAATTTATTTGATGCGTCCTAAAGTAAATTTTTATCCTGGAAGACTCATCCATTTGTGAAATTCTAAGCACTGCACTTTGAAGGAACCTTCCTTCCAAAATGATCCCCTGGTCATATACTATGTTCCTGTCCAGTCCCAAATAGAGTCAGACATTATGAAATGCTCAGTGTACATTTTCCTGACGAGTCCAATTATAGCATCAGTGTTCTTCCCAACATGATGCTCCAGCCAGACCTAAGAATTGGTTTTATAGCGTGTTAGTGGAAACATAATCATCATATCTAACAAGCTCCTGATCTTTTTCGTTTATGTAGATCAGTGTCTGGCTTCTGGTAGAACAAATGTGGAACGTGTACACTGATTGAAATGCGTATTGGATGCCACAAACCGTGAAACATCTTTACCTTCATTAACTATCTCATTTAATTTTCCTAAAACCCTTATGAGGAAGATACTATTACTAGCCTTATTTTTCAGATGAGGAAACTGAGGCTCAGAGAGGTAAAGTAATTGATCCAAGCTGACATATTTCAGGGCCTGACTCTGGAGCCTGACATCTGTCTGCTACATTATCAACTTGATATAATTCAACACATGCGTCTGGCTCATTCATTTAATCATCAAACATTTATCAAACCTCTATTATGTGCCAGGCAGCAAAAGTGAAATCCAACAAATTCAGCAATGGTTTATTTAAAAATAAGGAAGAGCTATTAGGCTCTTTGACCGGCAACTAGTTAATACACCCCTCGAAAGGCAGTGGAGGTTTTGCTTTTTTAATATCAATAAATCAGACTTTCCTGGCAATGAATTGGCTTTCTCCCTATATCTGACTAATCAATTGTAACCTATTTTCTCCTCAAATGGAGAGATTTATTCCAGCCAGCATTGAAACCTCAGCAAATTGAGAGCAAAAGTATGTTGCAACCTGAAGTACCAAGGTATTTAGGAGATCATATTTTGCTGTAATTGGGGGGATCCTAGAATACCTAGAGTTACAGAACATACCTTTCATAGACGTATTTACACTTTCCACAACAGGTGAGTACATGTCAGTGGGACTGCAAGGGCGAAAGGCTTTTCTGTGTTCTGGTTTATAACATCTGTCTGCTGTGGTTAAATTCTCGGGAAAAGGGTGATCAGCCAGGCACTGCTTCCAAAAAAGAAACAGCGTGGTTCTCTTCTCGTGTGTGATTATTTTTCAAATTTCATAATGACTCTTCACGAAGCACCTCCAGCTAGACTGTGTTAATCCCATATTCTTCCTTGATTTCAACCTAATATGTAGACTTCAGAAGCCATCTTATGAATTATCTTTCCAAAATAGTAAAACATTCAGATGTGCTCATTAAATATTGAAACGTGGTAGTATGACAAGCTCCACTAAAATTAATTTGTTTCATTTCCCTTTAATAGTGATAGCGCCTAGAATAAGTGGAAAGTAATACTTCTGTTTGCCTAGAAGGGGGTGGATCCCAGCTGACATTTAAATCCGTGATTATCCTGGCAGTCCAGGGAGGAAATAATGCATCTGTGCCAGGTTCTTGGCTTGGACAGATCTTGGAGGGCTGTGTGCAGTTTTCCACATGAATACACAGGACTCCCTCACATGACGGTGTTTGCGTTGTTAAAATGCCTTTTAGAAAAGCCTCAGGTTTCCCTCCAAGTCTACTGAATGGAATGACTTTCAGGGGAAGGTAACTGCTGGGCAGAGAAACACAGGCTTGTATTTCGACCGGTACAGCAGGTTTTATGGCCAAAATATTTTGTCGTCTTGTTTTAAGGTAATAGGAGTACTCCAGCACTTCTCCTTCTTCTTCTCCTTTCTGTCTTTCTCCTGTTCCCCTTCTTTCTTTTTTGTAAGGCTAAGTTCAATTTCTGAACTTTTCTCAAAAAAAATAAATAAATAAAACTAGATCAACTCTGGGTTGAGGTGATTACTTTTCCTTGGCCCAGTTAGCTGGAGCCATTTTTCCATGGAGTCATATTAGTATAGGGATGGTCAGGTTTGGAGAGGCAGAGGCAAAGTCTGCCTTCTGAAGGAGAAAAAACGTTCACCTCAGGGTCTGGGCTGGCAGACAGAAAGCATTTTCTGTTGCTGCTGTTTTCTGTTACCAGCTGGCACGTGTTGAACAGTTTCTCTGTTGCACGGAAGAGATTTGTTTGTAATAGCCTGAGATAACTAGGACATTACTGCTGTGGTGATTCCTTCTAGCTAATGGGATTGTTGCCTTTCGTTTAATGGGTATATAAGTACAGGAATACTCAGTCACATTTTAAAAAGTGGTTCAGAAGAGCAGGTATACGTGAGAGAGACTTTTGGAATTGTGCTTTACAGGGACTTTTTTTTTTACTATCTCAGGGGAAAAATGTATAAATTGCTATAAATATTTAAATCATTTAGCTATGTAGAGGGCAGGCATTGTAAAAGATGGCAGGATATAACTTTCCTAATGGTTTCCATTCTAGGGTTCCTCTACTTTGACCACATTAGAAATGACAATAAAGTGAGATCTTATTATCATGCGACTTATTATTTATGAGTATAAGATATAGTGCAAATCAAAACTAGGTCTCCTTTAAAACATATAAACGTACCACATTATCCTTGTCCTCAATATTAGCATCATAAAGGGGATTGATTTCCCTTTTTTTTTTTTTTTTTTTTTTTGCGGTATGCGGGCCTCTCACTGTTGTGGCCTCTCCCGTTGAGGAGCACAGGCTCCGGACGCGCAGGCTCAGTGGCCATGGCTCACGGGCCCAGCCGCTCCGCGGCATGTGGGATCTTCCCGAACCGGGTCACGAACCCGTGTCCCCTGCATCGGCAGGCGGACTCTCAACCACTGCGCCACCAGGGAAGCCCTGATTTCCCTTTTTTTATGGCTTAAGTGCAATGAACTATATGAAGTACCCAGCGTATAACATATGATCAGTAAACAATATTAAACTCATGACTCCAAGAAGACTGTGGCTGTTCAGAGGGTGGAAGGCTGGGAGCAGTGACTTATGTTTAGGAAATTGCTTTGTGCCATAATTGTGGATTTCCTAGTTTAGGGAGCCACCAACTGAGTATCTGAAAATTGGCTCTGCCTCCAAATAGCTCAACGCAATGCTATGAATCAAGACTTAGGGAAATAGGGAGAGAGGAATTCACACTGGCTTGAATATATTGTAGTGGGTCATATAAGTGAAAGCTCATTGACAGGTCTAGCTTCAGGTATGGCTGGATCCAGGTATCTAAACGTTATTATTAGGATAGTATTTTAATGAATTTCTACACTGTGACTTGAGCTATTTTCTGGGAGGACAACAAAGAACATTTCACCTTGTCCACCTCAGGGTGCTCATGGTATAGTAGCTGAGATGCCTAAGGTAGAAAAGAACTATAACAAAATATGATATGTGCAATAATAGATGCATTTACAAAAGTAGACCATAACTCACAGGAAAAATTTAACAACTACTTCTGAGGATAGGTAAACAAGGATTCAGAGAGGAATGAAACCTTGAAAATTGTTTTGAAAGAGAAGCAGGAATTTTACAGACAGCCTTGGTTATAGTATTTGGGAGACCTGTATTCAAATCCCAGCCCTGCCATTTACAGATAGTGCAAACTACAACAAGTTTCTTAAATTCCCAGGGTCTTAGTTTCCTTGTATGGAAACTGGGAGTGGAGCTACTGATTTCTTTGAATTATCATGAGGACCCGGTGAATTGATGCATGCACAGAGCTTACATGGGGGCCAGCACAAAGTAAGCCCTCCCTGACTGGTAGCTGTCATTCCACTCTTCTAGACTCCCCCTATTTACCTGACTGCAATAACATGGGGCATTGGATTAGGGTTTAACATCAGCCACAGTAAAATCAGCTAGCATTTATTGAGCGCTTACTGCATGCCACACATTGCATTAAGAATTTCACTTGCCTTGTCTAAATCCACCCTACAACTCTTGGAAGTGGGGAAATTATTATCCTCATCTCACAGATAAGGAAACTGAAGCTTTGAGAATTTAAGGGATATGCCAACGTAGCAAGGTTAGTGATGGTATAGCTGAGTAACTGTCTGACTCCAATGCCCATGGGCTGAAGCATTATACTATATTTCTTGTCATGCAGCACGCCATCATTAACTTGCTTCGCTCGATGAACTTGGCTGCTGGGTACTCCTGTTGCAGCCCATTCCGTGTGCCATCCCATTTCTTCTAAAGACATGGTTGTGGATGCTCGTGTGTGTGTGTGTGTGTGTTCACATGCTGTGTTGTTACTCCACACTGAGCTACCTGGCATTCATCCCTTGGGTCCTGTGCTTCCTTGCAGGTGAGCCATCTAGGTGGTCATCCTCGCACTGTGATTGCTGCTGCAAGAATGGCAAGGGTGACAAAGAAGGAGAGAGTGGCACCTCTTGCAATGACCTCTCCAGCTCCAGCTGCGACAGCCAGTCTGAGGCCAGCTCTCCCCAGGAGACAGTCATCTGTGGGCCTGTGACGCGCCAGACCAACATCCAGACTCTGGACCGTCCCATCAAGAAGGGCCCCGTCCAACTGATCCAGCAGTCAGAGATGCGACGGAAAAGTGATCTGCTCCGGACTCTGACTTCGGGCTCCAGGGAGTCGAACGTGAGCAGCAAAAAAAAACCTGTTAAGGAAAAGCTCTCAATTGAGGAAGAGCTGGAGAAATGCATCCAGGATTTCCTGAAGATCAAAATCCCAGAGAGGTTCCCTGAGCGAAAACATCCATGGCAATCTGAACTTTTACGGAAGTATCATCTATAGTGGAGGGCGGGGGAGGTGGGAGAAGAAACAGATCGTGTCACCATTTTGAAGTAAACCTCCTAAAAGAAATTCATATTTGAAAAGAAAAACAATAACTAACAATACACGTTTGTTAGAATACAGTAGCCCATTGATATACTACTGCCTGTTTACCTAGTTCACCTTAACATGTCAATCCACAGGGTAGATTTCTTTCCAGATGTGGAAGTATAAGAATCTCTCTCTCTTCTTTTTGTTCTTTATTTGTTTGTTAACTTGGTCCCGTGTGCTGAGTATCTTACGTATAATGAGAGCCAGCTACATAAGTATAGCTGAGAGGCCTTGGGAATCATTTATCCCAAACTGGGTTTTGCTCTCCTCTTCTACCTCCCTCCTTTGAATGAGAATATGGTAGAGATCTGACCCATTGCCATAGGTCTGAATTTAAAAATTTTCCTTTTCCCTTTTGTTTATGGGGTAAGGGGGGAATGGCAGATTTATATGACTTTTCACTCAAATTGATTATGTGCCAGTTTATATTGACTCCGTATGCATGAGTATTTGTGCAACACAAGCCCAACAAAGTGTGTATATACACACAGTGCACATGAGCCCAGGGCCTGGGCATCCTAAGAGGTGTGCTTCTGCTCCCAGCAGCACCCTCTTAGAGTCCTTCAGACACAGGAGCCTCTGCTCTTACCTTAAAACCCTTCTGGGAAGATTTCCCAACCTCTCTTGGCAACACTTCCTAACATCAGAGAACCTTCATCATCAACAAATTACCTTCCTTATTTCAAAATTAACACCCTCAGGCTCCATTTTGCTGCGTTGCTCTTTCCCTGCACTAGGAGAAGGTGAGAAGAGCTAGTCACATATTCTTTGTGTTTTTTTTAAAAAAACAAAACATCCCTAATCCGCAAAAATGACTGCAAAACGACCCCATGTGCAGCCTTCTCTACCCTGAGCTGAATTACCTTCCTTCTCGCAGTGTTTTCAGAGTCCTTACTGCCCACGTTTTCATCGTGTGGCCTTTTCACGTATTTCGCATTAAGTTCTCTGCATTCCCGTGTAGCTGTGGAAGTAAGAAAAACACACAGCACTTGGATGAGGTTCCAGCCTTTTGTTTTAAGAGGAAATTGTATTCCACACCCCTCCTAGTAATGTCTCATAACTTGTTCAAATTGCAGTGCTTCACTGTTATTTCCTTATATCCAGTTTTTTTTTTTTGCCTTTGGGATCTGGGATTTGGCTGTGTCCATACTAGGATTTGGCTGTCGTTTCTGTGATGTCTGTGAACAACCCAGCTAGATAACTGAAGCTCTGAAATTAAGACTTTGGCTTTCTGAACTGTCTCTCTTGATTATATCCTTCACCTATATAGACACAGCCAAAAAGATACTGTTAACAGCCATCCATCCATGTGACTCTGTATTCTATTAATGTACCAATAGTTTTTTCATAGACTTGTGGTAAGTGAAGATTAAAGGGCAAGTTTTTACTTTCAGCATTCCTTGTGCATTTCAGTGGGAACTGAAAATATAATTTGTCCATCATTAATTGTGTGCCAAGCACTACTAATTTTTTTTTTTTACTCTGTGTGTGTGTGTGTGTGTGTGTGTGTGTGTATGTGTATATGTATCACAGGTAATAAAGGCAACTGGATGATGTTTGTAGGAGGGAAACATAATGACCAATTGCTCCTTTTTGAAATCTTTCACTGATGTACATTTATCATGTAAGAGGTCTGTCTTGATTCCTGTTACTATTGCCCATTAGTATATGGATATCTTTCTGAATTTTTATTAATTCTTACACCTGGGCAACAGACTCAGCCAATGTTTTCTTGTCCTGATGGTTCAAACGGACTTTACAGTTTTGCTGAAGTGGAAAAGAAAGGTCATTTGGGGAGCTGAGTTGTCAAGAGAATTATAACTATGAGTTTAAGTGGTGTTCTTTTTTGCAGTAGTATATTAGCAGACGTTTAATCTTAACTACAACCTAGCTTTGTACCGTATGTCTTCATTCTTTTCAGTGTTTCTTTATACCACGTCAAAATATCATATTAATAATAGAAGATTCTGCAAAGGATCATAGAACTTAATGGGCCAAGAAGTTGAATTTGGTGAAAATATCCCCAAACTCACTTTGGTCAAATGATTCTTATGGTCCTACCGGAAGTTCTGTCAAAGAGTTGGGGGTCTAACTAAAATGGCCAAAGTCCCAACTTTCTTAAATTTCAGACCTGATTGTCATGCCTTCAAGATAGAAACACACTAATAAGAATTAGAGAACTAGTAAGATGACAGTCAACACACTACTCCTACTACATACTTTAAATAGGAAATTAAACACTGCGAAAGAAAATGTTCATGGCATTATTTCTCTGTTCTTTGACCTGTCATGAATTTGTTTCTGTTTAGGCTGTCTTTATACCCCCAGTGAACAAAACCAGTGGTGGCAAGTCTGTTTAAAACAAAACAACAGTAACATTTTAAATCTGAGTCAGCTCTAGACTGATACACCAAATAGTCCAAGTAGCTGAAACAACAACATGGTGTTCATTTGTGTGGTTGTTGGTGTGGAGATGACAGTAGACCTGATCAGTAAAAGGCTCTGCAGAGGCACCGAGTCCATGGACATCTTCAGTCCTAGTTCAGGTGGAGTTCAAGTGAGGTCTGTGTGGCCTGCAACGTTGGAGATGAGTTCTGGGTAAGTGAGTTAGAAGATGAAATGCTGTAGTGGCCCTGCACCATGAATCAGGCCCATTTTCCTGAACTTAAAATAGTTTGAAGAACTTTTAGTTCATTTCCGGACAGAACAATATATATGGCTCGCTTCTTGAATATTGGTTATGACAAGGGCTGATATGAAGAGACTAGTAGCATCAAATAGGTCAAATGAATAACGAATCATATGTGCAAAGCCCCTACTCAGGTAGCCTCCTAGAAAATTCTGCAATGCTAAAATCCATTGAGCTTGGGGAGGTCATTCTCTATGGTACATGGGTCTTCTGAAGGCAGAACTATATTTAAAATAAAGTCCCCCTACCCACTGTCAAAAAGGGAGTGTGTGTTTAGCAGGAAAGGGGGAAGACAGGAAAATAAAACTGTTGGGTCATTGTGGTAGTGTGCTCTCCCTCCCCCTGCTAAGAAAAAAATTGCCCTGAGATATGGCTATAAAACATCAAAGTGAAGTGGTTTCCAAAAGTTGCAGTGATGTTATCCTTTGTAATTGTAGGCACAGTTACCTTCCTGGAAATACATGCATGATGAATTATATTAAAAGGGGAACAATTCACAAACCGTAAGTGTTCCCTTTGTTCTTTATTCCTCCATAGCTATGTCTACCCCCAACCAATTCATTTGCAGGGGTTACATCTATCAAAGGGGAGCTAACAAGGATTTTTTCACTTTTCCTTTGGCCTTGTTTGGGGCACCTTTATCCATAGGCACAGACCAGATGTGTATTGTTCATTTGGGGTCCTCTTAGTTCCCACTGTTTGTGCTTCTGGATTACTTTTGCTTCTCTGATTATCCTTTCTGATTCCTTTAGATTTAGATTCCTTTCTGATTATCCTTTGTCTGTGCCAAGCAAAACATGCTCCAGTGAGACAAAGAAAAGGCATATGTGGTGTTTTGCAAAATTACTTGACCCCAACTCCCAAAATGGGAAACAAACTTTGATTCTCATATATTTTTCTCTGTTACAGTTTCAAAGTTCCAACTTTGTATTTATAGTGTCTCAATCCAGAACACTTAAGTGCTGGTATTTTCTGCCACGAGCTATCATAACGTGCAACTTGACTTGTCTTGGTCTTCTGGAGGATATTTCCTAGATTTAAAACTCTGTGAGCTTTTAGGAAGAATCGTTTGTCACCTTCACGTGACATGGCGATTTTCAAAGGAAAAATGATGGGAGTTATTTTTTCCCCCATGACTCTGTGGCAGATGAACGTTTTTGCCAATTTGCATGCTGGGTTATACGTTTAGCATGGGCCGTTTCTCTCTTAATGTCTTGGTACTGTTGGCATCTTGCAATCTTGATGGCCCACTGTTCCAATTTATTTATTTTCTTTTATATTGTCAAAATAACACAAGAGAGAAAGAATCAGAGTGAGCATTCTGTATTCTGAGGTAATATGGAGTTAGATGTCGTTTGAACGGGACTGTACAATGATTAATATCTGCAGAGAAATTAGACCAAATGAAACCTGCTGAAGTGGGTTTGATTTATATTACCTTCATCATTCTGATTTTAGAAGAAATGGTTATTGCTCTCCACCCCTGCTGAAAGAAAAGAGTGCTTGTTAAACTTTAATAATCACAGCTTTGTGATGCAAGCACAAAGCTTATTTGTTTGGAATGTCTGTTTTTCTCATCTTGCCATATACATTGGAATGGAGATTCTTCCCCCAGTGACCTCCACTGCAGAAGTTTTGGCACTGTTTCCAATACTCAGCATGCATAAAATCATTTGCAGCACTTGCGTAAAAATGCAGATTCCTTGACCCTAACCCCAGAAAGTCTGACTCAGAAACTTCAAGCGGGGCCAAGGAATCTGCATCTTGGGCTATCATCCTTAATGGGTTTGATGAGATGGTCTGTGGACCTTCCTTTGAGAAACTCTGCTCTTTAGGGACTCTGCAGAGGTCAGCATTTCTCTCACTTCCTAGTGGCACTTCCTCTCACTTTCTTTCCACTACAAATGAGTCAAAGCATGCATAATTCATTATCTTAAGAAAAAAGACCCAAAGAACATTCTAGGACTAGGGCAGAGCAGGTTTCCATAATTTGTTTGCCCTTTCATCTGCCTGTCAATCATAACATTTTCTTCTTTTTGTGTGTGTTTGATGTTTGTGCCTTTTTTTTTTTCCAAACTGAAAACCTACATCAATATAGTTTTATGGCTGGGTAGATGGGAGCACATCTCTGAGTGAGATGTGTCCTAATGATACCCAACAAGGAACAAAAATAATGACCTTTTCCAAAGAAAGTTGTTCATTCCTAGGCCCTTTTACAGTTTGAGTCAGAGGAACCTTAGAGTGATCCATAATGTAATGATGTGTATGGCCCCAAAGGGGGTTCCAATAACTGCACATACAAGCCACTAAAATGAATATGGAATGTTTAGTGAATTTAGCTCTACTTCACGGATGAAATCCTGAGTCATTGTATTGCTAAGTTTGTCCAATTTGATTCAAGCAGGACTAGGAAGTTCTCAGAGTTGAAGACCCTGAACCCCAACATTAACTAAAAACTTCAAGCAAAATCCATGGGGGATAATAAATTTTTAAAAAAGAAATAAGGAGTGGTTTCAAAATTCCATTTGTAATGACATGAAATTCTCTAATTTTCCAGTCACTCTGACTAGGAGAGGTGGCCGTACTATGATTATTCAGAAAGAAAAAAATTTTGGAGGTTTCAATGACCCAGTTGGTCCTATCCATGTAACACAGTAACTGGAGATGTACCAGATTCCCACATGCAACGGGAAATAGAGAATAGATGGCTTAAATTCATGCTTGTCATGATATTAGTTAATATTTAAGTAAAAACTACTATGAAAGGAAAGTGAAGAGTGCTTAATGAAACGAATGCACTTTTTGCCACTAATTAAGATTATTTGGCCAAGAATTTTTTTTAAATCTTAAATTTGATTCAGTTTCTTTTCCCTCCTTTACTTCCCAAGGGAAGTTTACTTCTCTTTATCCCCTAGCTTCCTAACCTTTAAAAAAAATGTTCTTCTTGTTTGTGAACAAATTGTGTTGCTTATTTGATAAAGAATTTTTAGTTCCTAGACTGTCATCTTTGCTTTATTTAGGGAATTTACTTTGAAAAGCCTGAAGAAAAATGTGTCCCAGTCCAGTGATTATCAAGGGGTTTTTTCTGGGGGAGTGAGGAGGTGATTTTACGGTTAATCAGCCTTCTAAAAGCGCTTACACGCCAACTGGAGGATTAAGTAAGTCTCCTCTCTCCAGCGACCTCTTCCATCTTGTCAGTTTATTCTTAGAATTGACCTTTAGCTAATTTACCTGCACTTGCACAATAAAAATCAACATAACTGCAGACTCTCTTATTGCTGTTGTTGGCTGTACCCACCACAAATGGAAGAGGATTGATGCGCAACTAAGTAGTGGAGGAGAACTGCTTTATAATTGTGTCTGTGTGTGTATGTGTCTCTGCGTACACATACATGTGCAATTTTTAGGTCAGTGTTGGGTCGGTGGCTAGTGCCCATGGTAATGCTATCCAAGTTCAGGGAAAAAGTCTTTGGTCACAAAGTTTAACAGCTTTTAATTCAGCACAGTCGTTTGTCAATACTTGAGAAGGTTGAGTAAAGCTGGTCTTCTGATACAAAATTCAAACGTTACAGATTTCTGGATGAAAATCAAACTCATTTTCATTTGTATAGTCACTAGTGACATCATACTCAAAAGAAAAAAAAAAGGAAAGAAAAAGGAAGCCTTGAAAGCTAAAATATGCACAGAATTCACATTGATCACTAGCAGTTTTTCTCAACTACAGCCAGTGGTCAGTGGTTTTTCTTACATGTGAGAGACAGAAACACTTTCAGGAAAGGCTCTGATTTGCGTGGGCTATGTGCATTTAAGGCAGTGACTCTCATCCAGGCGTGATTTTGCACCCCAGGGGGCTTTTGGCAATGCCTGGGGATATTTTTGATTGTTGTGGCTTGAGAGGTGCTACTGGCATTCAGTGAGTAAAAACCAGGGATGCTGCTAAACATCCCACCATGTACAAGACAGCCCTCACAACAAAGAGTTATCCAACCCCAAATGTCAATAGTGCTGAGGTTGCGAAACCCTGAGTTAAGGGTTGGCTCAGATTTTCCAAGGCATTCTTAACCATGTAGAGAAAGACTTCTGGGCCAAGGGATAGGATGAAATGAATGATAATAATTTGTACCACCTGAAATCTGTGTAAGGTTTATTTATTATCCCTTTATACAGATGTGAATGCTGAGATTTAGAGACAAATATGTCATTTTTTTCCAGGGTTCCAGTAGTGATGAAGCAGGCCTATGATCTAACTCTGTCTTCTACTTAAATCTTTTTCTGCCTCAGAAAAATGATACTTCAGTGAAGTTATCAACCTTAAAACAGCTAAATGTGTTTGTTGTGAAGCACTTTGGGAGTGTTCTGAGTTCGTGTGACCCGATTAAGGATGCTTTTCAAGCTGATCAACAGTAGAGAGCAAGGTGCTCTCAGAAAGGAAACAGGAAAGGGGGGGCAAGGGTGCTTAGAACAGGCCAACAATTCCATCTTTATCTGCTCGTTGTGTACTTTGTTTCTTTGGGTCGAACATCCTCGCTAAAGATGATATCTAGATCTTGGAAAATATGATCCTCAGACCCACACAGATGACCCCCATGCCCACGTTTTCAGAGCTATGACAAGTCTAAGCAAGGCCCTGGCTACTGAGCCTCATTATTTCATTTACTTGTACTGACCTCATGAGAACACAAAGCAGGTTTGTATCTTAAATAATTTGGCATTTTTCTTTTAATTTATCACACCAACATCACAGTGATAGAATAAAGGTCCAATCATTCTACCTCCATTTCGTACAAGGGAAACTGAAGACCCAGAGAGTTGAAGTCAGACATTCATTTATTCATTTGTTCATGCATTCACTCAGCAGGTATTTGTTTAGTGCATTCCGTGTACAGGTCACCGTGATGAGCATTATAATCTACTAGGGAATCGAACTTGGGATACAGAACTTGAATTCAGATCGAGTTCGCATCCTAGGCTAACATGATTTTTGTATGTAACTCTGATCAACGTTCTAGATTTATGGTTTAAATTTTTTTTTAATTTATTTATTTATATTTGGCTGTGTTGGATCTTTGTTGCGGTGAGTGGGCTTCTCATTGTGGTGGCTTCTCTTGTTGCAGAGCATGGACTCTAGGCATGTGGGCTTCAGTAGTTGTGTCATGCGGGCTCAGTAGTTGTGGCTCGCAGACTCAGTAGTTGTGGCTCGCTGGCTCTAGAACATAGGCTCAGTAATTGTGGCGCACGGGCTTACTTGCTCCACAGCATGTGAGATCTTCCCGGACCAGGGCCCGAACCCGTGTCCCCTGCATTGGCAGGCGGACTCTCAACCACTGCGCCACCAGGGAAGCCCTATGGTTTAAATTTTAAGTTATAAACAATGTAGACTACGAACTTGTTGTGCGCTAGAAACTCTACTAGGTGTTTTCTATGCCTTATTTAATCCTAGAATAACGTAATGAGGTAGATCTTGTTACTCTCCTCTTTTTCACAGATGAGGTCAGTGAGACTCAGAAAGGTAAAGCAGCACCTAGCCTGACAACGGCAGAGACAGATTTTCATCTGGGTTTATTAGACTCCCAAGGCTGACAGCTTCACCACCTCATGACATAAGCTCTTCTTCTCTGTTTTCTGGATTTCACCTTTTTATAGTTTCTTCTGCTCTAAGCAAAAGGTAGCCAGGATGATTCCGGCCTGACATCCTTCCTGCAAGTTGTTTGCTATTTTGAGTTGCAAGTTCCACTGGACAGGCATATCCCTAGGAGATCAAGGAAAAAAAGATTTTGGGGGTACCACAGACTGTACTTAATGGTAAAAGCCCTATCAGGGGGCTTTGTTATAGACAGGTATCTAGTGAGTACTGAGCCCTATGAAACCCACAATGGTAAGATAGCTTCCATGTCAGGAGGATAGCGCCCTCAGCTGCTGGCTGTGCTGTTCACAGGTGACCGGGGCAAATTTCACGAAAAGTAAAATGTGTCTGTATATGTGTGTGTGTGCATGTACATGCACGTATTTGCCATTTTTACTTTTTGGCTTTTTAAACAATTTCAGTTTTTGTTCATGACAGGTCAGAAATCCAAATATGATTGACTGCCCCTAGCATCTCATCATTACTATTCTAAGTTGGAAAAAAGAGAGTCATCTAGAGAAAAGAAACTGCACTGAAATATGTGAGTGTGTGTGTGAGGAGTGTGTGTATACTTGTGTGTTGTGTATGTATGTTTATGTATAAATTTTGTGTATATATGTATATATGAGTGTACATCTATCTAAATGTATATATATCTATATCTATACATTTGTATACACACGTAAATCTTAGTTTGAAACTGTTTGGAATTTTGGGTTTGAGGGACTTATAATTTATTTTTGATTTCCTAGATAGTCTAAAATAGTTCTAATTTCCAAAAGTCTCTTCCACTATGAGTATATGTATATATCTATGGTACAGAGAATATGGTTAGAATACATAGGTTTAACATCTATGGATGCAAAACCAAATAAAAGTGCATTTAAGGAAAAGCCAAACTTGGAAAAACTGGCTTTCTAATTTGAACCATTTGTTGGAATTTCAAACTACTGTATGTGTTTTCAAACTTGCTCATTAAAACACACACACACATACACACACAACCCACCAGATGAACATGATGATGTTTAGGAAGAAAAGAATAAGAAAATGTAGGTCTATGATAGCACAAATCCAATGATTACCATACCAATGGTACTTCATCTACCTATTGGTTAATTTACTATCTTCTCGTTGATTTTACTTCATCATTCATGGGGGGGTGCCCCCGTGGCCTTTTGTATTTGTAGGTGGAGCTAGTTATCTGTTTAATTATTTTAAAACTATAGTAAATAATTAATATGCATATTGTAAACATATACTAAAGCTCAAGGGCACATTGTAATAATAACCAAACATTTCCTAGACTCCTGCAAGTAACCCTTTAAGCCTGTTTATACAGATACCAAAATAGTTGCTCAAAGAAGGAACAACATAAAGTTAAATGAAAGAAAATGTTACTTACCTGTTTTGGCATCCTATATGCATATGACCAAATGACTGAAATTTGGGCACTCTTAAGGATACAGTAAGTTACGTTTTCATTCATAGGCATGTGCTTTGCATATTTTGGAGAATATGAAAAGTGTTTTAAGTCAACCTATGCAAACAGGGCTTCCCTGGTGCTCCTTGGGATCAGTTTGTATGCATACAGCCCATACCTTCAGAAACTCAGCCTGGCTCCCAGGCCAGGTCTTAGCTGCTGGTCCAAGCACAGACTCCTCCTCCCAGGGACCTGTCAGGTTTGCTCAGACAGTCAGAAACATTTGCAAACCTATCGAGTATGGTCATTCCTTTTTTTTTATTCCCCAAATCTCCCTGCAAATGTGGTCTTAAAAGCATAAGAAAGAAAACCAATTTTGTAGCAATTTCATGTTCTAATTAGGTTTAAGGACACTTGAAGAAGGAATGTTTGTTTTTCCCCAAAATTTTAGAGCAGAAGAGGAGGTTTAACATCAACCTTGGCTTCAAGTTCTCCTATCATTTTCTTTCATTCATTTTTATTCTAAAGGAGAATGTTGAATCAGGATAATTTTGCTTAAAATATTCTGCTTAGTTTAGAAAAGGACAGATTAATTTTTTTGTGTGTGTATAACACGAGGGGTGGAGAAGTGGGTGTGCCAGACCCCTCAGTACCCTGTTTCTGATCTAAGGAAATGGATTCAGGAATTATTGGTGTGGTACCCTACTTAAAACACAAAAACAGAAACGTAGGGGGCCCTATTTCAGAGTCCCATTGAAAGCTGTTAATGGGATCTCCTGTAAGTGGGTCACCACTTACATTAGTGATGGCATCTCACTTGTTTCTCTGATAGGAACTTAGTCTGTAACATCAAGAATCTTTGTGTTGGCTGAAGGAATTGAATGAATGATCTCAGTTGAATTCCTGTTCCCCACATCTTTCAGAACCAGCAGAGCACGGGGTAGAATCTAACAAACAAAATAATTTGTCCAAATTAAATCAACATGTTCAAATAGTATCGGCATCACTCTCGATCGGCGCTTATAAAGACCTTGTTAATTATGCTACCTGTGATCTCCAAGTACAGTTTACCAGGGATCCTCAAGCTCCTCTTATATCCATCTCGGATGCTTTGAATGTGATGTCACCATAGATAAAGGAGTCTGAATTTCACTGGTACTAACCCTGAGTGGTGTTCTACTGGGGCCTTGCTCATGTTACTTTTTCCTGACCTCATTCAAGTGCTTGATGACTTGGGTCAGTTTGTTGCACACTGATGCATACCAAGTGACACCCGCTGAAATTACCTCTTCTCCTTTCCAATGCAGTTCGCTTGTACATAAGTGTAATGTCAAATTGTTTACAGGTTCTTTTTGTGTGTAATTGTGATAGCAGATTTAGCTCAAACTTTAATCTGTTTACTGAATGGTGTTAAAATGAATGTGCTTATTACAGTATAAACATCATTAATCATGGACTCACATGAATGCATGTCTACATGTCGTCAATTCCCAGCAGCTCGGTTATCCAGCAAAAAGTCTGCGGTCTGTGAATAGCAAATATACATAAACTACTGTGACTCTAATAACTCAGTAACTGTTTTTACCTTGGTATGTAACACTGTAAATTTTGGCTTGTTGTATTTCTTTCTTACCTATTTGTTTTGCAAGAGAAACATGATAAAAGATAGTACTACTAATTGTCCCAGTGGAATTGCACATCATTTTGGCAATCACTGGTCCGCCCCAAAGGCAACTGCCTATGATAGAACAATGGCCCTGAGCAACGTATAAATATATACGTACATATTTATGTATGCAATATCTACAAGGCTAATTACTACCATCTATTCTCACTGCCAGTGGAAACAAACTATTTTCTTTGGAATCATTGATGGATATAAAAATTTTAATTTGCTATTAATTGCTTTCATATTCTGTTTAGTTCTTATAGTATGGTAAATGATACAGGTGCGGTATCAGTATTGTAAAATTGTGTGGTGAAAACTACAAAAGTCATTCTGTGGATATATTTTAAAAGGCAGACCAGAAACTATATTTCAGATTCTTGTGTGAATATAATTACAGAAATAGGTAACTATTTTTTATGTGTTTCCATAAATGACTCCATTTCATATACATTGTAATTTAGCACCAATCATAATAAATCATTTGGTAACATTTAGTTGTTAGAGATATCTATTTTCAGTATTCATGAGAGACTGATGATTCAATGTTATTTCATGCTAACTTAAGAATTTTAGATGGAAGGTAATTACCATTGCAATTAGTTTATTTCTGGTTTGTTATGGCAGCTTGCTGGATTGGGGTACAAAAAAGGAGACTTAATAAGTTGGTTATTTAAAATTCTTAGAATGAGACTGCAGTGATCTGAAGCCTTGCCACTGCCTCTTCTTCGTTGGGTGGCCTCACACTGTTTATCAGGCCTCTTTGAACGGCAGTTTCCTCATCTGAAAATAGGGCATAAAAGTAATAGACACCTCATGAGGTTCCTGTGAGAATTAAATTAGATAATCCAATTAAAGCATTTAGCACAGTATCTAGTACACTAAATAAATGCTTAATGATCCCTACCCATTTGCATTACTATTATCCAAAATGCAGATCTTAAAGAGGAGTTTGGCTTCAACAGTCTGAATATATTTCTTCTTTTTCCTCTTTAGCCTTTTACAGTATCGCCTATAGAGCTAAACATTCAGTATGTTTTTTAATCAAGAGGGAAAAATTACACAGGGAAAAAAGGGAGTTCTACAGCTTGGGTTGGTGCTTTAGTGATAATTTAGCCTTTTGCTGCTGTGAAGTATACTCGGCAGAACACTTGTCCCATGATCTGTGCTGAAAAAATGAAGGGAATTGGATGAAGTAGAGCTTGGGAAATATAACGTTTTTATACACCCCTCTTTGTAGTTTTTAAGTGCTTTTTTATTACACTTAAAGCCCTGAGAGTTATGCAGTAAAGGAACTTCCAAACTCTATTTAACCCAGAATCTCCCAGACTTCTCTCACTAAGGATGCTTCTAGTTCTAAGGTGTGCATTTTCAGAAAAGCTAATTTAGCCCAGTCTCCTCCTTGTACAGAAGAGAGAGCTGAGCCCCGGAGAGGGGAAGGGATGTGTTGAAGGTGTGATGGTCCTGGGCCTAGAACCCCATCTATGGACCCAGGCTAGGACACTTCTTCCTAAACAAGTCTTATCTAGATGACTGGCAAGAGTAATGGCATTGATCTGAAAAGCCCTTCTAAATTCATAACATCCTACTAGCACAGACCCAAAGTAAAGAGTCGCATGAGATACTGAAGCCCAAGCAAGAGAAAAGCAAGGATGCAGCGAACAGGAATCCTTCCTTAGGCTCAGTCACCCCTGAAATTGCTGAGGGACAGACATTGAGCCTGCTTGGGCCTCCCAAATCTATCTTTAGAGATAGTCACTACCGTGACACAGACCCTGGGCCGGGCTGTCCCTCCGCCCGCCACAGGGGTAACAGCTTAAATGGACCAAAGTGGTGGAGGGGTTTGGAGGGGAGTTTTCCTATGAATTCTTATATGCGAGGCTGGGAGCTTCCTCCAAAAAAATTAGCGAGAAGACCCCTGTGTTGAGAAACTGTGAAGCCATTGACTTCTGCAACCCCAGAAACTGCTTTTGTAGAGCTGAAACTTCATCAGGTGCAGGTCACAGAGAAAGACATTGCCTCCCGTGTTCCAGAATAATACAGACAGTGAAGGAGCCACATCAAGAGGAAAACGTGGCTGCAACTTTAAAGGATGAGTTCTGCCTCGCACAGCAGCTAGGTTCTCCCCAAATCAAGCGTCCCGAGAACACTCCCAAGAGCCTCTGTGATGAGGACACGAGGAGGCTGCCCTCTCTACTTAGCTTGGAGCCTGCGTGGAAAAGAAGGTGTGTCAGGGGGCCCAGCCAGGAGTATAGTGGTGGTGAGTCAGGAGAAAGACTCCACCTTGAGCTCTCTAGGGAGACCTGGAGAGTCTCTGGGAGGCTTCATCCATCTCAGCTTTGAAGTTACAAAGAGCCAGCAAAGGCTTACAGTTGCTGTCCAAAAACTTGTCCGTCTGACAAACTGAGTCGAACAGGACTTCATCAGAAGGATCATAGCTTTTGGAATGAGGTCAGTGAAATAGGGAAAAACACCACCTTCTCAGACAACACTTCTCCTCCCATCTAAGTTCAACCCCCAAAGGTAGCGTTCCTTCCCAGGCCTGCCAAACACCCAGAGCCACGTCAATCTCGACCCTGATGGCAGCTACCACTGAAACAAGTCACTTTAGGTGTTTATCCCAGTAGTGGGGCTGGTAACAGCCCCTAGCCAGGGCTCACAAATAACAATGTGTCAGTAGCAGAAGCCCAGAAGGGCAGGTTTTCCGAATGCTCAGAATCCCAGAGAGCGCCCCACATTGCTTAGTCTCAGAAATCTTGTCATGAAAGCGCCAGAAAGAAAGTCTGGGCACCAAACTCCAGCTTGTTTTCTCCTTCCTTCTTGCTCACTGTATCCCCCCGGCCCCCATACGGTACCAAGAGACAAAACATCCCATGTACTTGAAGATCACCATTGAAATGGGTTTGCTGTTTGTCTGTGACTAGGTCTGGGCTCAAATGTGTGGTCCGAGCCTAGGAAATCCCTGGTGGATGTAAAGCAATGAAATCTACCGCCTCCAAGACAGAAAAATCACAAACTCCATGCACCCTTCACACAAATAAAGCTTTTCTTCTCTCCATCTCTCCTGGCCTCTCCACTTCCATACCTCTGCATTTCTGTTTTTCTCTTTTTATTCTGTTTGCTCTTTGGTTGTCTGACACACAGAAAAAACATGTTGAATAAACCACAGTACCCCTTATTCAACACCCTCACCCCCACTCCCACACTTCTCTCCAGGCCTCAGCTTCCTCATCTGAACTGTAAATGAAGAACTTGGAGGAAACACTTCTAGGTACCATTTGCCATTCCTTCTCTCTGCTGATTTTTACCTAGGCCCTAGCTGGTCTCTGATGTGAGGGCATGGGTAAGAGGGGGGAGAGGAGGCTTTGGTGGTGCCCACAAGTTGACCATTTCAGCTTGTCTTTGAATGAAAACAGCTGGCCTACCTAAGAAAGAACAAAGGATAAGGAGGTAAGTTGGATGCTGGTCTATCCTTTCAAGTTTTGTTGTTCCAAAAATTTCACAATTTGTGTGGAAACACAGAAGACCCCCAAATAGCCAAAGCAATCTTGAGAAAGAAAAAAGGAGCTGGAGGAATCAGGCTCCCTAGCTTCAGGCTATACTACAAAGCTATAGTAATCAAGACAGTATGGTACTGGAACAAAAATAGAAATATAGATCAGTGGAACAGGATAGAAAGCCCAGAGAGAAACCCACACACATATGGTCACCTTATCTTTGATAAAAGAGGCAAGAATATAAAATGGAGAAAAAACAGCCTCTTCAATAAGTGGTTCTGGGAAAACTGGACAGCTACATGTAAAAGAATGAAATTAGAACCCTCCATAACACCATACACAAAAATAAACTCAAAATGGATTAAAGACCTAAATGTAAGGCCACTCTAAAACTCTTAGAGGAAAACATAGGCAGAACACTCTATGACATAAATCACAACAAGATCCTTTTTGACCCACCTCCTAGAGAAAGGGAAATAAAAACAAAAATAAACAAATGGGACCTCATGAAACTTAAAAGCTTTTGCACAGCAAAGGAAACCATAAACACGATGAGAAAACAACCCTCCAAACGGGAGAAAATATTTGCAAATGAAGCAACTGACAAAAGATTAATCTCCAAAATATACAAGCAGCTCATGCAGCTCAATATCAAAAAAACAAACAACCCAATCCAAAAATGGGCAGAAGAGCTAAATAGACATTTCTCCAAAGAAGATATACAGATTGCCAACAAACATAAAAGGATGCTCAACATCATTAATCATTAGAGAAATGCAAATCAGAACTACAATGAGGTATCACCTCACACCGGTCAGAATGGCCATCATCAAAAAATCTACAAACAGTAAATGCTGGAGAGGTTGTGGAGAAAAGGGAACCCTCTTGCACTGTTGGTGGCAATGTAAATTGATACAGCCGCTATGGAGAACAGTATGGAGGTTCCTTAAAAAAACTAAAAATAGAACTACCATATGACCCAGCAATCCCACTACTGGGCATATGCCCTGAGAAAACCATAATTCAAAAAGAGTCATGTACCACAATGTTCATTGCAGCACTATTTACAATAGCCAGGACACGGAAGCAACCTAAGTGTCCATCGAGAGATGAATGGATAAAGAAGATGTGGCACATATATACAATGGAATATTACTCAGCCATAAAAGGAAACGAAATTGAGTTACTTGTAGTGAGGTGGATGGACCTAGAGACTGTCATACAGAGTGAAGTAAATCAGAAAGAGAAAGACAAATACCGTATGCTAACACATATATATGGAATCTAAAAAAAAAAAAAAAAAAAGGCTCTGACAAACCTAAGGGCAGGACAAGAATAAAGATGCAGATGTAGAGAATGGACTTGAGGACATGGGGAGGGGGAAGGGTAAACTGGGACAAAGTGAGAGAGTGGCATGGACATATATACACTACCAAATGTAAAATAGCTAGTGGTAAGCAGCCTCATAGCACAGGGAGATCAGCTCGGTGCTTTGTGACCACCTAGATGGGTGGGATAGGGAGGGTGGGAGGGAGACGCAAGAGGGAGGAGATATGGGGATATATGTATACATATAGCTGATTCACTTTGTGATACAGCAGAAACTAACACAAGATTGTAAAGCAATTATACTCCAATAAAGATGTTAAAACAAAAAATTTGTTGTTCCAAAGTTCTTGTGAATGGATGAGCTGTCCTCACCCTTCCCTCTGACAATGGGCCTCCCAGGGGGTGAGGTGGGCACCCAGTGACTCACCTCCTGCATTACCCAGGGCTGCAGCTTTTGTTTCAGCAAGCCCAGTGTGAATTTCCATTTTCTCTTCACTGTGGATAGATGGGAAGGGATTGGCAAGCGGGACAAATAGTCAACTAACTGGAGTTGGAGATGGGGGTGACACAGTTGACAGCAAATTGTTCTTCCTCCCCTTTGTCCCTGGGAAAATGTGTCCCTTAGTACCTAGAAATAATAAACTGTCAGATGTTTTTAAAAATAAGGAGATAGACTCTACTATCTCTGCCACCTGACACTGACAAATGTGACAGCATACGAGGAGGGAAACAGAGATGTTAATAACTACCAGGTCTGTGTACCTGAGGCATAAGGGAGGTTTTTTTTCTGCCGAAGTCAATGAGTAGCATGGTAAGTATCTTGATCTACTCTTCAGGGAGCTGCTACCTGCAGGTCCCTTTCCAAAGCCCAATTTCTATGTTCATAATGGGATTAAGTGCACACTGTCTGTCATCTGGCACCTTGAAGTTTTCAATGAATATGCTTGTTCATCTGAAGTTTCCAAAAGCAGGAGCAAAAGGTCAGGATTCTCCTCTCGTTTTCCTCTTAAAACTGTCACATGGGTCTATATAGCTATTGAGTACCTTGTATTGATATTTATGAGTCTTTGAGGAGATGCTGGAAATATAGCAGAATAAAAGTTAACAAGGTAACATAGAAATATGTTCAGTGCAGTTGTTTCCCATATTTTGTAGTCCTCTTTTATTAATAAGTAAATGTCAACCAAAGACAAACATAAACAAGGGGTGTCTTCTTGTTTGAATGGGGAAATTGATTATTTTCTGGTTTATGACATTTAGGCAATATAGATCCCATTTTCTTAGTTCCAAGATAGTGAAATCATCCAAACAAAAGAGGCCTCTGAAACACACAGATCCAGATGCAAGGGACCCTAAGGGAGGTGCTGAAAGACATCTCCGCAAGTGCTGAGCTCTGAGGATGTTTCTGCAAAAACCATGGGAAATAGAACAAAATGACAAGAGGTCAAACAATTATATCTCCCATAGCTACAAAACCTCAGGATGTTTCTCATGGACCAACTTCCTTAACCTAACTTCATGAACTTTTCCTTCCTTAAGATCGTTCCCTCCCTCTGACACTACTGCTGTTTCTGCTCTGGTTATCTTATTGGAATTTCTCAGAGTAGCCTAGAAAAGAGGCAGAAAATAGGCAGTAAGGACTCAGAATGAAACAGGGTCTGGGAGGGGAAGGGAAGGGAGGTCTGGAAGCTTGCTTCTCAAAGTCTGTCCTGAGGATAAGCAGCAGTGGCATCACCTGGGGACCTGTTAGAACTAAAGAATCTCAGGACCACCCCCACACTCCTACTGGATCAGAATCTGAATTTCAGCAGAACCCAGGTGTCACAGGCACACTACAGTTTGAGAAGCATTGGTCTATAAGGTATGGTAGAATGTGTGGAGATAGCCTCAGAGGTAAGAAGGAGATGTTGAGGGTGAAGGGATGTATGAGAGATGGATTGTTCCAAGTGCAGCCATGAAATTAGGTGATGTGGAGGTTGCCATGTGGGCAATAAAAATACCACCAGTAAGTGCTTAAATGAAGAAATGTTTATTATTAAATTTTAAAAATTTCTTACACTGTATAAAAGTTTTTCAATGTAAAAGTTTAGCATCTAAATATAAACAGAAAGAACAATACAAGTTAACCATAATTGTAACCATCAGCTATAATCATAGTTAACATTTTATCCTGTCTTCCACTTTCTTTGTATATATGTATGTACTGTGTATATATATATAATTCATATAGGTAAATATATATAGTTATATATATAATTCATATAGGTAAAATATTCATTATATATAATTCATATAGGTAAAATATTTATTATTAAGAATATAAATTAGTTACAAAACATGAATAAATGCCAAACTATATAATAATATATTAATACATTGATATACAATTATTTAGGTGTAATATATTAACTTTATAGGGATGGGAATGTAAGTGCCAACTGTAACTTTCATTTCTGGTTTATAACATATTCAGATATTTTATGCAAATGAATTTTACGAAAGATTTTTTTCATTAATAATATTAGTTTTTTTAATGTTAATACTGAAAAGACTGACTATACTAAATGTTGGCAAGAATGTAGAGCAGTGGGTACTCTCATACATTACTGGTAAGAGAATAGAGTAGTACAGCTACTTTGGAAATCATTTTAGCATTGTTTCCAAGCAAGGGTTTGCTGCCCAACGCCCCTAGAAGTCAACACTATCGAACCCGAGTTTTAGAAAAGAAAGAGCTTTATTGTGAGGTCAGCCAGAAAGGAGATAGAAGGCACAGCTCAAATCTGTTTCCCAGTGCAGGGCTGGGGTGAAATTTAAGGGGTTGGGGAAATTTCAAACTTGGAAGCTGATTGGCTAGTCTCAAATCAGTCCATAATAAGCTACATGTGCTGCTGGAAGCCAGCTTTTCCTTGAAGGACTTCCCGCTTCATAATGCTCTCTGGGGGCAAAATATGTATTCTGTAAGCGCTGCAGACTGAAGATTCTCCGTTCCCGGGTCACCTGTCGACAAGGGCTCCTGTCCTGAACACGTGCAATGGCAGTGCTGTCTCGGTAAAATAATTCCAGGTTTGATTAATCAACAACCTATTTGAAGAGGCTAAACCGGTTTAAGCTGGTCAATGTGTTATGTGCTGTTTCAGCATTATCTGTAAAATATCAGCAAAAATTCCACACTGGAAGTAGCCTAAATACCTTTCCATAATAGATTGGGTACAAACAAAAATACTGAATGAAACCACTTATGCAATATTTCAAACAAAACTACGCTCTGTTGTTAGAAATCATGGTAGTGGTTCCCATCAAGGAGGAACAGGTGGGTAGTGATAGGGAATGCAGGACAAGGGCTTCTGGAAGGTCAATAATGTTCTATTTCTTGACTTGGATGATCAAGAAATATGCTTCAATAAAGTAGTTTAATAAACATTATAAAGTGATGCTGTATATTTTAGAACATTTGGAAAATAAAGTGACAATTTCTATTAGCATGTTGATATATGTTCCCCTGATCTTTTTGTTTTAAAATGTCTCTTTTTCCTCCTAAACCCACGTAATGCATGCTTATTAAAATTAACTGCCCTCCCCACCCCCGGAGATCAAAATGTGTAAACCAGAAAGGGAAAGACCACTGCAACTCCATCCTACACAGGTAAGTTCTGGTAAAATGTAGTGCTTATTCAGGAGGGGTTAGTTTTTAAAGTGGATCTTATATTTTAGTTAAATCAATGGGCTTTTGCTAACTTCGCATTTCTTTGGAGCAGGGGTTCGTTGGTTTGTCTTACTAATTTTCCTTTCCAGCCTTTCCATATACTAAACTCTATTCAGTAAATGAAAGGGAGTCACCTTCATTTAAGCTCATAGTCTCCATCATCTCCCTTCTTTTCCTATACAGTTACGTGTTAGTCTGAAAAAAGGAATATAGGAAAAGGGAGGTGAGCTTTGACTGGGACCCATAGGTCATCCTATAAGGAAGCTCTGTTTGGAAGTATCACACCCCTGGCCCCCGGGGACTTGCTCATCTCATATAAAAGCCAAGAACCATCTTTTGAATACTCAGAGCCATCCCAGGTCTCAGGGCAGAAATCTGGGAAAGAAGAAACAATTGGCGACCTAAAGTCTCATCCATCTTCTGCTCCAAGTACCCCTCTGCTCTGGGTGATAGTGGGGATGGGTGGACATTGAGAAAAACTAGTGCTCAGAAGGCTCTTTGAAATCATGTAAGCCAGTTGGTTCTCACCTGAGGCCAATTTCACCCCCGCCCCTCAGGGGACATTCACAATGTCTGGAGACAGTTGTGGTTGTTGGATGGGGGACTAGAGGTGGGGGATACTGCATAACATCCTACAATGCATGAGACAGCCCCCATGACAAAGAATTAACCAGTCTGAAATGTCAATAGTGCCAAGGTTGAGATGCTGAGATGCTGATATGAGTGGATAAGTGTGTGTGTGGTGGTGGGGGGGGGGGGAAGGTGTTAGTTTCAGCCCAGGCCTCCCAACAGGTATATAGATGAACAGCCCTTGACAAATTTTCTTCCTCCCTAGGGAAGTTTTCTTGATTGAGTTCAGACAATGGTTTAGTTCATTCCATAATGATTTGAGGCACAAAACTCACATTATTCAGATGGATTGGTTCTGTCTCGTAGAGTGGGAGCACACACACTTAATGTACACCAAAATTAGTAGAATAAATGTCAGCTGAGGAAGTCTTGTGGGAAACCAGCAAGTTCATTATTCCTAAGAGACACTTTGGCAGCTACCACCCAAGCTCCTTGTGAGACCACATGGAAGAATCTGGAGAAAGAGCCACTTAGCTGAAACCATGCTAAGCAGACAGTGAGAAGCCTGGAAAGGGAACAGTGTGAAGGCTCAGGGAACCTAGATTCTCTTTGAGACACACAGAACTTACTCAGGGACAAGTTATTTAATAGCCTTAGAACTCTTTTCCCCTTATCTGTAAAGCAAAGGAGAGAAAAAGAATGAACATTTATGGTGAATATATTATTTATTAGATACCTTTGTAACTTTCTTTCATTTAGTCCCCTTCTTAGCTCAATGAAGTAAATGTTGGTATCTCCATATTACTTATGAGACTCAGAGAGGTTACCTGCTCGACGTCACACAGCAGAAAGTAGTAGGGCCGGGATTTCAACTTTAAGTGTCCTGGTCACTTTCATTTTTCACCTTTCCACAGATCCTGTTTCCTTAACCTGTAAAACAGAGATGATTCATGGGTTTTTGTGTGATGATTTATTGATTTAATGCACACAGCCTCAGAAGAGCAGTAGACATTTAATAAATGCTGAGCCTTATTTTTAATCATTATTATTATTTTGACACTTCCCTGTTCAAAAACTGTCCTTTTATTTGTGAGAAACAGCTGCTTAGAAATGAAATTCACTCATCAGTATTAGATACCAATTATGAAGCAAACTTACAAAGTTCCTTTGGAATAACCCCCCCTCCCCACCCCAGTTTCTCTTTTCTGGCAGAATCAAGGGAAGCTCAGGACCTGATATTCTGACCTGGAGACTGAAATCAGGCTTGCCCCGGCTTGAGTGCCCCATTTACCAAGCAGGGAGCTCTCCTGTCCTCGGGGCAGGCAGGTCGGGGATAAATGGAGCCACTAATAATGCCGCTGAGCTAAGCACCTCCACCAGGAGCTCCACAGTTGCCTTTCTGCTTGGTTATCAGGCTCTCGAAATGCTCTCCAGGGATTCTCAACTTTTAGAGTAAATGATCCCAGCCTGGGAGGATGAATAATTCAGTGTTAGCGGTAAATTTTGGAGAAACACAAGTGTGGGAGACACTCTGGGACTCTGGGGCGTTAGTTGTGCTTAGAGGCAACCCCTTGTAACAGGGGGTTTAAGATTCCTGTAACCCACTAGCACCCCATCCTGCCAGGACCCCCGCTTCCACCAACACCTGTCAGGTCCGAATCACACCTCCTTGTCAAGGCATCCAAGGCTCTTGCTAAAATGCAAATATTACTTGGGAGCAATAAATGCATGAATATATTAGCACATATTAACACTGTGTTTGTTTATCAGATTAGCTATCCCTCAGAGAGCAGATCCCTAGGGGAATGGAAGCTAATTTGCATTTGTATCGGTGTAGAAAAGGACCTCTCAGGGAGGTCTGATCTGGATTTAGATAGAATTTAAGAGGGATGTATTATCACATCCTTTGGTTTTTACAGACTTGCTCCAGGCTTGGCCAGAAGCCTGGCCCCTACAGGTTGGGAACTGGTCTTAGGTCAAAGGACTAGGAAGCAGCCGGGCCTCCACTGAAAGCTGGGAGTTCTAAATCTAAATCCAGGCTAGCAGCTCAGTGGTTGTTAGTAGGAAGACAGAGGGCCCAATGGCAATGGTAAAGAAAAACGTTGACTTGAGTTTGAAGATTGGGGTTTGACAAGGTTTGAATTTAAGAGAACAAGCGACATTATTTGGTTTAAAGGAAGACAGAGAATAAGGTGCAAATGTATGATTCAGAGGGCGAGGTGCGTGTGTGTGTGTGTGTGTGTGTGTGTGTGTGTGTGGTTGGGGGGGGTGGTCCTTTTGCCAGAACCTTCAGTGACTTTAGTTACTGTACCTGAAGGAAGCAGCATGCCCTGGGTCTGGGCTCTTGGTCCTTTGCAAAGGAGGGACCCCTTGCTTTTGCCCCCCAGGTGAGACTGGCCTTGGGAGAAATCTGTCACTCCTCGGATCCCTGCCTAGACTCTAAAGTGGCTGTGACGTTTGGATGTGTAACATGTAAAAAGCACCTAGCGTAAGCGGGCCTGGCACGTGGGAGGTACATGTGTCTAGTGGTGAATGCTAGAAATATGACCTGGACTTGGATTCAAATATGAGGGGCTTGAGCCTCCTTCAGGTAGCTAGTAACTGTGCACTCAGGCCCTAAAAATGTAGAGCCTGGGGCAAGAGTACACTTGGACGGCAGCACCCATACGTCTAAATGTTCAAAGACAATAAATCAAGCTTAAAAACCGTTAAATAAAATATATTCTATCACTTCACTTTCATAATGACAAAGTCAAAATGTGGAAAGCTTTGGCTTTTATATGACCGAAAGTCTGCAAAATATCAAACACGACTGAATTTAGTTCTTATTGCATATATCTGGGTGTTTTTTATTAACAGGCCTGCAATAACAATAAAGACATGCCTAACTAATAAATTATTAATACCCATTCCCTCAATTTTTTTCTTGATTTATTTCAGCCAAAGCACTAAAGGCTGTTAAGATCAAGATCTTTCCAAATAATTTGGTTTTGCAAGAGTAACTATTTAAAGGTTAAAAATATAATTGTATTCAAAATGTCCACAATTTGACTATATTTTCTCAAAAAAGCAAATCGTAGAAAATGTATCAATAATAAGTTACAAAACACAAAAAATATTTTCCATGTGTTTTCAAAATGTTTTCTAAATTCTGCAAATTTGTAAAAAGTAAAAGCTCAAATTATTAATAATGAACATCAACCCTTAAAAATATAGTTTTTTAAATTTAAAAACTTGTAATTTAATTTTAAGTCCATTATGAAAATGTAATTACCTCATTAAATAATTTTATGTTAAACTATTTGTAATACTAATATTTGGGAAAACTACCCCCCTTCTTTTCTTGTTCTTTTGGCTGGTCAAATAACTAAAATGACATAAGACAGATTAAGAGGAGAAAATCAAATTTAATTACGTACATACTGGAAATCCACATTAACGTGAGAAATTGCAAAGACAGGTAAAATGAGGTATATACGTCATTCTGGACTCAGGAGAAAGGGTTAGGGGCCTGTACTTCAAAGGAAAGGAAGGCAATTCAGAGGAAGAATAAAAGAGTAAATGCTTGATAAACAAATGTTTTCTGGGCCATCCCTAAGCAACACAGGGAGGATTTTGATCAAACAAGGCCGTGCTAGGTCTCTCCCCGGCTACCACACCTAGTTTGTACAATATTATGCTCTAGCTGTCTATGGTGATAGTTCCCTTGCTGGACCAGGTCCTCCATCTAAATTCTTTTAGGCAGTTAGGGGGAAGGTCAAAGGTTCTTCCTGAGTGGCACATCATGGGGAGACTCATTCCGAACCCCTACACATTCAATTACCTGATTACATGGGAAGAATCGGCAGCATGCTATGGGAATTTCAGGGTAATATGCATTGTTTAACATTGCAAATACTCCCAGCCACGATAAAGAGCACGCTGCACTAATTCCTAAATGTCTCTGGAACTCTGAATTGTGAAACAAATAGAAGTGAGAAAACAGAGGCACTCTGGGAGAGGCTACTTTGTTGTGCATGAATCTATTGCTTTCATACTATTTGAAAGAAAGGATTTGACAAGTTAATTAATTTGCCTTTCCTGTTACCTGAGCACTTCTGCAGCTCACATCCTACACTACTCTCTCTGAAGCCCTGTCTCCAATGTCAACCTCAGACAACCACAAAGGTTCACTGCTTTTTGACATAATTGCCTTTTTAGGGGGAATAAGGAAAGACAGGTGGAGAAATGTTTCATTGGCCTGAACAGTATTAATCAGGAGGGTGGATGTTTAGGATTTAGGGTCACAGGGTCCCGGTCTGTGTGCTGGATTCTGAGTGCTGAGGTATCTACGCATCCTTACATTTATTTTGTGTGTGTTTTTGTTATGTAGGTCCCTCCAAGGCTTGGAACCTGGAGCAGCATCTGCCCTTGCCTGGGTGTTAGGGCGTTATCATGTACATGATTTCAGGCAAGTCACTTTGCTAAGAACTGCTCCTCTCACCTGAGAAATGGGAACATTACCCCCTGATCTACTTATCTCACAGTGTTCTTGAGAAAAGTAAGACTACATTTGCATGCCTTTCTAAGAATATAGTTTTGGTAAAAATGTGATATTGATGGAACATAAGCCTTTGCAAAAATAGAGTTTATTGTTTGCCTGGATTTCTTTTTTTTTCGTGTATTTATTAACAAAAAATCAGAGTGAATTAAGTAGACATTATTACCATGTATCAAGTGACAATCAGCTAGGAATTTCTACTAAGACAGGCCTTCATGCATAGGACTCTGGAAGGGTTTTATTCTTTGTCTTATCCTCAAGCACATTAAAAATTCTCACATCTGTATAAAGTAAAATGGGGGTGGCATTTATCCCATAACGTCAAGTCATATAAATGGTTGGCTGTTCATTTCCATGTCAGGGCAGCAACATCAGTTGCATCTTGCAATGAGACAGACCATTCATTGAAACCTTACCTTCTCATTTCTTTATCTTGCTCATTTTTTAAAAAATAATAATTTCTAGGTTTTGAGAACATATTTAGTGCCAGGCCCTAGGCTAAGTTTTACACATAGTATCTCATTAAGCTTTCTTAACAACCAGGTTACATTATTATGATTCTCACTCTAAAATAAGGAAACAGAGCCTGAGTGATTTGCTCAGGGTCATAAATAGGGAATGAAAGGATTAGAAACAAGGTTAGTCTAACTGCAAAGCCCAATACTGTCCAACATAGAGATTGTTGAAGACATCCATCAAGGTTTCAGGTTGGACTCACCTGCTGTTGATGTCTCTGTTTGGATTAATGATGTCATCCGGATACCTCTGGGATTGGGAGCCCTTTAGAGAAAATCTGTTTGACCCAGAAGTCTGAGCCGGGGACATCTTGGCCTGACTCACATGTTACCAGTTGTGTTGGGATATATACAGAGTGCTGATTTGGAGGGCTGTGGTTCAGGACACTGCATGACTCCGATGTGAACGAAAACATCAGAGCGTTGTTTTGGGCACAGCTGTGTAATCAAAGCCACACAGCCTAGATGGATTTCAGCTAATCGGTTCAATGGAAACTTACAGCTGCAATGGGATGGACCAGAGCTGTCTGCTGTTGTCCATGCAGACCAGCCCCGGTCATGTTCCCCGGCCACCACTGAAACAAATGCCCTACATTGTAAAGAAGCACGGAGCGTGGCACACAAATAGCTAAGCTGTTTCACATTGGCAGACATTCAGGGTAATATATCTGCTGTCAATACGCCACACACACATTAGGGAGGATTATGACAGCATTGCCGACACAGTATTGATTCATGGCAGAGGCTGTTTATCTGTGACAAGAAAACATCAGTTGATATTGACAAATCATCTGAAAATACCCACCTACTTGCACTCTATCAAGTTGAGTGAAATATACAGTAAACTGGCTGCTGGGAGTCAAAATGGATCCACAGGGAGAAAGTGTCCATAAGACATTAGATATCCTGTATAAATACACAGCCCAGGTTTATTGATGGGAGAGGAATTGTTTTTTCCCTGTAAGGCCAAAGACTGAAATCCAGTTGTGTTAGTAGTAGGAAAGAACAATGAGCGAATTTGGAGTAGGACTTGTTTATATAATTCTGTCCTGCTTATTGACCTTAAAAAAGGAATATGAAAAACTGCCTGGTGTGCAGTGTTACATGGGCAATAAAGTCTAACATACTAGAGAGAGGAAAGCATGCCCTTATTTTTAAAGAGGCAGGATCAAGGCGGAGTGTTTTTACTTAACTGAAAGTTACAGACTTTCCCCATTGCCTTTCTTGTTGGTGGTAGACGTCAACAGAGCCGTTTACATTGAGGATACACATTCTGTCAAGCTAGAGCGTTGCATGTAGGCTACCTGGAAAAAGGATGGCCATCGGTCTACAAATGCTCTTGCAGAAATGCATTCACCCATTCAACCAAGAGTTAGTTATTAAGCACCTATTGTGTGTCATGTACTGTGCTAGGTGGTGGGGGTGTGGATGAGAGCAAGAGACAAGTCTCTGCCCTCATGGAGCTTATATTTTACTTTGGGAGGAAGACAGAAAAAGTAAATATAAAATGAAATAAGCCAATATAAATATAAATATAACAAAGTTTTAAGAAGTAACACGTCAGAGACAAAGGTAGCTTGAAATGGATTCTACCACATGCAGCAAGAAAGTCCCGACTAGTAACAGTGAGCTGGTTGGGCATATCTGGATGTCCCCCAAGTCCTCCATGGGCCTGCAGAGCGAAGGTAATATAGGCTTAGAGAAGAGGGATTGTATTTATTTGGTAACTGCTTTGAGCAAGCTCTGTACCTAGACACTCTTACGTACCTTAAGGAATGTGAGTAGAAGCTTGGGGGAAAGAATTTGGGGTTTGAAGTCAGATTACCTACCACACCCTACTACTGTGACCCTAGGAAAATCACTTAACCTCTCTGACCCTCAGTTTCCTTGTTCACAAAGTAGAGATAATATTATATCTTGCAGGATCATAGTAAGGATTAAATTAGATAATACATTTAAAATATGTGGCATATAATAGGCAACCAATAAGTTAATTAAGGGAATTCCCTGGAGGTTCAGTGGTTAGGTCTTGGTGCTTTCACTGCTGGGGCCCAGGTTCAATCCCTGGTTGGGGAATTAAGATCCCACAAGCCACATGGCATGGCCCAAAAAAAAATAAGTTAATTGAGCCTTCATAATCTTCCAAGAGGAGTACTAAGGACCACTATGCTAAGTCCGAGGCTATCCAAGGCTCAGAATGCTTAGTGGGGTTTTTTGTTTGTTTTTTGTTGTTGTTTTTGTTTTGTTGTGGGTTTTCTTTTTTTTTGCCTTATCACAGCATGTGGGATCTTAGTTCCCTGACCAGGGATCGAACCCGTGCCCCCTGCAGTGGAAGCACAGAGTCTTAACCACCAGACCACCAGGGAAGTCCCAATGCTTAGTGTTTTTAAAAGGTTGAATGAATGGGGCTTTGGATCCTCATCTAACTGAATAGATCACTACTCTTTTCATTGTAGTTAATGCTACATCACAGCACTTCAATAATGTATTCCTACCAACTGTTCCTACCATCATCACGATTACTGTTGTCATGACCTCCACCATGAGCACCACTTCCACCACCATCACCATCACCACCAACCACTACAACTACTTCTATAACCATCTTAACCTTGTTGATCCCTTACAATGTACCAGGCACTAAGCCATAGAAAAATATCATCTCATCTAATTCTCACAACCCATGTGATAGTGTTATAACCTCTCATTTTATAGATGAGAAAATGGAGGCATGCTCTAGGTTACAAAATTATATTCAACTTCAAGAAGCTAATAAGAAGTAGAATTGGGATCCAAAGCCAGGCAGCCTAACTCTAGAAATTCCTCACGTGAGCTGTGTACACAATGCATTACCCATCTGAGCTTTACTAAGGCATTCTGTAGTTCTGACTGAGTTGTTAAGGCAGCCACAGGAATCCCAGGCAGTCTGGTTGCTTACTGTGATCATCAATAGCCTGGAATCAGCTGGACCACCTGGCTGCCTGCTTGGCAACATCCCAGGCTGCTCTTTTCTCTTCAGTGAGTAGCTTAGGTCCAAGGGGAATCTGGCTCAACAAGGGCTAACTGATAGTGTATGATAAGGAAAAGACAGCAGGAAGATCTGTCAGTAAGACAAAGACTTGGAAGTGATATGTTCTATTAAAGAGCTTTCCTGTGAGTTACTAATGAAAGTCAAGAAACTGATATTTCCTTATTTGATCCTTGTTAAGGATTGACTGAACTCACACATTTGCCGATTTACTGAAAATAACGCGAAGCGTCATTAAATGAATTTCTCCGGAGTCCAATTTCAATCTGCCCTGTTTCTTTGTTTATAGCCACTGTTTTCTGGGATACTGCAGGGAACACTCTTTCTCTCCAATAGATCTAATAGAAGCGGGAAGATGTGTTGCTAAATTTATAGGAATCCTTTTCCCGAGCTTGTCTAAATGTCCTTAGGTCAGTTGCCTATTGTTTTTGATGATTATTTTGTATATGATGTTAGTGGTGTGGCTGTATGCCTTGGGAATCAATTCTGTTTTCAGTAATAAGCCTATAATATCTCTGGAAGCTGTCTCTGCTGTGGGACTATTTTCTAGGTGAAAAAAAATTTACTTTATAAGTTCCTTCTGGAATTTTAACAATAAAATTACATTGGATAAGTTCTAAGACCCAGGTCATGCCAAACTTCAGGTTGGAATGGGACCTGCTTTAATGAGACATTGTTGTATTGGGGATGCTTGTGATGAAAAATAAACTGAAATGACCTACAAACTACTACTCAGTGCATCTAGAAAAAGTGGCTTTTTTATCATTTACGTCATTTATATTTTCAAAGCCAAGTGGCTTCTGCTTGGTTATTGGTATGACAGCCACAAAGTGATATAATATGTTTTGCCTAATTTTAATCAAACTTAATTTCCAGGAATAATGAAGTAGTCCTGTGTAATTGCTTTTCCAAAAAATTAAGCCCATGGGTTTCCTAGGGCAGGAAACACAATTCTTAGATATGGAGGATGCCAGTGCTGGGCCATATTTTCTCATTTTTACACATGATGAAGTAAAGACATAGTAACTTGTTTAAAATCTTACATATAGTAAGTGGTGGTGCTAGGATTTGAATCCAGGTCTTTAAGACTCCGAAGTTTAAATCTCTTTTTTACCCAACATGGTATCCTGCCTTCTGATGACCCAAATAAGGAACTGAGGTATTTCTAATGCTCTACTTAATTTATATGGTGAAATGTAGTTTTTGAACCTTAAATGTCTCCCCATCTCCCAGATGTCACAACTTCTTTATCTTTATAAATCCCATTTATTTTATTTTTCAAATATTTATAAAATATTAACCATACGTCTGGGGATACAGAGGTAAGACATAATGGTTGCAGTCAAAAATCTCATAGTTGGGCTTCCCTGGTGGCGCAGTGGTTGAGAGTCCACTTGCCGATGCAGGGGGTACGGGTTTGTGCCCCGGTCCAGGAAGATCCCACATGCCGCGGAGCGGCTGGGCCCGTGAGCCATAGCCGCTGAGCCTGCGCGTCCGGAGCCTGTGCTCCGCAACGGGAGAGGCCACAGCAGTGAGAGGCCCGTGTACTGCAAAAAAAAAAAAAAAAAAAAAAATCTCATAGTTCACTCATCTGTTACAAATTCTCTATTTCAAAGCTCTTCATCATTATACTTTTTTACAGAATGCTGCAATGTTTATTCTGTGCTTTTTATTTTATTGTTGATATACGACTAATAACTTCTTCTATGTTATACTTTTCCAAGTCCCTGATCAGATATTTAAACGATAGAAAATATTGCTTCACCACATTGAAGTTAAATGATCTTCATTTTCTCCATATTTTGTTTTATAAAATTTCTATCTTATATCTCCATGAGAATTTTATTATTTGTCTGAGGGAATATTTACATAGTTATTAACATATAATCTAGTGCAGTGGTTTTCATGATTTTCACTGGAGCAGCTAATCTAAATGGGATGGTTAACCATAGTGGACCATACCAGGCAATTAAGGAAGGGACTTTTGAAAAGCAAAGAAAACATGATATTGTTTGCATAGATAATTCCTTAATATGTTTATTATTGTTGTAGAGTTTGTGTGTTTAAACTTGTGTCTAACTATTTTCTTTTAGGGATTTCTCAAGCTAAACAGCTATCCTTTTCTCTTGGCTTTGAATGTTAGATTCATCAACAGGACATAAGATATTAATTGAAGCTGACAACAATTTGAAAATTTTAGTTTTCAAATAATGTGTCTTATCTGATGCCTAAGTATTTGAGAACCCAAATTAATAAGAGCATTTATAAATACACAGGAGAGAAGTATGGAAAGAGTGTAGAATATGTAGTCAGAGAAGCAGGCCCTTAGACAAATCTCTGTTCCTGAGCTTTGGTGCCCTGAGAGATAGAAAGGTAAATGTCTCTGAGCATCAGTATCAGTTTCCTCATTTGTAAAGTGGAGAAAATAACCATGGCAATGTCTGTCTTCTGGGATGGTCACATCCTTGTTGGAAGGAGGTGATGGGAAAATATTCTTACGGCTATTTTGTTAAGCTGAGCACATATCCATTTTTCAAGTTTTCCAATACTTCAGCCGTATACAATTCTAATTTACAGCACCCAGCTTAGTGTCTGCCAATGACTGGAAACTCCATAAGTGATAGTTGTTGTTATGATTAAAAACATGAAATTTCCAGTGATGGACCTTAAAGGTCTCTCTTAACGCCTAGAGCAGTAAGCTTTACACTAATTGCTCTTGTCCAGGTCCCCTAGATTGGCTTTATGTTATGGATGCAAAAATTCTATCTCCATCAGTTGTTCATTTGGATGATTCTCACTATATATAGCTGGCCAGACATCCTCAACAAAAGAACTCAGACCCTAGGAAGATGAGTGAGGGTCCAAAAACTTCTCAAATCAAAATATTTCCAGATTTAAACAAGTGTTTGACTGAGTGCTATCTTGTATCATATCCCCAGTGCTTTTTCTTGTTTTTTATTATATATTTCCTCTAATAACACCTATGCTTGAGTGAAGAGGTAGTACAGTTTGCTATTTCTGTCTTTTTTAAAAAAAATAATGTTTATGGCTTTGATATTTTTGGGGATGAAGAAAATTACCAAAAATGTGTGCTTAAGAACACAATTGCCAGGCAGGGTATATTCCTGGATCATAAAGATCTATCCTTAAGTCAAGATGCAGTGAACCGTGAGCCAGGGCAGCCTAGATTTGACCCTTCTTACATTAATTCCATTCTTAGTTTTCATTTACACACCACAGCCAGGAGAGACAGATGAAGACCTCTCTTAAGGTTTTTTTTTTTTTTTTTTTTTGCGGTACGCGGGCCTCTCACTGTTGTGGCCTCTCCTGTTGCGGAGCAACAGGCTCCGGACGCGAAGGCTCAGCGGCCATGGCTCACGGGACCAGCCGCTCCGCGGCATGTGGGATCTTCCCGGACCAGGGCACGAACCCGTGTCGCCTGCATCGGCAGGCGGACTCTCAACCACTGCGTCACCGGGGAAGCCCTCTCTTAAGATTTAAGTAGTAATTCACCTTCTCTTAGAAATCTTCTTGACCATCACACCTTGCCATGTTTCTAATCTCCATTCCTTCCCCCACGTCCCCAGTCTGAGTTGATAGAATTCTAATTTATTTTGTGTAATAGTTAATATTATGTGTCAACTTGACCGGGCTGGGTGCATCTGTGAGGGTGTTTCTGGAAGAGTTTAGCATTTGAATCTGTGAACTGAGTGAATCAGATGGCGCTCGCCAAAGTGAGTGGGCTTCATCCAATCCAATGAGGGTTCAAATAGAACAAAAAGGTGGAGAAAGGGTTGATGACCTCTCTGGGCTTGAGCTGAGATGCATCTTCTGCCCTTGGGCATGGGTGTTCCTGGTTCAAGGGATTCTGGACTGAGATGGGGACTTAACCATTATTCCCCTGATTCTCAGGCCATTGGACTCAGACTGAATTACACCTCTGGCTTTCCTGGTTCTCCAGCTGGCAGATAGCAGATCATGGGACTTCTTGGCCTCTATAATTGCATGAGCCAATCCCCATAATAAATCTTCTCTTATATATATCCTATGGGTTCTGTTTCTCCAGAGAACCCTGAGTAATACACTTTTAATTTTTTCAGTTCTTGTATATGGATCCTACTGTCTTTACAGGGCCTGCTTATATTTTTTCACATAATGTCTAACTCTTTCATATTTGTTGTAATGTCCAGTGCAAAGGTTATAGCTCTACAGATTGACTATTTTGTAGACTACTCTAGCATAAGGATTACCGCTCTATATATCAACTGTATTCTAATCTATCACATTGTAAGGTCTATAGCTTCATAGGTCAGCTGTATCGTAATCTACTGCAGTAGGAGAATTAGATCCTCATTCTGTATCTGTATTATTCTTTATTCCAGTGTAACAACTGCATGTCTATTATATGGACAACTTTTGGCTTCAAGAACCTGGAGCCTAAAATTGTTAATGAAATTGTTACTATCACTTGGCATGCCATGAGGCACTTCATAAATAAAAGATTCAAAATCTGAATGCAGACTTGCAGAAGGTAACACTATAATGACAGCAATATAAAAAAAAACACAACGCAATTGATAATTAGATTTCTTGTTTGCCTTTCTCTAGAAAAATCTGTTCTTTCACTAGATCTTTTAGTTAATGGGCTTAAAGTAGCATCTCTGATTACTTACAATTAGCCCTGCATTGTTTAATCTGAACTTTTAGTCCTCATTTGTTTGATTATATGCATAGAAGGAGCAAAGATGTTAAAGCGAAGGTGGATGTGTATACTGATATCCAACATGTAGATAAAAAGTAAAAAGGGTCTATCAATCAATTAGATGTTTCTGGAACCAGCTGTACACACAATGCCAAGTAGCTGAACATTTGGAAACATCTGGCTAGCTGACAGAATGTTCTTTTAAACATCTAGATGTTTGAAATCACACTAACTTGATGACACAGAAGTCACTCTCAAGATGTGGGGCTTGGAAAATCATCCTCATTCAATAGGACCAATTCTGTGAATCAGTATGATCTATATGAAAACTTGAAAGTTTGGGATTAAAAAAGAATTTGTCCTTTAGTCAAAATCAGATTCTAGGTTCTTTAAAATATTTTCAGGAAAGTAGAGGATTTCTCTTATGAAAACCTGACCTAAGGTTTCAGTAACATAAGAGATAACCTAGATGGCCTTTGGTATGGCAATGACCCTTGATACAACACCGAAGGCTGGATCCATGAAAGAAATAATTGATAAGCTGGACTTGTTTAAAATTAAAACTTCTGCTCTGCAAAAGACAATCTCAAGAGAGTGAGAAGACAAGCCACAGACTGGGAGACAATATTTGCAAAAGACATCTTATAAAGGACTATCATCTAAAATATATGATGAACTCTTAAAATTCCACAATAAGAAAATAAACAACCTGCTTAAACAAGAGCAAAAGACCTGAATAATCACCTCACCGAACACGATATATAGATGGCAAATAAACATATGAAATGTTCTTCAGCATCGTATGTCATTACAGAATTACAAATCAAAACAATGAGGTACGACTACACACCTATTCCAATGGCCAAAATCTGGAATGCTGACAACACTGAAAGCTGCTGAAGATGAAAAAAGAAAAGAGAAACTAACCTTAGAAACTTTTCCCCCCTCTAATCCAGGTTCATCATCAACAGGAGTGAAAATCCTGCTGGGAGAAGTTTTCACAAAGAGAATGGATGGTTGTGTAATCGTTACATAATTATCAGTTAATAGAGTACAAATCGCTTTGCTTCCCAACTCTTCCTCCCCTCTGCTGTTAGGAAGCAGTGCTGTTCTTTCAGGCATCAAGCTTCCAAGCATCCATGTCATCTTTAATTTCTTCCTCTTCTTTGCCTTTAGTTTCCATTCAGTGGGTAAGTGTTTTCTCTTGAGTCAATTTAGAGATATTTTTATGTATCCTTCTGTCTTCCACTGAAGTTCAAGTTCAGATCATATAATCTTTTTTCTTCAAAGTAAGTGTTCAGCTTCTTTTTAATTATAAGAATAATGCATGCTTTTTAGGTAACAAATCAAATAAAACAGAAGTGAATAAAGTAAACATTGAAAGTCTCTTTTTCTATAACCTTACTGCCCAACTGTTAACAAGGGTTATTTCCTGATTTTATTATGCCCATAAAATATATGTATATATACCTTTATCTAGCAATATAATACATCCATATCAACATATGCATCACAAACACAAATTAGCTAATATTTATTGAGGAATTATTATGAGCCAGTGGTGTGTTATGTGCTTTACATACATTTTCTCGTGTAGCCCCTGTTGTACTATCTGATAACTGATAAACCACAATTCTAACCTTGCCTAGCCAGCTCCAGAACCTCACACTTTACTGTATTCTTTGTTGCTTTTTAAAAATAAAATTATGACGACTTTATACATGTTGTTTTGCAACTTCCTTCTTTTTACTTCACATATTAAAGATACCTGTACTTATATCAAAATAACTCATTCTTTTCTCTCTATTATAGAAATACAATAAATATTTTGTACACTTGAGTTTGTTTCTGTTGGATAAGTTCCTTAGAAGTAAATTTGCAGTAAGTTCTTAACTTGTTTACCCACCTCCACTTTCTGCCCTCTCAAATCTGTCTTTCTCATTCCTTCCAGATTTATCACCATGCAGCTGATCCCACCACTTCCAGGTTCTGGCGTCCCCTGGACTTTTGGATAAGGTATAAAACCTTGCTTCTTCTGCCTTTCAAAATTTCAAATACTTCGAATCCAAACTCATTTTACCAGTTCTCTTTTACTCACTCAGTGCCCCAGTATTAACTGTTCTATTACTGCCTTATCCTGGAATCTCTTCCTTCTCCTCCTTGTCTAGTATGGTTCTCCCCAGCTGGAAATCATAGCTCCCTAGTCCCAATGTCCCAAAGCAACTGATCCATCTCTCTTTCTCTTTTCACAGCTATCGGTCCTATTTTGTTTTAGTGTTGATCTCTAATACACACTTTGTCATTCTCTGAAAATTCTGAAAATGAAAAGGAAAGAATATAAAAGAAAAGAAAATCCTTGTGGGCATGTTCCATGTCTAATATAGCCTATATCCCCTGAGGTATCTAGTGTTGGCTTGCTAATTAAGTAGTTATTTCATAAGTTACTTTGTTTATAAGTGTGAAGACCATTTTACTATTTCCCTGAGCTTCTTTCTCTTTGTAGATGCTAATGCCAGGGAACCCCTGAACATGATGATTTGAGCTGCTTGTCTTTCTATGAAATAAAGATTCACTTACCTTTTTTTTTTTTTTTTTTTTCCGGTACGCGGTCCTCTCACTGCTGTGGCCTCTCCCGTTGCGGAGCACAGGCTCCGGACGCGCAGGCCCAGTGGCCATGGCTCACGGGCCCAGCCTCTCCGCGGCATGTGGGATCCTTCTGAACTGGGGCACGAACCCGCGTCCCCTGCATCGGCAGGCGGACTCTCAACCACTGCGCCACCAGGGAAGCCCTCACTTACCTTTAAAAGTAATCTTATTGCTACTTTATTGGGGAGGATTATTAAAAACTTCTAAAAACTAAAATATTTTGGCTGATGATATCATATGTGCCTTTTCATACAGGTTTTTATAGAAAATTGTCCTGTCTACAATTCATGATATTAGGCAGCCATATCCATGAGGCTCTGTGCTCCAGGAAAATGGACTGGAGATAAACATGTGATCTATGGACAAGCAATCTTGGTGCTGGTCAGTAAAATTTGAATGATTTTCTGAAATAAAAAGTGAGGTAAGACAGTCAGATTCTCCTTCAGAATTTGGAAATGAGAACTGTGAGGCTGAGGTGTTATTTGGAAGGCAAAAATGTGTGGGAGTGCATTAGGGCTCAGCGTTACAAGAATGCATAAAAGATGTACAGTGCAGTCATGGATTGGAGCCTGGTACCCAAAGGCAGTTGGTGTTACAGGCAGTCAAATTTACCCTTGAAATCCCTTACAGAGGTGCCACTTTGGGACCAGTATACTGTTTCTTGATAAGTTCAATATAATATGATTTTTCTATCGTTTTGGAATAGACTGTTGCTTCTTCAGTAGAGTACCAGATGAAGCAGTTGGCTTGCATTTAGAGGCCATGTTTTACTGAAAATATGTATCTCTAAATACTAGAATTACACTTGGTGCCATGAGATGATCATGGTACAGGAGGCACCTGGAAACTGAAAGTGATGGAGAGAACAGCAGTTTTAGGACACCCACCTTATGCTCACTTCTGTGTGTATGTGGGAAGAACTGAAAGATGAATATGCATAAGGTAAATCTACTTATAATTTGGCTCCAGGGTAGAGAACAGAGGAGGGATCCAGTAGAGGGAGAAGATGGAGGCATCATACAGGGATAAGGTGGGTTATCATGAGGTAGAGGCTATGGAGCCATAGAGGAGGAGACAGGACAGGAGGCAGCCCTTCAAGCTGGCTTGGATTTGGACCAGTCCACTCTTCTGCTCCAGTCTGTGCGTATCCTTACAGTAACCCCCCTTCTTCAACATAACCTATAAAAACCTTTGTTCATTACAACTGAAATTGTCCAGGCTAGTCAGTGAAATGGTAAAGATACTGCTTCTTGAATTCTTCTGAAGTTTGTCTTGTATCCATGAAAATGCTTTGGGTGGGAAGTGAGAGAACATCCATGGAAAATATTCTCCACTGTATGCCTTCCAGAGAAATTATATATTGGCATTTCTGGAGCTAGTGTATCAGCAAAAAAATCAGAAGGCAACACAGAAAAAGAACATCCAACTAGTATTTGGATAAAGTAGTGACATTTACCATTTTTTTTGTGTACATAGCATAGCTAGTGTGTTTTACAGGCACTCGAAGTCACCTTTAAATGTAGTTCAGACCAACTTCAGTATTTTCAGCCATAGGTAAATCATATTTTGTGCCCCTTCTTGTATATCATAGTTGAACAACTTTCGGTGTGAAATAAAATACTTTTATTATTTCTTTCCAGGGAAGGCAAATGCATAATTTCAAATTGTCAGATGTTAGACAGCTTTGAATAAGTTCTGTTCCCTCCTCTTGGTGAGAAGCCTATACAGAGAACATTCTGGGATTTAATCGGCAAACAGTAGAGGGGAGTTAGCTTAGAAAAATAGCCCTCTCTAACACATCCGCTCTGCAGATACCGTGTACTGCAAGGAAGCATCAGACCTCAGAAGACCAAACAGGAAAGCTGCCAGGGAAAGGATGGCCAATCTGGACTGCCTTTTGCAACATCTGTTGGGAGTCGACAAACTGCCTGGTGATATGCAACCTGGATTACACTGATCAACTTCAGTGCCAGCCCCTCGCCCCAGGGAAACCGGTTTCCAGGTCTACTGTGCTGGTGCTGAGAAGAGCACAGAAAATTCTTGGAGCAGGAGAAGGCAAATAGTTTTGGATGTACTTAGCAATACAAAAGAGCTTTGTGGAAACTTTAGCTTTCTCTTCCCTCCTTGGAGAACATTGGTCTTGTGATCTGTGCTGAAACTTTTTCTTCGTTTGCCAAAAGCTTGGACTGGAACGTACACACACACTCAGATGTCTACAGAGAATTCCAACAGCTAGCACATGGTGCTTCGTTTTTGAGGAATCGAAGAAAGATCGTACTCTCTGCAGTACTTTACAGTAGAAGCATGTCAACCACAATGATCCCTTTTGTTGTAATATCTCTTTCCTCCAAACCATTAACTTCTGTTTCTCATGAATGCCCTTGTCCCTACTTGCCTGAAATGAAAGCCGACCCATCTTTGCTCTCTACTGATCAGTCATCACTCGGGCTTATCATCTCCATTCAGGCAGATTCTCGCAATGATTCTGGCGAGGCTACTTTTGTTTATGAAACTAGAATCCAAATGTACCTGCTGAATATTCACAGAAGGGGTTCGACCAATGAATGATGGAGCCAGATTTATTGAGGGGCTAATTTGAATTCATTTACATGATTTCTAATAAGAAAACTGGTCAGAAGACAGAAGCAGGCAATGAAATGAAACTTCTGTTGACAGGTGGCAATCGTGAAGTCTCATAATGTGCCAACTCTGGGGTTTTGTGTAGGTTTTCTCATTAGTCCTCAAGAGGAAGAATTGCTATGTTTGTTTTCTTAGGTCAGAGACATCTTGTAATCTGCCTAAAATTAATTTACTTGGTAAGTATAAAGTTTGTGTGACTCCAGGTTTCAAGATTTTCCAATATATTTTACTCCTTCCACAGAGTGTTATTAATTATTTGTTCCATAAAAAGTTATTGAGTGCCCATTCTGTGCCAGGCATTTGTCCCGCTCTGGGGACACAGCAGTGAAAATGAAAAGAAAGAAAGAAGACAAAATCTGCCCTTGTGGAGTTTACATTCTGATGTCAAAGTCAGAAAGACCCCGAGAAGGAATCTAATCTAACCTAACCTAATGTAGATGAGGAACATAACATACAAGTTTTCTCCTAAACTCTGAAGGCACATTAACCAAATGGTTAGAGCAAAGCCTCTGAAGCTGGGTTTGAATCAGGGTCCTGTTATTTCCTGGTGGTATCCTTGTTTTCTCCCTCTGCAAAAAATGGGGTTAATAATAGGAGTACTTGCCCCATAGGAACATTTTTTTTTTTTTTTTACATCTTTATTGGAGTATAATTGCCTTACAATGGTGTGTTAGTTTCTGCTTTATAACAACGTGAATCAGTTCATAGGAACATTTTTTTAAGACTAAGGAGATAATGCACATAGACTGACTAGTATAATGTCTCACACAGAGCAAAAGCTCGGTAAAATATTGCTGTGATTAATTGTGGTGGTGATAGAAGATGATGATGAGATTCTAGACAAAAATTACAACAAAAACGAGGGCAACATTTTAACCCATAGAGGAGAAGACCCAAGCCAGAACAGACAATGTTTAATTTTAGAACTCAGGGCTCTTTCATTTGGGAAGTGCACCTGGTCTCAAAAGAGACTTTTAAAAATAGATTAAACTGGAGTGCCAGCTAACCTGAAGAGTTTTCAAAGCTGGTGACCACAATTGCATGAGCCCTTTTGCTTGGCATCATCTCTGCAAGTCCTTGCCAAGGAGGTGCCTTCTGGAGAGGTATAGGGACAATGTGGAGATCTGGCACTGGTTTGTGGAGCGGCAGAATTGATACTCACCACATTAGAGGGAGCTTTCCTGCCACCTGTGCACTACCCTTCTCCCTCCTCCCAAAGAGGTGTATCACACTTGTGAGAGATCCCAACAGCCTACTGGTGAGATGCTCAGTACGAAAGAAGACAGTAAAATTAACGCTTGAGTTTGAGTTGTGATCTAGAGAAAGTTTAGGAATTTTGGCTCAGCGGATGGTTGTAAGTCTAGGCATTCAGATTGTTTTGTTAGGTAATCCTATTCACATTTATTCAATTTGTTAAAGAATTTCCAAACTTCAAAAGCCAGATCGGTTTAACACTCTGCTAATGTTAACGCATAGATCCTGCCCATTGTCATTTAGAGCAACACAATCTGGCAGCTTCTACACTTGCTAATTAATAAATCCTTAGGTGTTAGAGATGGGAGATTGTATGTCATTTATGTTTCATCAGTAAGTTGTGGGCCTAGAACAAATTTTCCTTCATTGCCGTCTGCTAACATCTTTCTTCAAGGACATAAGAAGACATCCAGTAAAGCATTTAACCTTCCTGTGTCTGAGTCTCCTCAACTATGAAATAGAAATACTCACATCTGTCTAGATACTCTTGTGAGACTGTATTAAGATAATGGATCTGAACTCTCCAGTTAGAATAAACGTCTCTCAATTTTCACAGAGAACTGATGGCACAATTCACTTTCTCTCTGTGGTATAGTTTTTTTTATCCTTCCATCTTATCTTCTCAGTGACATCAGTTTAAGACTGTCTATTCCAACTCTACACCTTCTTTCCACAACTCTTTGCACGATCTTTAATTCTGTTTTTTTTTTTTTTTCTTTAATAAAAATTTGAGTAACTTTTACGTGCCAGGCTCTGTAAAACTTGTTCTCCTTTTGGGTCCATCTCCTTCCATATTTATTAGCTGCTTCAGGGTCAGAGTCCAGGTGGGGAGGAGGCTAATTAAGGTGAAGAGTGTTGTCTCTGACATGGCTGGTATTTTCTTAAAGAAGGAAACTTTGGATTTTAAAATAGTTTTAGATTTAAAGAAAAGTTGCAAAGACGGTACAGATAGTTCCCATATACCCCTCACCCAGTTTTCCCTAATGTTAACACCTTACATTATCATACAGGACATTTGTCACAGCTAAGACAGCAACATGGTTACACTGCTATTGACCAAACTCACACTTTATTCAGATTTCACATGTTTTCCCACTAATGTCCATTTTCTGTTTTCGGTTCCCATCCAAGACACCCACTTGCATATAGCCTTAATCTCCTCTGGTCTGTGAAGGTTTCTCAGTCTTTGCTTGTTATTAATGACCTTCACAGTTTTAAGGACTACTGGTCAGGTATTTTGTACAGTGTCTTTCCTTCTGACAAACCCAAACCCTCAGTTTGGGTTTGTCGGATATTTTTCTCCTGGTTAGACTGAAGTTGTGAGTTTTTGAGAAGACTGCAGAGATGAAGCGCCTTTCTCATTACATCACCTCAGGGTAAGTGCTGTGAACATGACTTATTTTTACTGAACCAAAATTGGGTCTCCTCACCTGCATGTAGTAAAGCCAATCTACTGACACCAGGTTGTAGTGAAGGAAAGTGCAGCATTTATTGCAGGCCGCCAAGCAAGGAGTCCAGGTAGCTGGTGCTTAAGAGGCCCAAACTTCCCGAAGGCTTTCAGGGAAAGGTTTTTAAAGACAGGTTGAGGGAGGGGGTTGTGGGGTGCGTGATCAGCTCATGGACATTTTTCTGATTGGTTGGTGGTGAGGTAATTGGGAGTCAACATTATCAACCTTCTAGTTCCAACCGGTCTGGGGTCTACATGCTTGTGGGCAGCACACAGTTAACTTCTTCCACCTGGTGGGGGTTTCAGTATCTGCAAAACAGCTCAAAGGACATGGCTCAGAATATTCTCTATAGCCCTTGAGGAGGAACTAAAAGTTCTTGAATTTGTTTAATAGCTAAACTATTATTATTTTGTTTTGCTTGACTGTTTCCATTTCTTTCTGCATTTTCTCACTTCTCTGATTAAATTTATTCTTTGACTAAATTTCTTCTACAGACAAAAGGCAGGCGGAGGACATGGGGAGGCAGGGGTATGTCCTGGGAAGGCCTCATAGGGTCCTGCTTGGTTACATTATTCCTGGTGATGTTAATCTTGATACCCTGGCCAAGGTAATGTTCTCCAGGTTCTGCATTGTAAAGTTGCTTTTTCCCGTCTTATAGTCTATTCTTCAGAAGCAAGTCACTAAGGCCAGCCACACTCAAAGAGGTGGGAAAGAGGTGGGAAAGAGGTGATAAGCTTCACCTCCTGGTATTTATACATAAGTTATTTGGAACTCTTCTGTAAGGAAGATTTGCTTCTTCTCCAATTGTATCTTCCTATCTATCTATCCATCCATTCATTCATTTATATCAGCATGAATTCAGGTATATTTATTTTATATTTTGTGTTGTAATATGATACTGTGTTCATAATTTATTTTGTTGCTCAATTGTTCCACCTCTGGCCGTTGGCAGCTTTTAGATTGGCTCTTGTGGCCCTTTGACAAGCTCCCATCCTTTGATTTTTGAGTACTTCTTTACTTTTGCACACTAAGAGATGCTAAGAGATGCTCTAGGCTCATCTTGCATTTTCCCTGCTCTGGCCTGAGAATTAGCCATTTCTTAGGAGACCTAATTTATTTCACTGGAGAATAGTATTAGAAACCAGGATCTGGGTGGTCATTGTGCTTGTTCCTACTGGGGTTTCTCAGTAGCTGGTATAGTTTTAATCCAACATTGAGTCCTGTGTGCATTGGAAGCTTAGTAGCTGGTTACGCTCTTAGAGCATGCTTGTGGGTTTCTCAGAGGTTCATCCACTGGAGTCATCCAACAATGATTACTTTACTTGCAGTGGAGACCATTAATGATTTCTAAATATGGCATGATAATGAAAGCTGTCTTCTAGTAACATTACTTGCACAGAAATTTGGGGTGTGAAATGGAGTAGAGAAGAGAATGGAATAGGGAGGCCAATTAGGAAATTGATAGAGTAGTCTTAGGATTTAAAACAAAAAGAAGTCTGGACAAGGATGATTACTGTGAAAATCAAAATAGGGAGATAATTACAAGAAATATCTACTAAGAGTATTGAAGAGCTGGCTGTTCTCAGCTACTTCCCACCATGGTTATATACTTTAAGGATTTTCTGACACCGAATTCTGCTGTTACTACAATATATGAGTTGGGACAGCTTCTAAGCTCAGTCAGACTCTCAGGCCATTTACAAGGGGAGACTCACAGCGTGGTTCCTATAGTCTGCAGCTCTTGGGGCTCAAGTCTCTAGACTGGGTTGCTCATAGTTTCCACATTTTAGTGACATAGAACATTTTGCTATTTCCCTCTAGGGAAATGGTGGATGGATCCAGGCAGGATGTATGACTGGACACCAAATGATGGCTTCAAATTGCTCTTGTAATAGTCATCCTTCATTTTCCCCTTTTCTGTATCTTCTAAGAGGAAGGATGTAGAAAAGTACATGGGAATGTGCTAAGTAAGAGCTTATAGGTCTTAGATAGCTCTTCATGAGATAAAAATTTGTAGCTCTCTAGGCCAAGCATGTAATTTTATTTTTCTGATGAATACAGGGGGCTTTAAATGGATACGTAAGTGGTTTGCATTTATTCCTCTAGGATCTCTCTTGCTACCCAAAATGCAGTCCTCAGAGGAGCAACAGAAGCATCACTTGGGAGTTTGCTGGAAGTGCAGCTTCCATGTGCTGTATAAGAATCTATATAAAAATAAGATCCCTGAATCATCCGTATGCACAATAAAGGTTGAGATGCAGTGGTCTCGACCACTGGTCCACTAATTTGGCTGTACATGAGAATCGTTTGGGGAGCTTTACAAAACACTATGCTTGGGTTTATCCCCACAGATTGTGATGTAATTGGTGTTGAATGTGACCTGAGGATTTGGATTTTAAAACTTCCCAATACTTCAGGATTGCCATGGTGAATATCACCATTCCAGGCAGAAGATTAGAAGGCCATAAAACAATACACTAAGGAAGAAAAACTTAAGACTAGTACTCTTAATTCATCTGATATTACCAACATTGCTCCAAAAACCTGGCCTGTGGCACACAATATCAATAACACTGGGCATGGGTATTCTTTTTCTGTCAGCGAAACTACATGGGCAGCCCATCAAACTGAGACCTTGTTACCTGTGCTTGTGCTTCTGACAGACCAGCTATAGATGGGAGATTCCCAGCCTCCTCCTTGGACTTCAGATGCCAGTTGCAAGTGCAGGTTTTTACCTGTACTTCTGACCACTGGCTATAGATGAGAGGCTCCCAAGACCCCCTCCTTAAGTTCAATTAATTTGCTAGAGCAGCTCACAGAACTCAGGAAAACACTTTACTTATGAGATTTTCCGGTTTATTATAAAAGGTTACAACACAAAAACAGCCATATGGAAGAGATGCCTAGGGCAAGGTATGTGGGAAGAATACAGGGCTTCCATGCTCTCTCCAGGTCTGTCACTCTCCCCAAATCTCCATGTGTTCACTAACCTCTCCAAACCCCATTCTTTTTGGCTGTTATAAAAGCTTCATTACATAGGCATGACTGACGAAATCCTTGCCCATTAGTGATTAAATCAACCTCAAGCCCCTCTTCCCCTCCCTGGAGGTCAAGAGGGTGGAACTGAAACTTCCAGACCTTTCATCCAGTGGTTGGTTCCCCTGGCAACCAGCACCTCACCCTTAAGTAGGGTCCAATAGTCATCTCATTAACATAATGAAAGACACCTTCCTTCCCCCATTTCCCCCCCCCCCCATCAATTAGGAAATTCCAAGAATTTTAGGAGCTCTGTGCCGGAAACTGGGATGAAGACAAATTTGTATTTCTTACTATAAATTACAGTATCATAGTTGGCCTTAGACATTATTACTTCCTTGCAGGGATTCACCCATGCCATTATCCAGGGTGTTGTGTGTTTATACTTGATAAGGCTGCTAATGTATCATCTTTATTAAATCACATGAGAACACAAGTGAACGCCTCAAGTGATCAGACTTCCAGCTTAGGGGACTTAGTAAGTCAATGGATGGGATCACGGGGCTCTTGGTGGAAAAAAAAAATGTTACTTATTTTGGGAATTAATGTCATAATCTGTATTTTCTCTTACATGTGCCTATACTCTTGCTGTGGCATCTGCCTCCGATGCAGCCAAACAGCCACCAAAGGAGCCACCACTGTGCTAATGAAACCCCTTGCTGACCGTTCAGCGGGGCAAGTAAAATGGTAAGAGCTGGTCCCAAGGGGTAAAATGTTGGGGGAGGCCCTAGAGAGGTTGGGACTGCTGGCTGCCCCCTGAGGCTGACCCCAGCAATCAGAGGCTACTCACCCTCACCCCCCACCCCCGTCCTTGGAATGTAAGCCCCGCCCACCGTTCCCACAGCTGAAGCCTTTTTCAAGGAGGCAGCCTAGAGAGAGCATTGAGGTATTGAAACCACCTGGAGGGTATCCAGGCCTGAAACCACTTAAGCAGTCTTTATAAACTTTGAAGACGCTGGTGGGTAGGTGTGGAGATCGACTCGTCTCGCGGCGTCCACAACAAGCCTCGAATGTAAGTTGCTTTTCTTCTTAAAACTGCCACCTACCACAGTCTGAAGTGGCCTGCCTCTTTCTTAGGCCTCTCCTTGTCCTTTGTGTATTGGGGGCCGGTTTGGGAACCAACACCACCAGAAGGTATTTAGCTAGCTTTGGGGTGCGTTTTAGTGCTTCCTTTTTAAAGCTTCCCAAGTAATTTTAATATGCTGCCAGCACTGAGAAACTTTGTTTTTCCGCTCCTGGAGGCCACGCCGGAAAACGGTTTTCCCGAAAGTGGAATAAAGGCCTTGGTGGAATTAAAGGACTGGCCAAGTAGAAACACGGACTGAGCTGTAGGACTTGCAGATTGCTGCTCTCGCTGTGAAATGCGCTTCCCGCCCCGTTTTCAAGATGAATAGCATAATATCGTGTAAGCACTAAATATTATCATTCCTCATACAGACTTTTGTTTCTTGTTTGACTCCTGGGTAACCTGAATTCTGGGACATTTGAAAGTTTGAAAAGCCCTGAATTATCGATGCATTTCCCTTGTCTTGTTGGAAGCCAGGTGTTAATCACTGTATTGTGTTAACTCCTTCAACTCTGCACTTTACAAATTTTAGCAAGTCTCCAGAAGGGTCCTTCCCTCTACTCGAGAGCACTCCCAGTGTATCTCTGCAAGCTCACTTTCTCCTGTTGCCTGCAGTGACGTGGCCCCTAAACAGGCTCTTCTTAAGTTTTACAGTCAGCCGGTATTCTCCTTGTAAAACACGAGTTTCAGCTTTTATTTTTAGAGTCTTCTAATACATCCTGATAAATGTTCTCCTCCGAAGGGTTTGTCAGGAGCAAGGGTGATTGATAAACTGTTGCAAAGGAAAGAGAAAAATGTTCTCGCTAATATCTGCCACTGTGACAGATTACATCATGTTCTAAGGCTAATCGGTACTAAATGGATTTTGTATTTTAAATGTTCTCTGCAGCCATCCAGGTATGAATCACATTGTTTTATCAAAATCGGTATGAGGGCCGCCTTGACTTGTAAAATCTGACAAATAGATGTGGGAAGGCAAATGGTGCTAGGCTCGTGCGTCGGCGTTATCAGGGCGTTGTTTATTCTGCGAGCTCATGAATCATCACTCCATGTGTAAAGACTTGCCAGGGAAAAGTAAAAGCTTTGTCCTTGGTTATCAGTGTTGGCTCCTGGGACAGGTGTTGCATTCTCAGTGTCAGATGACTGGGGCTTCAGCTGTGTGCTCCTTGTTTGTGTTTGATTCTCTTTTTCCCTGTATTTCAGGACAGAATTCTTTATGGCAGAGGTTTCTGAAATGTGTCAGGCAGGATAATTTTAGGTGGCACATGAGCAAATATTTTGATTTTTAGCAATTGAAATATTTGTCTGTTTTTGCATTAAGCCTGGTGATGGAGTCTACTTCCTACTTTCCTTGCCTCCAGAGGTTCAGAAATAGAAACAACTAAAGAGGAACAAAAGAGGGAGTAAAGAAGAGAGGAGCTAAGGGAAGTGAAAAGAGAAGGGACCCAATGCTAAGAGAGGTATTGGAGAGCCTATCTCCCATGATGGTAGAAACTCCAGTTAGAGAATTCTGTTTCTCACCCAGTTCACCCACCCTTAAGAGCAGAGGGAAAAAGGACTTTGGAAAGGTGAGAGGAAAGAGAGATGGGCAATAGTGAAGAAAGGTTCAGAGATGGGAAACTAAGTGGTGAGACTGGAGCTACAAGATTTTTAGAATCATTGGAGGTTCAAGGCTACACAACTCGGTGAAGGTGTATTCTAGAGGCATATGATAGGGTAACCGTAAGTATATTAGAGAAATCTCTGTACTTGTTAAAGAGCATAAATTCCCAGCTGTGTGTTTAAGCCACCCCGAGACCTTGGGACAAATCCCTTTCTCTTCTGTAAAATGCAACAGTTACATTTTTAAAATGTTTCATTGCTATTTTCTAAAAGAATAAGTCCAGTATGATTGGTTGTTGTTGTTGCTGCTGTATTTAGTTTTTAAATTACCTTATATTCATGGTAAGCAAAATCGGTTTTCCATTTATTTTAGGTAAGTTTATCTAAGTTAAAATGATTCTGCTTGTAGAAAAAAAGGTCAATTAATACAGCAAGAGTTGATGCTTTCATGGCATTTCTTCCTGTGTCAGGCTTTACTTGTATTTGATTGTCATTTGGTCATAATTTGCAAGAAGTGCTATTATATTCCCACTTCACACACCCTGGGATATAGAGGTTGAATGTCATGGTCAGGGTTGCACAGTTCATGTCTGGAGAAAGCCAAAGGCTGAATCCAGGTGCTCTGGCTCCACAGTCAGTGTTACTCTCCTCCATAGTCACTCGGTTACCTCTTCAGTATCAATATAGGTGGAATTACTTGGCAAAAACAGGGAGCTTGCTGCTCAAGAGACATTGCTCTAAGTTTCACCTGGTATCACGAAAGTGTGTTGTTTTATCTAAAGCTTTGTCTAGTATATAAGGTAGCTGCTCAAAAATACTGTCATAGATTTAAAAAAAAAATGAAATTTGTTTTCTGTATCACACTCAGTGGTATCTTCCTAAGGCTCAGATTATATCACGTCACTCCCCTGGTTAAACTTTTTTAGTGGCTTCCTATTAAGTTTGCCGGAGTAAGCAAATAAAAATACAGGACACCCAGTTAAATTTGGATTTCAGATAAACAATGATTTTTTTTTTTTTTTTAGCGTGACGTATTCTAGGCAATATTTGAGACCCACTATAACTATTCATTGTTGATTTTAAATTCAAATTTAGCTGGGCCTCTTTTTATCTGGCTACCGTGGTGCTCCAAGGACAAGGGTGCCTCAAGGACAAAGGGTGACCCTGCCTGAAAAAGGGTCATGTTACATCCCTGCTGGACTCTTAATCGCCCTCCCCACCCTGTTGCGATGGTTACGAAATTTCTGAGCCCACCTGGGCAACGCCCACCTGGGCAAGGGGACCTGTCCCAAATAAGGAAAGGCATCTGGCCTGTCCCACTCCCGCCCTATAGAAGGAAGGTGTATGTGCCTCGACCAATCAGTAAAGGAAATTTCCACCTTGGACCATTCCTTTGTTTTCTGGCTATAAAAACTGATCAGTAGCACATGTTTGGGCTCAACTCTCCCAGACTACTAGGAAGTCGGCCTGCTGTTCTGGCAGCAGCCCTTCCCTCTAATAAATTCTATCTTCTTTCCATTTTGCTTTGTGTCTGGAAATTCTTTTCCAACCCGCGTTCGGACCATGACAGCTACCCCACCCTCCACTGCACTCAGAATAAAGTTCAAATTCTTTAATTTGCGTAGGGTTTGCAATCTGTTTACAGCTTAATTCGCCAACCTCTTATTACACCATTTTCCATGTAGACTGTGTTTTAGCTACGTCTGGATATTTGCAGTTCACTGAACATATACCTTCTCTAACCACCTGACCTTTTCACATACTGTTCTCCCTACAGATCATCCGTCACCTAAGTCTTTGGTCAGATCAGATTAGATGTTACTCCTCCTAAGTCTAGGTTAGGGGCCACCGTGCTTGCTGTTCTCCAACCAGCCTTCCTATTACAATGTGTAGTAATAGCCTTTTTACCTGTTTATCTCTCTCTACACTTCATGCTTTTTGAAGGCAGAGGCCATATACATCCTGCTCACTGTTGCATCCTTGTTGTATGCCCAGGGTGTGACCTAAAGCAATATCTGTGGAAGAAAATGACCTTAAGAGTTTAATAATGGAACAAGTTCAGATCTGGACTATTTTGTTGATTCAGAAAACAAGTGGCTAACTATATACAGGATAAAATGAGTATCGACGCATGTCTATTCTGCGTGTTTTGCTCATCTAAGATCTATTTTTCAAATGCATGTATTTAACATTGGCGGCAAAGCTCTGATTTTTTTCAGGTGGAATGTATATGATGGGCTCCTTTCAGAAGAGGTATCTATTTTGTTCAAACCAATGATGCATAAAATTATATTTTAATCATCCCAATGACTTACTACAACTTCATAGCTTATGAATCAGTTTCTACAGAATTTAACATCAAGATGTCATTGACCCAGTTGATTCTATGTCTGTATATTAGTAACCTTTCTGTAGTCTGACTGTGTAAGAATGATAAGCCCTACAAAAGAACCAAGCTATATAGTACATGGTGCTGAGCTATATATGCATCTTGGGGACATTCTTGGCAAATATCTTCCCAGAACTTAGACTGGTCAGTGGGTAATCATTAAGGTAACCATTTTTCATAGAGGTCTGTCTTGGCAATCGGTTGTGATTGTCCCCTTCTAATGTGGATATTGCACCTTCACACTGAATATGGAGAACTTACCAAATTGTTCTGGTTTATAAAGATCAAGTTTCATCTACATCAAAATGCATTTTTTTTTTTTTTTACCATACATTCCTAAATTGGCATGTAAGCACACTGTGCTAATAGTTTATTTCTGGAGGGTAGTGCTGGCTTAAATAAAGGAACATGAGATTTTGAGACAATGATTGCTTTGAAAACTTGCTGGTTTTGTTATTCTCTGACCCTCATTTATCTTTTGTTGTAAAATGGGGCTAGTAATACCTACTTTCGGAAGAATGTTTCTTTCGGTTTCTAACTTAATCCTTTTCAACTTCAGCCAAGTTCATTAGAAAATGTGGCTTACCTGTCTTTTTTGTCTGCTTACCTGTCTGTTTTTCTCTTCCTCTCGCACATCTACATGCAAAACACACAGAACAATGGGAAATGTAAATGAAACCCCCTCTAGTACCTTGGATCAAATACTGGCTCAAAGCAACCATATTCGAGCTGAACATTAGGGAAGCCAGCTTCCTTTGTCTTAGTTTGACAATAGCTCTATTTTAGGATGTATAAATACCAGTAAGCCCAGTGAAACAGGTCCCTTCTGTTCTAATTGTTATCCCAAGTGGTGTCAAATGAACTTGACTGTTGTTTGTGATGCTTGCTGCACTGAGAATTTCATAGGCCTAGGAAGGAAGGAAATGCAGCTGATGGAGATACAACCGCTGTTTCTCTACATTTCCACATATCTCTGCAATAAAACTCTATGCATGTCTTTTTCTTGCAGCCTTTAAAAACCTGCTGAAAATACAAGGGTCTAAATTTCTATTATCAGATCCCTCAACTGAGAAGATATATGTGCCTAACAATGTTTACAATGATTTGCTTCTAATAATGAACGTTTGGAAAGAGCATAACTATCTAAAAAGAGTGGAAGTTAATGGCTGTCTTCACAAAGCTTAAGCCTGAGGAGTGCCATCAGAAAATTACTCTAATACAGCTGTATTTTGAGCAGCCCCTGGTTCTACCTGGCTGCCCTGAGGACCAAGTAGATCAATATCTGAAGGCATATCTGAAGCCCATTCATGGCATACAGATTGGAAGGTTCTGAATTATGATACATACATACAATTGAATATTCGCAGCTGGCAAAAATGATTACATCGATTTAAATGTGTTAGCATTAAAAAATGTCTACAGCAGGGCTTCCCTGGTGGCGCAGTGGTTGAGAGTCCGCCTGCCGATGCAGGGGACGGGGTTTCGTGCCCTGGTCCGGGAAGACACCCCGTGCCGCGGAGCGGCTGGGCCTGTGAGCCATGGCCGCTGAGCCTGCGCGTTCGGAGCCTGTGCTCCGCAACGGGAGAGGCCGCAACAGCGAGAGGCCCGCGTACCGGGGGAAAAAAAAAAAAAGTCTACAGCACATTGTATTGGAGGGAAAACGTTCATACCTATGCCCTCAGCTTCACTAAGCTATACAGCTGGGCTGTGGCAAATGGGAGGTACAGTCAGTTGTTGTTCATGCCAACAACCGCATGAACATAGGCCTGGGCAGAGCTGATTCAGAAGCGGCAGACACTCTTCACACTGTGTAGGCCTCGTGCTAGTCCTGAGATGGATACCATGGGCCTGATAGCAATAGAAAAGGTTGATTGTAAACCCCATGTGAATGGGACAGCAGTAACGTGTTGATGTCTTCTTCATCATCAACAGATGTACTTATACAGGCTTGTTCTGCATCAGAGATATCTGATATGGGATTGTTGGGAAAACATTTACAGAACTTCAGGTTATCTTCTGGAAGGATGGGCTGGAAATTGAATTGAACCATATAGGGTCTTCATTAGGCTCTTGTCACATGCCAGGTTTCTATGCATTTGCTTTGGTTCGATTCCTGTCTGTTGTGCATTTTTCCGCCATGATAATCTGTATCAGCTCATTAGGTAATAATTCCCCATTCAATGGAGTGGGGAGACCCATGGATTTTCAGAGAAAGCATAGCTAGTCTTGCGTTTCACAATGGGCGTAAACCTGGGTGCATTTGTCTACTCCATAGTTATTTTTCTATTCATCGCAAACCTTATCAGAACCGATAATAAACTATGAGCAGATGTGCCACTTATTCGTCTAGTTCTATAATGATAATGAAAGTTTAATCTGGAGTGTCTATGGAAGATGAACTGAAGCCAGATTGGTATGAATAATAAAGGCTCTGTTGAAATGTTGGGTCCCACATGCAAAGCCAGTCATTACCTATGTGACAATGCTGTCTTTGATATAGTCCAATAGTGCATAGAAACAACCACCTCTTGGGTGCTGGACTCCACCTGGAGCTACTGTTGCTACAGATGTAAACATTCTAAATTGCTTAGAGCATAAAGGAGCATAAAGGATACATTTTCTTGCAGCTGGAAGCGACATCTGACGTTGCAAAATGCTGGAAATATGTTGGAGGGATTGCTTTATTCAGACAAATTTAAGATAAACTCAAACATGTGGCAGCTTGACATTTTTGTTTAAAAAAAATAACAAATTGAGGCCAATTTCCCTCTAAAAACTGTGCAGAATGATCTCTTGGGAGATAATGATTAGCATGAAATCTGCACATTTGACCTTGGTTTTATACATGATGCATAGCTGCTCTTGACACAGACGAACATGTGGTCTCTGTAGCTAGGAGGCAGTTGTGTCTTCATTGAACTCCAAACAAAGCTTTATCATATGGGTTGTGTAACTTTTTGATTTCTTATTGAATTCAATGCACCAAAACTGCAATAATAGCAACACCTTATAAACTCTGAGAACGTGGGTTTTGTCCCACATTCTCAACATGTCGCATGGTTTCAAAACAATTACCTTTCCTCTCTGTGCTTTTGTGTCTTTGGGAAATGTAGAGAAGAATGTCAATTTCCCTTGTGGATCTATTGGCCTGAATGACTCTTTCATTTAAAAGTTGTAGTTCCTTGGTAGATCCCCATTGCAGTAATAGACACCTAAATAATTCTGTCCTGTCCAAGCAATGGAAATTAGTGTGTATTGTGCATAGAAAATCCTGCTTTTGACCTTTGTGTGGGGCACCACTCAATAATTCAATTAACAAACCCCATGAGGAACCGTTCATAATTATTTCTTAAGAGTCAACATGGTTGTAAAACAGCTTGCCAATATAAGCAGAACAGGAGATTTCCAATAAAAAGTCCATGCTGTACTTACACTTTTCAGTGAATTTACTACTTTTATGAAGTCGAAACCAATAGCCCCAAGGAAATTAAAAAGTTGTTTCTCTATAGAACAAATTGAATATTAAGTTTAGCCTCAGGAAAGACGTTTTATATTCAAATCGGTTTGTTAAATGAAGTCTCTCGATACTGAACTCTTCATAATCACTACAACGTTGATCTTTCTCCCAGCTTGCTCCTTCTCTCATATCCCCTCCCTCCATAAATGGCTCCATTACCTCCCAGGCTTTTAGTCTCCCAGCCCTCTCTTTGCAGTTACAACGTAGCCTTTCGGAACTCCCACATCTTCCAAAATGCAGGAGGTTCACCATCGCCACCTGCACTTTCACATGCTGTCTCTTCTGCCTGATTTAGTTCTTCCTCCCTTTTCTCTCCATCTTTCTTTGGCTACCTTACCTACTCAGCTCGGATATCCCTTCCTTCTCCACGTCTTCATTGTTTCACGCTTTCCTCCTGGGCCGGCTTGTCTGTGCTCTCAAGTCACCCACTGAAATGGAGGCCCTTACCACTCTGCTTCCTAGCCCAGCACCGACTTATTTGTCTCCCATGATACACGGTAAGCTGTTTGAAGACAGACACTGAGCCCTATCAGCCTTTCTATCTGAAATCCCCAGCAGGGTTCTTACCGTTTAGGAAGGGCTTAGGAGGTGCTCCTTCAGGATACATGAGTTAACCTGTGTTGAGGTAGTAGAGGCTTTGATGATAACACAGAATGAAGTAAACCACATAGGTAAGGTAACACCTTGGAGGATTCTCTCCCAACTTATCTGTCATCTTGAGGGGTTTGAAAATTACTTGAAGGACTAATAAGGTGAATGCCCAGACATATAAACCTTCCTTTTGTTCATTTCATTACTGCTGCTAATTGTTTTAAGACCTTCTGGCTAATCCTCCTTATCTTTGCTGCCTAAAGCTTTTCATGGCCCTGAAGGGAACCTGGACTCTGTAATGTTCTGTGGAAATTAGACAGCTCGGAGTCTTCAAAGGCAGGAATTTCACTATTCTCTCACCAAAAATCTGAGTGTCAGGAAATGATTAGAGATGTTTTCCATGAATATCATTACAGAATATAGAACTCTGGAAAAGATTGACACCAAAAGCCATCCTTCTTGATGTGCATGGGAGGATGAGGTAGTTGGTGATTTGCTGTTAATATACAACCCTTTGTAAGGAGCTTGAGATGACACATAGCATTTCCCCCTGCAGTCTTTGGACTTTATTAGGAGGGTGGCATTTCCCAAGTTATTGTAGATCAGCTTTATCTGTTTATTCTAGGAAATCCCCAGGACTTGTAAGATGCTAAGACTGCAGTGCATAAGGTTCTAGGGTTCTTGGACTTTTTTTTATAAGGCTCACTTTTATGGGGGCCGCCTCCTCTGTGAGTGAGAATTCTGAGGATGACTGTAATACCCAGGGTTCCAGAATAGAGGGGATGGCTAAGGGGAAAGGACCAGGAGTGGCTTCCTAGCCTGCCCCTAGTTGCATCTTAAGAAGGGCTGAGTCCTGAAGGCTCATATGTTCTTCTACTCAAGGCCAACTTGAGGCATCTCTTGTTGTATTGTGAAAAGAGTTTAAGTCGCTGTTGCACCCTGACCATGCAATGCCAATTCCGCAGTGGGTATTGGTTCACGTTATTCCTCTCTCTTCTTTATTTCTATTTACCTGTTTAAAGAGCCTGAGTTCTTCAAGATCAGCGTGAATCCCACTTGTACTGGATAAGCTTTTCTGGTCTAACTCAAATTCCTGTATTAAAAAATATATATATTTATCTTATTGACTTATATATACATTTATAATATAAGTCTATATATATATATACACACTTATATATATGTCTTATCTCATTGACTGGATTTAATTCATTAGACATTTGGTGACTGCCAACCGTGTACTGGATATTTTGTATGTGTTTGCTGTCTATTTCTAACTCTACTTCCAATTACCACACCTGTTACAGTCATTGTGGCATAAATATTGGTTAATTAGCACCTGGTTTCACTAATGATGATAGCATAAGCACCCAGGCATAGTTCTGTACTCTGCAATTTTATTAAAATATTGTACAATCAACATTGCTTTGGTGCTAGAATATAGTTCAGTGTTGCCCTTGCTCACCTGGCCATTTTCTATGAATAGTATCCAACAACCTCACTGACAAAATAGTTTAATGAATTGGCTAAATATTTTGATGTTGCAAAAACGTGTTTTCCTTTGTAAATTTGCAATAAATCCTTTATAATCCATAGTGTCAGTATTTTTCAAAAGATTAATATGTCTCTCTTAAGAGCACGTGATTTTGACCAACTCCAGTTTAGCTGAAAACAGGTTTTTCTTAGGACAATGAATATTTTTAGTCTTCCTTTATTAAATCTTTGGTATACTAAGAGAGCACTTTTTCACTATTTATGCATCTTTAACAATTTTCCCTCCCTTTTTTCAGAATATTTTTTCTTTCTTACTTTTAAATATAGAATCCATTTGATTCTGCATTAACATAAGCTTTATCCATCCATCAGTCAATGTAGCAAACATTTAGTTGGCTTCCACGTCTTGGCTATTTTGAAGAGAGATACGCATGTACTACCATGTTCATTGTAACATTATTCACAGTAGCCAAGATGTCTCTGTCTTCCTTCCTTTCTTCCCCTCCCTCCCTTCCTTCTTCCCTCCCTCCCAGCCTCCCTCCCTTCCTATTTTTTCTTTTATTGACGTATAGTTGATTTACAATATTATATTAATTTCATATGTAAAACATAATTCAATATTTTTATAGATTGTACTCCATTTATAGTTATTACAAAATATTGGCTATATTTCCCTGTGCTGTACAATATATCCCTGTTGCTTATCTTTTTATACGTAGTAATTTGTATTTCTTAATCTCCTACCCCATCTGACCCCTTCCCTCTCCCCACTGATAACCACTAGTTTGTTCTCTATATCTGTGAGTCTGTTTCTGTTGTGTTGAATACATTCATTTGTTTTATCTTTTAGATTCCACATATAAGTGATAATGTAGAGTATTTATATTTCTCTGACTTACTTCACTAAGCCTAATACTCTCTAGGTCCATCCACGTTGTAGCAAATGGCAAAATTTCATTCTTTTTTAATGGCTGAGTAACATTCCATTGTGTGTGTATATATATATATACACACATACATATCATCTTCAATTTCCTTCATTAATGTTTTATAGTTTTCAGAGCATAGGTCTTTTACCTCCTTGGTTAACTTTATTCCTAGGTATTTTATTCTTTTTAATGTGATTTTAAACAAGATTGTTTTCTTGCTTTCTCTTCCTGATAGTTCATTATTAGTGTATAGAAAAGTAACAGATTTCTGTATATTAATCTTGTATCCTCCAATTTTACTGAATTCATTCTAATTTTTTTTCTTTTTTGGAGACTAGGGTTTTCTATACAGTGTCATGTGGAGATGTCACACTTTTTAATGTGTTATTTTACAGATAAATTTCTCTCTGAGCATTGCTTCATTAGAATCATTTAAGTTTTGATTGGCATTCATATAAAAACACTTTCTAATTTCCTTTTTAATTTTTTTTGGTACACTGGTTGTTTAGGAATATAATATTTATGTATCATTTGGTTGTGAATTTTCCAAATATTCTTCTGTTATTGGTGGCCAGTTTTATTCCATTGTGGTTGGAGAGCATACTTTCTGATTTCAAACTTATTGAGGCTTTTTAACTTAGTTTATGGCCTAACGTGGTCTGTACTGTAGACTGTTCCATGTGCACTTAAGAATGTGTATTTCCTTTTTATTGGGTGGTGTGCTCTATAGCTGTCCAGTTAGTAGTTTTATTCAAGTCTTCTGTTTCCTTGCTGATCTTCTGTCTAGTAGTTCTATTACTGAAAATGGGATATTGAAATCTCTAGCAATCATTGTTGAATTGTCTATTTCTTCTAGAAACTCTATTTTAAAAGGCAATTACTTATGCCCCTGCCAAATAACAACACCTAACATTTGTTTGCAAACATCATATCATTCACAAAACATTTGCATACAGTGTATCAGTGAATTTTTTTCCGCAACCTTAAGAGCTAGTGTTCTTTACCCTGTCATTCAACAGTTGAAGAAAATGCTATTAAAAGAAATAAAATACCCTGAGGAAGCTGAAGCTGGTCAAGGTGATGCTTGCATTCAGGTTTGTTAAAGTTCTGTGTGCTTTCCGGTGTGCCATGATGTAATCTCCCCACTTCCCCACTCATCAAGATAATACCCCCATAAATGCTCTTCATGGGTAGCGTTCTGCCCACGTTTCTTTCCCTCCAGACCACCTGGACCTGCTCCACAGCCTACTGACTTTGGTAGAGTCCACGTCTGGCTCCCACACAAGTATCTATGCCTCTGTTTCACATCTTGGATTGGCATTTTCTGGTATTAAAAATTCCACCCACTTTTTTGGCCAAGAGCCAACAAGCCCTGGCGATGACAGCCAGACCTACCCACCTTTCCATTCAAACACAGCCAGCTGGGTAGCATCACTCTCTGCCAACCACCTGCCTACACGTATCTTCTTCTGCCAGAGCAGCTCTTTGCAAACCCCAACCCCAGCTCCAGTTCAGCCCTTCTCTTGGCACACGTGAGAGGAACATACAGGTCAGAATTAAATAGCAAGGCATTTTTCAAAATCATTGCACAGCAAATAAATGATCAAAGCCTGGGTCTACATACTCAGGGAGAAACCAGCTGAATACAAAGTGAAGAGTCAGTCAGCTGTTTGTTGATAACCTACATTAAGCCAACAAAAGAAAAAGGTTTTGGCTGATTTTCTCAATGAATTAGCCCGGTGTGTCTATGTCACGTAAATACGTGGTGGTTCAGTGAGGTAGGAGGGGGTGGAAAGGGGATATTTGATCTGCAGTGGAATCCACAATAAGTTGTCTCTGAGGAAGTCTGAGGTTTGTATTTGGTGATTTGGAAATCTCCAGGATTTGGGCCTATGGATGTAGCAAGAGGAAGATAAGGAGTTAACCTAGGCAGTACAGTGAACGTTTGGGGTGCCAGAGGTGAGTCAAAGGAGAATATATTGAAAAGTCGTGTAAACATTTTGCCAGGACCTAGTCCTCATTTTTGTATAGATCTCTTTAGTAAGCAACCTCTTTGACCGGTAACTAAATCTTAGGGTTATATATGTGACAGAATACACAACCCAAACCCAAAGTATCAATTAGGGAGCAGGAAATCCAAGGTCCTAAAATCAGGCCCAAGGACATGACAACTGGAAAGTCAGGTTAGATTATTGAAGTCAGGCGGGATATGTTTGGGGAGTATGTTTTTTTATGTCTGGGAATCTTTTTCTGGTGGGGAGATATTTTTGAAGAGCTTTTGGAATATACACAAAAAACTACTTCAGGATCCAGTAATTTAGTGCCTTTGTTTTATCACAAGATGTTGAATATAGTTCCCTGTGCTATACATAAGGACCTAGTTGTTTATCCATTCTAAATGTAATAGTTTGCATCTACCATCCTCAAACTCCCGGTCCATCCCTCTCCCTCCGCCCCTTCCCCTTGGCAACCACAAGTCTGTTCTCTATGTCTATGAGTCTGTTTCTGTTTCTAACCTGCCCTTTGGACTGGTGTGAGAGACTGGGTGAATTTGTACTATGGGAATTTACACATTTTGCTTAGTAAAGGTTGCCCCTTCTTTAATGGACTGTTTTTTTTACTTTTTTTTTTTTTTTTTTTTTTTTTTTTTTTGCGGTACGCGGGCCTCTCACTGCTGTGGCCTCTCCCGTTGCGGAGCACAGGCTCCGGATGCGCGGGCCCAGTGGCCATGGCTCACGGGCCCAGCCGCGCTCCGCAGCACATGGGATCCTCCCGGACCGGGGCACGAACCCGTGTCCCCTGCATCGGCAGGCGGACTCTCAACCACTGTGCCACCAGGGAAGCCCTTTAATGGACTGTTGATAAATTATTTGATTTTAATGAGAAATGATGAGAATATTAATCAAATCTAGCCATGGACAACTGAGGACAGTTTTGGAAGAGTAGATCTATTCATCTTTTATGTAATCGTAAACATTTAGACACTTATTCAGCACCAATAATGCATCAAAAATTATATTAGGGGTTCTAGTGTGCTGTTCATCCCCTCAGGAGGTCCATTAATTGAAATAGGCAGAATGTAAAACAATAATTGTTAAACAGTGTGATAAATACTGTAATAAAGATAGGAATATAATATTTTAGGAGTGTCCTGCTCTGGTAATGATTCAGTAAGTGGTATATTTCCACTTTTACTATGAATAGCTGGAACACAGGATAAAATATAAGTAGTTGATGGGAAGGATTGCCTGCAAAGGAAACTTTTGCGATAATGGAAATGTTCTTTATCTTGATTATAATGGTATTTACATCAGCACAAGATAATCAGAACTCATCAGTCAGTATCCTTAAAATGGGTATCTTTTTGGTTATAAATTTTACCTCATATAGTGATCAGAATAAGTGAAATCAAACTTTTACTCCATAATTGAAAAATATACAATTAAAAAATAAAACTGAGGTGGATCAGAGACCTAAATGTCCAAGCTAAAACTTTAAAATTTCTAGGAGAAAACAGAATATTTTTTGTAAACTTGAGTGGGCAAAGCTTTTTTCACAAGGAAACCAAAAGCATTTTTTTCCTTTGTTTTTAATTGAAGTATAGTTGATTTGTGCCAGTCTCTGCTGTACAGCAAAGTGACTCAGTTATACACATACTGACATTCTTCTTTTATATTATTTTTCATTATGGTTTACCACAGGATATTGAATATAGTTCCCTGTGCTTGTTGTTTATCCATCCTATATATAATAGTGTGAATCTGCTAATCCCAAACTCCCGATCCATCCCTCCCCCACACCCCTCCCCCTTGGCAGCCACAAGCCTGTTCTTTATGTCTGTGTGTCTGTTTCTCTTTTGTAGATGGGTTCAGTTGTGCCATAGTTTAGATTCCACATATAAGTGATATCATATGTTATTTGTCTTTCTCTTTCTCACTTATTTCACTTAGTATGATAATCTCTAGTTGCATCCATGTTGCTGCAAATGGCATTATTTTGCTCTTTTGTTCTTCTTTCATGGCTGAGTAGTATTGTTGTATATACATAGCACATCTTTTTATCCATTCATCTGTTGATGGACATTTAGGTTGTTTCCATGTGTGGGCTATTGTGAATAGTGCCGCTATGAACATAAGGGTGCATGTACTTTTTTTTCTTTTCGGCTGCACCTCATGGAAGGCGGAACTTCCCTGACCAGGGATCGAACTCCTGCCCCCTGAAGTGGAAGCATGGAGTCTTAACCATTGGACCACCAGGGAAGTCCCCATGTATCTTTTTGAATTACAGTTTTGTCCTGGTATATGCCCAGGAGTGGGATTGCTAGATCATAGGGTAATTCTACTTTTAGTTTTCTGAGGAACCTCCACACTGCTTTTTTCATAGTGGCTGCACCAACTTACATTCCCACCAACAGTGTAGGTGGGTTCCATTTTTTCCACACCCTCTCCAGTATTTATTTGTAGACTTTTTAATGTTGGCCATTCTGACTGGTGTGAGGTGGTACTTCATTGCAGTTTTGATTTGCATTTCTCTAATAATCAGTGATGTTGAGCATCTTTTCATGCGCCTAATGGCCATCTGTATGTCTTCTTTGGGGAAATGTATATTAACGTCTTCTGCCCGTTTTTCAATTGGGTTTTTTTGTTGTTGAGTTGTATGAGCTGTTCGTATATTTTGGAGATTAAGCCCTTGTCTATTGCAGCATTTTCAAATATTTTCTCCATTCTGTAGGTTGTCTTTTTTTAATGGTTTACTTTGTTTTGCAAAAATTTGTAAGTTTAAGTCCCATTTGTTTAGTTTTGTTTTTATTTCTATTGTCCTGGAAGACTGACCTAAGAAAACATTGGTATGATTTATGTCAGAGAATGTTTTGCCTATGCTCTCTTCTAGGAGTTTCATGGTGTCATGTCTTATGTTTAAGTCTTTAAGCCATTTTGAGTTTATTTTTGTGCATGGTGTGAGGGTGTATTCTAACTTCATTTATTTTATATGCAGCTATCCAGCTTTCCTAGCACCACTTGCTGAAGAGACTGTCTTTTTCCCATTTTATATTCTTGCCTCCTTTGTTGAAGATTAATTGACTGTAGGTGTGTGGGTTTATTTCTGGGCTCTCTATTCTGTGCCATTGATCTCTATGTCTGTTTTTGTACCCATACTACACTGTTTGGATTACTGTAGCTTTGTAGTATTTTCTGAAGTCTGGGAGAGTTATTCCTCCTGCTTCTTCCCCCGCCCCCACCTCAGGATTGCTTTGGCAATTATCATTCTTTTAAGATTCCATATAAATTTTTGGATTGTTTGTTCTAGTTCTGTGAAAAATGTCATGGGTATTTTGATAGGGATCACATTAAATCTGTAGATTGATTTGGGTAGTATTGCCACTTTAACAATATTAATTCTACCAACACAAGAGCATGGGATACCTTTCCATTCCTTTGAATTCTCTTTAATTTCCTTTATTAATGTTTTATAGTTCTCAGCATATGTCTTTCACCTACTTAGGTTTATTCCTAGGTATTTTATTTTATTTTATTTTTTTGGTGCTATTTTAAAAGGTCAAAAAGCATTTTAAAAGTGTTTCAGGAGCACAAAGAAACAATCACTTTTGCCTGGGAAAGACTTTACAGAAGAGGTGAGTCTTGATGGAAGTATATAGTAACAGAATTCTGGTGGTGTGTGAAGGATGTGCAGAATGGGGGAACTACTGCAGATGGGAGATTATTTAGAGATTGTGGCAATGAGGAAGAAACAGAAGAAAATCAGTACATTTTGACAGGGGCCTCAACCTCAAATGCCTACACTGTCCAGGTAGACAATATAAATGTATGAAGCAGTTTAGGTATGAGATCATAGGGGGAAGAGGGAGCTGTGAAAAATGGCACATTCTTGTCTTATCTAGAGAGGGCCGCCATGCTCACCTGCAGCTAAATATTCTCCCATGGAAGTGCAGACCCAGTGCTGTCAAATCTGATTTTTCTTCAAGAGAAGTCAGACACCCAGATTTCTATGCAAAATCTCTTGGATTTTAAACTGCGGAAGACTGTGTGGGCTAACACCCTGTGGGTCAAAAACAAAAACAACCCCCTGCCCCACATTTCTAGGAAAATGTGGATCATGGGCTAACAGTTCATCACCCTGAGTTTGAATCTGTGTGGCTTAGTCAGTCTTTGAATGAGGGTGGTGAAAGATGATGCAAAGTTTTCTGGCTGGGGCAAGCATTTGGATAGTGATTTCAATAACTGAAATAGGAAATAAGGAGTCAGAAGTATATTCATGTGCATATAATAATACTCTGTTTGGGATGTTGAATCTGAAGATTTAAAGTGCTTGTATGAGTAAACAAACCTTTCTATCCCAGAAGATATTGAAATACGGGTCCCTGAACTCTTGTCAAAGGACAAGATCTGGGAAAATTGTATGTGGTAACTGTGATTGTGGTCCTTGATATTTTGCTTGTAGCGTCTATCCAAACCATATCAAACCTAATTTCCTTATGCCACCACTTACATTGATTGTTTCAACAACTACTTAATAATACTTTCAGTGGTTTACTTAACAGTATAATATTTCGTTTATATTAATATACTCGTATTATTTTATCCCCTAGTTATCTGACTCAATTTCAGTTTTTTCCTTGATTCCAAAATGAGAGAAAACAGTTGAATGCATTATGTGGTATTTTGTTAACAAATGTGTGAAAAATATCAGTGTGTATACATGCTAATAGAGATATTTTAAAGCATTTTCTCCCTAGGTTATTGAAAAAAAGTTACTTAAAAATCTTTTGCCTTTTATTGGGGAAAAAAAGGCAGGAAAAATTAATATTTTTCCTGCTAAAAGATAAATGTTTCCATATTAGTAGCTTTCTCTTTCTTTTAACCACCTTAAGATACAGGGTTTTAGAAATATAAATGATATGTTGACCCTTAGCTCTTTCTGCATTCAAGAGAAACCTCTTATGCTGCTTTTTAAAAGGTGAGGTATTAAATTAGTGTGCTTTTTCATAATAGAAATGGTTTGGCCAAACATTCCCATGACCTGAGTTCAGCAAGTTTTTGATTGGCTGGCTGTAACAAAGTTGATTTTCTTCATACCGCTCTGTTTTGGAGATACTCATCTTGATGTAGTAATGACAGTTTCATTCTTCTAGAGTTTGGGGAAATCAAAAAGCCTCTCATTATAGGTAACGGATACACAATACATTATTTAAAAGTAATTAAAGCCTCAAGATAGTGAAGTTGTCAGTTCTCCCCAAATTTATCTATTGGCTTAATCCAATTCCTATCAAAATCTCAGCAAAGTTTTCTGTAGAAATAGACCATCTTATTCAAAAATGTATATGGAAAGAAATAGGACCTAGAATAGCTAAAGTAATTATGATAAAGAATAAAGTGGGAGAACCACTCTACCCTATGGTAGGTCTTGCTACACAGAGTAATCAAGACAGTGTGGCACTGGCAGAGGGATAGACACATAGCTCAGTGGAGTGACCTGGAAATAGCCCTGCACAAATATGCCAAACTGAGTTTTGACAAAGGTGCAAAACCAGTTCAATGGAGAAAGGATAGTCTTTTCAACAAATGGTGTTGGAGCAATTGGATACCCAGAGAAAGGGAAGGAAAAAAAAAAAGAAGGAAAAAGAACCTCTGACTAAACCTCAAAACTCATACAAAGACTGAAAATGGACCATGGACATAAATGTGAAACTAAAACTTTTAGAAGAAGCATAGAGAAAATCTTCAGGATTTAGGGCTAGTTCTTAGACATACAAAAATTCAATAAAAAAGAAACGTTGATAAATTGGTCTCCATCAAAATTAAAAACTTTTGCTCCACAAAAAGCCCTGTTAAGAGACTGAAAAGAACATTTATAGACTGGGAGAAAATACTTACGAATCACCTATCTAACAGAGGACTTATATCTAGATTACGTAAAGAACTCTCAAACTAAACAATTAAAATCCAATTAGAAAACAGGCAAAGGACACTAATGGACATTTCACTGAAGAAGATATGCAGCTGGCAAATAAGCAATTAAAAGACATTTAACCTCATTAGTCATTAGGGAAATACAAATAAAACCCACAATGAGATGATACTACACATCTATCAGAATGGATAAAATTAAAAAAATATATATTAGTAACACCAAATGCTGGTGAAGGTGTGGATAAATTTTAACACATGTACACTGCTACTTGAAATGTACAGTGGTATAGCCATTCTGAAAGAATATGGTAGTTTCTTACAAAACTAAACATTTGCTTGTCATATGACCCAGCAAGTACATTCTTAGGCATTTATTTCAGAGAAATGAAAACTTAGTTCCTGCAGAAACCTGTACATGAATCTTCATAGCAGTTTTATTTGTAATAGCCAAAAACTGAAAACAACTCAAATGTTTTACAGTGGATGAATAGTTAAACAGTGGTATATCTACATGATGGAACACAGCAAAAAACCAGAAACCAAAAAACTACTATATTACAACTTGGATTAATCTCAAGGGAATTATGCTGAGAGAAAAGTCAGTCTCAAAAAATTATCTACTGCATGATCCACCATTTGTATAGCATACTTTAAATAATAAAATTGTAGAAATGAGGAACATAGTAGTGGCAGCCAGGAATTGGGCACAGTGATAGAATGGGGGAGGAGAAAGTATCTATAAAAAGGTAGGACTGAGGATCCTTTTGATAGGATGGTCTGTCTCTTGAGTGAAGTAATGGCCACATGAATCTATATGTAAGATAAAGTTACATTGAACTAAATACGCACACATACACACAATGAGACATGAAGCTGGAAAAATCTGAATAAACTTGATGGATTTTGTAAACATCAATTTCCTGGTTGCAGTGTTGTACAATAGTTATGTAAGATGTTACCATTGGGAGGGAAACTGAATGAAAGTTATAGGAGATCTTTTCGTATTCTTTCTTCCAACTGTATATGAATCTAAAAGGAATTCAAGTTGGGAAGGAAGAAGTAAAACTGTCACTGTTGCAGGTGACATGATACTATACATAGAAAATTCTAAAGATACCACCAGAAAACTACTGGAGCTCACCAGTAGATTCAGTAAAGTTGCAGGATACAAAATTAATACTCTGAAATCTGTTGCATTTCTATACAATAACAGTGAACCATTAGAAAGAGAAATTAAGGAAACAATCCCATTTACCCACCCCATCAAAACGAATAAAATACCTAGAAATAGACCTACCTAGGAAGGTAAAAGACCTATACTCGGAAAACTGTAAGACTCTGATAAAAGAAATTGAAGATGACACAAACAGATGGAAAGATACGCTGTGTTCTTGAATTGAAAGAATATTGTTAAAATGACCATACTACCCAAAATGACCATAGTATATACAGATTCAATGCAATCCCTATCAAAATACCATAGGCATTTTTCACAGAACTAGAACAAATAATTTTAAAATTTGTATGGAAACACAAAAGACCCCAAATAGCCAAAACAATCTTAAGAAAGAGGAACAGAGCTGGAGGAATCACACTCCCTGACTTCAGACTGTACTATAAAGCTACAGTAATCAAAACAGTATGGTACTGGCCAAAAAACAGACACATGGATTAATGGAACAGAATAGGGAGCCCATAAATAAATCCACACACTTAGGGTCAATTAATCTATGACAAAGGAGGCAAGAATATAGAGTGGGGAAAAGACAATCTCTTCAATAAGTGGTGCTGAGGAAACTGAACAGCTGGGAAAACTGAAAGAATGAGATTAGACCGTTTGAATTAAAGACCTAAATGTAAGACCAGAAACCAAAAACTCCTAGAGGAGAGCATAGGTAGAACACCCTTTGATGTAAATCATAACAATAGTTTTTTTAGGTCTGTCCCATAAAGCAAAGTAACAAGCAAAAACAAATGGGATCTAATTAAAAGCTTTTGCACAGCAAAAATGATATGACCAATAAGGGGTTAATATCCAAAATATATAAACAGCTCATACAACTCAACGTCAAAAAAGCCAACAACCCAATTTAAAAATGGTCAGAAGACCTGAATAAACATTTTTCCAAAGAGGAAATGCAGATGGCCAACAGTCACATAAAAAGATGCTCAACATTGCTAATCATCAGAGAAATGCAAATCAAAACCACAATGAGGTTCCGTCTCACACCTATCAGAATGGCTATCATCAAAAAGAGCACAAATAATGAATGTGGTGAGGATGTGGAGAAAAGGGAACCCTCCTACACTGTTTGTGGGAATGCAAATTGGTGCAGCCACTATGGAAAACAGTATGGAGTTTCCTCAAAAAACTAAAAATAGAATTACTGTATGACCTATCAATTTCACTCATGGGTATATATCTGAAAAAAACCCATAATGCTAATTTGAAAAGATACAATGCACCCCAATATTTATAGCAGCATTATTTATAATAGCCAAGATATAGAAGTAACCTGTCCATTAATAGATGAATAGATAAAGAAAATGTGGTATGTGTGTGTATGTGTATATATATGTGTGTGTATACACACACACAATGGAATACTACTGAGCCACAAAAAATAATTTGCAATTTTGCAATAATTTGCAATTTTGTCATTTGCAATAACATGGATGGACTTGGAGTGTATTATGCTGAGATAAGTCAGACAGAGGAAGACAAATACTGTATGATATCACTTATATGTGAATCTAAAAAATACAAAGTAGTAAATATAATAAAGAAGCAGACTCACAGATACAGAGAACAAACTAGTGGTTACCAGTGGGGAGAGGAAAGGGAGGAGGGGCAATATAAAGATAGGGGATTAAGAGGTGCAAACTATTATGTATAAAATAAGCTCCAAGGATATATTGTACAGCACAGGGAACATAGCCAATATTTTATAATAACTATAAATGGAGTATAATCTTTAAAAATTGTGAATCACTATATTGTACACTTGTAACTCATAATATTGTACATCAACTCTACTTCAAAAAAAAGATCTTTAAAAAGCTAGAAATAGCAATTAATGGATATTTCAGTGTGTTTTTATTCTCTGAAATTGACAAAGAAAGCAAATGGCACAAACTGTCTCTTAATGGCCATATCAGAGAAAGGATGATTTGGCTGGACAGCTCATGGCTATCATTAGTGTGATATCACTTAGTCTTTTTTTCCTTCATATACATAGTGAGTGACTCCTCTGCGCCGACTACTGTCGTAGCCACTGTTACAGTGGTGAATATGATCCATGCTATCAGTATCTAGCAATACAGTGCCTATATTGAAAAGAAAGGACAATTAATAGTGGAAAAAATGATATCAGAGTTCTTAACTGTCATATACTATTTGGGATATTTTCTTGCCAGATTTACATAGCACATTTATTTTATCCCCTAACCTATTGTAACTGAAGTAGGGGATAAAAAACAGAGTAGATAAATTATAGGAGTTGCTGAACTAGGCAAATAGTTTTAGGTGGTTCTTTTAGATTCATGATATAGGATGAATCAGCAATTGTGAGAATTCTGATCTTAGATTTGTGTGTTTAATGATCTAATTTTTCCAGCACCACCAACAATCCAGCACCACCAACAAAACACAGTTCATTAAGCTGTTAGTGGTCAGGCTAAACCGGACGATTGGACTCAAAGATACCCATGTTGCCTTTTCTCTTTTTCCTTTTCATATTCCCTTATTTCTTTAAATGGAGTTTTTTTTAAGCAGTCATAATCACTCATAATGGATTGATTAAAATATTTAAAATTAAAGGCAAGAGGGGACAGAAGGAATGTGGTAGTTATTATTATTATTTTTTAACAAAGGGGCTCTCAGTGTCATCTGATTGCTCGGAAATAGAAAGATTAAGAGGCAGTGGATATTTCTCTTCTGCAATGGCCACAAACAATTACAGAGAAACTTGAATTACGTTGCCTGAGTTCATAGTCAGGCTCTAGCACTGCCTTTCTCTGTAAGTTTTAGCAAGTTTTTCAACTTCTGAGCCTCAGATTCCCCACTTTCCAAGTGGGGGCATCCCTAATATTGTATAGGGTTACAAGACAATGATGTAAGGGGGCTGGCTTGATGCCTGGCATATAATATGAGATCAAGAAGTATTAGTTATTTTTTAAAAAAAGATTTATTTATTTGGCTGCACCAGGTCTTCATTGCGGCATGCAGCATCTAGTTCCCTGACGAGGGATAGAGCCTGGGCCCCCTGCATTGGGAGCACGGAGTCTTAACCACTGGACCACCAGGGAAGTCCAAGAAGTATTAGTTATTTTTATTACTGTTATTTTTATTGCGAATAGGCTAGGGTTTGGGTTTTCATGCTTTGGAAAGCCTGTGCTTTCCAAATTGTTTTCATCTCAAGGTTCAAATTCAAGTCAATAAAGATCACTGTATTAGGAGTCTTTTGGTACTTATGAAATAAATCCAATTAGAATTAATTAATAAACCATGAAAAAAGTTGTTTGGCTCACCTAACTGGGTAGATCAAGGATCTAGCATCAGACAATCTAGGGTTTAGGTAGTATGGTCATGACACTGCTTTGCTTCATCTCTTTACTTTCCCATAAAAACTTCCTTCTCAAGCAGGTAAGGAATATTTAAGAAATAAATTCTTAATTTCAGGGTGCCTTTGTGGAAAAGAAAAAAAAAGCCAATGACAGCTCTAGGCTTACATGGGCATTACAAATAGTACTTCTGTGAGAAGTGTGTGTCTTTTTCCCCAAAGTTTCCAACAGAAGACTCTGGGGAAGAAAAGGCATCCAAATTGGAAGAAAAGAGGTAGAACTGTCACTATTTGCAGATGGTATGATACTATATATAGAAAACCCTGAAGTCTCCACCCAAAAAATATTAGAACTAATAAATGAATTCAGTAAATTTGCAGGATATAAGATTAACACACAGAAATCTGTTGCTTTTCTACACACTAATAACAAACTATCAGAGAAAGCAAGAAAAAAAATCCCATTTAAAAATTACATCATGAACTTCCCTGGAGGTCCACGGGTTAGGACTCCGTGTTCCCAATGCAAGGGGCACGGGTTTGATCCCTGGTCAGGGAACTTAAATCCCACATGCCATATGGCATGGCCAAAAATTTTTTTTACATAAAAAAAAATTACATCAAAAAGGGTAAAAATACCTAGGAATAAAGTTGACCAAGGAGGTAAAAGACCTATACTCTGAAAACTATAAAATGTTGTTGAAGGATATTGAAGATGATACAAAGAAATGGAAAGACACCCCATGCTTATGGATTGGAAGAATTAATAGTGTTAAAATATCCATACCACTCAGAGCAATGTATAGAACTAATGCAATCCCTATCAGAATACCCATGACATTTTTAACAGAATTAGAACAAATAATCTTAAAATTTGTGTGGAAGCACAAAAGACCCCAATTGTCAAAGCAATGTTGAGAAAAAAAAGAACAAAGCTGGAAGTATCCCATCCCCTGACTTCAGACTGTACTACCAAGCTATAGTAATCAAAACAACATGATACTGGCACAAAAACAGACTCATGGATCAATGGAACAGAAATAAACCTAGACACCTATGGTCAATTTGCCTGTGACAAAGGAGCAAAAACATACAATGGAGAAAAGACAGTCTCTTCAGTAAGTGGTGCTGGGAAAACTGGACAGCTACATATAAGAGAATGAGATTAGAACATTTTTCCTCACATCTAGCATAAAAATAAACTCAAAATGGACAAAAGACCTAAATAGAAGACCTGAAACCAGAAGAGAACATAGGCAGAACACTCTTCGACATAAATTGTAGCATTGTTTTTTAGGATCTGTCTCCTAAGACAAAAGAAACAAAAGCAAAAATAAACAAATGTGACCTAATTAAACTTAAAAGCCTTTGCACAACAAAGGAAACCATCAACAAAACAATAAGACAACCTGCTGAATGGGAGAAACTATTTGCAAATGACATGACCAGTAAGGCATTAATATCCAAAATACATAAACAGCTCACACAACCCAGTATCAAAAAAAAAACCTAAATAAAAATGGGCAGAAGGCCTAAATAGACATTTCTCCAAAAAAGATATACAGTTGGCCAACAGGCACATGAAAAGATGTTCAACATCACTAATCATCAGGGAAAGCCAAATCAAAACCATTATGAGGTATCACCTCACACCTGTCAGAATGGCCATCATCAAAAAGTACACAAATAATAAATGTTGATGAGAATATGGAGAAAAGGGAACCTTAGTACACTGTTGGTGGGAATGTAAATTGGTGCAGCCAGTATGGAAAACAATATGAAGATTCCTCAGAAAACTAAAAATAGAACTGCTAAATGATCTAGCAGTTTCATTCCTGGGTATATATTAAAAAAAACCCAGAACACTAATTTGAAAAGATATATGCACCCCGATGTTCATAGCAGCACTATTTAAAAGAGCCAAGGTATGGAAGTAAACTGTGTTCATCAACAGATGAATGGATAAAGAAGATGTGATATATATATATATGTATACATATATGTATAATGAAATATTACTCAGACATAAAAAAGAATGAAATTCTACCATTTGCAACAACATGAATGGGCCTACAGAGTATTATGCTTAATGCAATAAGTCAGACAAAGAAGGACAAATCCTCTGTGGTATCACTTATGTGGGATCTAAAAAATGAAACAAATGAATATATTTAACAAAACAGAAACAGACTCACAGATATAAAGAACTAGTGATTACCAGACAGGAGAGGAAAGGAGGTAAGGGCAAGAGAGGGGTAGGGGATTAAGAGATACTATGTATCTCTTAAGGATACAATATTGTACAGCACAGGGAAATATAGTCATTATTTTATAATAAGTATAAATGGAGTATAATGTATAAAAATATTGAATCACTATGCTGTACACCTGTAACTAATATAATATTGTAAGTCAACTGTACCTCAAAAAAAAAAAGTTCCTGCGAAGGTCCTTCATGGGTCACTGAACCAATGCTTATTGCTAGGTAGAAGGTGTTCTGTGATTGGCCAGGCCTGGGTCACTTGTTTACTCACGGAGCTGGTGGAGTAGAGACCTCCAAGATGTCAGGAACTGGCATAGGCAGAAGCAATAGCATGTTCCAAGACTATGTGCACAGAAAGGAATGGCAGCTGACAGTAGAGGAGTGAACAACTGCCTGGTAAATGGTGCGTAGGGATCAACTAGAAGAGTAATGAGAGATGGCTCTCTCTCCTGTAATTAGAGGGCAGTATGGCTTGAGATAATGAAAAATTGCTAGGACAGTGATTTAAAAAATATTTTTATATAGGTAGTAGAAACTCTTTATTGTTTTAAGCTGGAGAAATTGGGTATGTACTTGAGGGAGATTAATTTGGTCAGAACTCAGATAAATTGGAGAAGGGAGGCATTTGTGACAGATTCTAATTTGAGACTCGTGCTAGCCTCAAGGTAAGAAGTAATGAATAGATTTACAGCTTTCACTTGTTCTTCTTAATAGTGATTACAAAACAAAAGTAGTAAACAATTCAGTAACCATTTATATTTGGCTTTACAGTTTGTAGAGTCATTCTTTCAGCTTCTGTTTTTGTTTCTGTCTTGTATGTGTGTGTGCCTATTTCTTTTTTTTGGAGGGAATGTAGGCATTTCTTACAAATTACTTTTGACTTTAAATCAACTTAAGAATTACTTTTTTCAGCTTTACTGAGGTATAATTGACAAATAAAATTGTAAGATATTTAAAATATACATTGTGATGGTTTGATATATGTCTACATTGTGAAAGTATTCCTCTCCCATCTAGTTAATTAACACATCCATCACTATATATATATATATATATATATACATATGATGTGAGAACATTTAAGCTTTACTTTCTTGTCAGTTTTCAGTTACACAATACGGTGTTATCAATTATAGTCAGCATATTATACATTAGATTCTTGCACTTTATTCAACTTGGAGCTGAAAGTTTGTACCCTTTTATCAACATTTCCCTTTTTCCACCATCCCCCTAGAAACATTCCTTAACTCTTTTGTGATAAGTGATGCCCTGTGTTCTCTGGGATAAAAAAAATGAGTATAGTGCCCTTTCTTAAAAAGCTTTAAGTATAGTTGGTGAGGTAAAACACAGAATCACTAAATAATGAGAGAAAAATACGAGAGGGACTTTGTCCTGTGTTGTTCGCTCACCCCCTGTCGTAGCATAATACTGGGGATATGGCACGTGGTCCAAAAGTATGTGAATGAAGGTGGCCAGAGTGCCACTATGTTTCACATGGAAATTACCCATTTGCAGCTGCACTTGAAGATTAATGAGGAAATGGGTGTACACAGAAAACATCTAAATGACTATAGTTTTACACTTGGAAACTGCTGGTGACACATGCTCACACCATCTGTTGTCTTGGCAGCTGCAACAGTTGACAACATTGTTCAACGGAGAAGCCAGGATTCACTTCTGGGAGGATAAATGCACAATTAAGCATGGCTGGGAGAGCTGGGGAACAGTGGTTAGAGTGGCAAACCTGGAATCAACTTCCTTGATTTTTACACCCAGCCAAGGCTTTGAACTCTAATCCCCCCTCAGCACAATCTTATTTCTCTTCACCCCCGATTAACTTGGTCTCAGCCTTAAGGCCATCAAGTCTTTCTTATCAAGGGTCTAATTCCTCCCTCTCAGCTGTGTTCCCTTTATCACCTGCTGTATTTTTCACCTCCAAGTTTTGCCCAATCTACTTGCCAACTTCCAATTCTGAAATAAACTCTATTTTCAATTTTATTGAAACATCTAGGTCTCTAGCTAGATAAATTTATGTAAAAATACTGAGTTCTGTCCTAATTTCACAGGGACAAGACAATAAGATTATGTCTCATTTGCTTATCTAATACCAAAAAATGTTGTGAAAATCAAATGGTTTTGTAATTTACTTGGTGGCAAAACCTGATGTAGCTTGAAATAATTTGTCAACAACACCTTAACCTGAATTGACCTGGGACTACTTACATACTTTGTCTCTTAGTGAGAAGATTAATATTTTACTGAAGAAAAACATAATTACACGATGGTTCCCTCGACCCTACTTGGGATGGCATGTAACATATATTTCTACACTGTTATGTCTTTAAAACAGAAAAATTCTGAATTCTGAAGCATGTCCAGTCCCAGGTATTTCAGGTAAAGAATTGTGGACCCTGTACACCCTTAGATTTTTGGGATATAAATAGTTGCACTTGGGCTACATTGTATAATCCTTAAAACAATCCTGAGGTGTAATGAATACATTGCTGCACCCATTTTTCAGATACGAAGACTGAGGTTTAAAAATGTAAGTCCCCGATCACAGAGCTAATAGACTAGAGAGCTAGGATTTGAAATGAGGCATTCTTTTCTGTTCGCTTTTTGCTCATTCATGTTTTGTTTTGTTTTGTTTTTCTTTTCCTTAACAGTTACTGTTTATTTTCATTATAAAAGTAATCAAGGGTTTTAAGTAGACAGCGAAAAATCTGAAAAGTAGAAAGAAAAAAGAAATGAAAAGTACTCACAACTCAGTTATCATTGTTGTAAACATCCTGTTACTCTTTTGTTCTGTTCATTCTTAATATATTTTAAACAAAAGTGAGATAATCTATATATAGTGTTTTGTATTTTGATTTTTAAAATTATTTAAATTATATTATACACATGTTCTAATGGCATTAAATCATCTTCTGCATCATGACTTCTCCAGTTTTGTTTAAGCCTCTGGTGCAGAGAATTCAGGGCACATCATCATTTTCAGAATTTGCAGGACCTGTTATTACTGATCTGCATTCACATTCTTTTATTTATTTTATTTATTTTTTATTTTTGGCTGTGTTGGGTCTTCATTGCTGCATGCAGGCTTTCTCTAGTTGCGGCGAGTGGGGGGCTGCTCTTCGTTGCAGTGCGAGGGCTTCTGATTGCAGTGGCTTCTCGTTGCAGAGCATAGGCTCTAGGTGCATGGGCTTCGGTAGTTGTGGCTCACGGGCTCTAGGGTGCAGGCTCAGTAGTTGTGGCTTGTGGGCTTAGTTGCTCTGTGGCATGTGGGATCTTCCTGGACCAGGGCTCGAACCCGTGTCCCCTGCATTGGCAGGTGGATTCTTAACCACTGTGCCACCAGGGAAGCCCTGCATTCACATTATATCCCACTCCTCCCTCAATTCATATAGACACTCTCTCTTTATATGTCTAATATATGGCCCTAGACATGTAAATAGTCTTATAAAACAAATGTTATAAAATAAAATAAAAATTTTGTATGTTTTCCAAAGTTTTGAGATTATAATTTACTTAAGACCAGGCTCCTTTCTAGTTTTTTTTCATTCACTGTACTTTAAGATTTCTCTCTCTCTGTATGTTTATTTCTAACTGCCTTTAACTGCTTTATATTATCCATAATGATCATCCATCACACTTTATTTTTCCATTCCTCAGTTAGACCTTTTATAGTTATAAACAATGCTGTGAGGAGTATCCTTGAACATGTTCCCTTATGGAATTGAGCAAAAATATCTCTGGGCTCTGTTCCTGGAGTGTCATTTCTCAGTCAAAAGGCATATGCAGATTGAATTTCTACAAGTGATATCAGATAATTTTTTTGAACACCTGTATCAGTTAAGCCTCCCATAAGTAGTGCTTGAGGATATCATTTCCCCATGTTAAATCTAGATGTAATCCAAATTTTGAAACTTTTTGAAATCTGATGGATGTAATCTGACATATTCTAAAGGCAGTAAATTTGAGAAAGTCTTTGTTTTGGTTATCCATATGCAGTTTCCTACCTACAGATTGCTTGTTCATTTCTTTGCACATTTCCAACTGAATTTCTGTCTTTTTATTTTTCATATTCAGTAGCTTACACAAATATGACTACAAAATAATCTATTTTATGTAAGTATTCGGATTTATTTTACCTATTTCCTATTGTTGATTATTTTGTATTCTAGTACATTTGAGTACATCTCTATTTAGTTCTTAAACACTGTTTTTTTTTTGGTTTTGTTTTTACAAATAGAAGTACAAGAGATTCAACTGTATACATTTATTTAAAGTGTTAGGTAATAATTAGTTTGTATCAATTTTACACAGCATATGAGATTTCCTGTTTCTCTAAACCCTTGCCAACCTTGCGCATTATCTGAATAATTACTAATTGTTCAAATAGTATCTGGGAATTTCAGTGAACATTTCTTCAGTAACTAATACCTTGAGTGCTATAAAACTTTCTCTAGTCATTTACCAGTACTATAGTGCTTCGATTATTTTACTTTTAAGATTTGATTTTATATACTGTAGAGCTGGTCTCCCTTATTACTTTTCTTTTTCAAAATTTTCCTGTGTATTCTTGCCTCTTTATTGTTCCATTTGAATTTTAGAATTATTTTTTTCTAGTTTCCCCTCACCAAATTCAGTGAATTTTGCTCTGTTTTACGGTTTGGTTAAATTTATAGTTTACTTTAGAAAGGATTGAATCTTTATGGGTTGAAACTTCGTATCCAAGAACATGACATCCCTTTAAACGTTCTTAAGTCCTCCTTTATATCTTTTAAGACTCTTTAAATTTGCTTCATATAGATCCTGCACACTTCTTACATAGTTCATTCCTAGGTATTATGTTGTTGTTGTTTTTAAAGGGAGGGAAGAGTTGCAGTCTCAAATCGGATTTATTTTTCTATTATAACTTCTGACTTGTTGTTTGTATAGTATATGAAGACTATCGATTCCTTGTATTACTTGTATATATTGTCTCTTTATTCAATTCTCTTAGTTTGTAATTGTTTTCCAGTTAATTTGCTTATAGTCTCATTGTTTGCAATAGTATCCTCTACAAATAATGGTAATTTTAACTCCTTTCTGTTTTTGTTTTTTGTATCTCTAGTTTTTGTGTTTCCTAATTGCAGTTTTAATCCTCCAGAACAATGTTAAATAATAATGGTGGCTATGGACACCTTTGTCTTATTCCTGATTTTAATTGAGAATGCCTCAAGTAATTTCTCATCATGTGAGATGCTGACTTTGCGGTTGAGAGGCACATATTTTATGATGTTAGGAAGTAGCAATTTGTTCCTATTTTTTTTAAAAAAAATCTTTCTATTTTGAATTTTATAAAATGAATATTTCAGCCTCTATGAAGATAAACATAAATTTTCTTTTTAGATATGTTGCATATTTTAATAAATGCCTTGAGGTTTAACTACACCTGCATTCCTGGAGTAAAGCCCACTTACTGATGGTACATAATTATTTTAATATATTGCAGAATTCTGTCAGCTGATATATTAAGGTTTTAAGATGACATTTATAAATAGATTGGTCTATAGACTGACCCCGTCTATTTTTTCTTTTTAAATTTTCTGGAGGAATTCTTTTTTTTTTTAACATCTTTATTGGAGTATAATTGCTTTACAATGTTCTGTTAGTTTCTGCTGTATAACAAAGTGAATCAGCTATATGTATACATATATCTCCATATCCCCTCCCTCTTACATCTCCCTTCCACCCTCTAGGTGGACACAAGCACTGAGCTGATCTCCCTGTGCTATGCGGCTGCTTCCCACTAGCTATCTACCTTATGTTTGGTAGTGTATATATGTCCATGCCTCTCTCTCACTTTATCCCAGCTTACCCTTCCCCCTCCCCATATCCTCAAGTCCATTCTCTAGTAGGTCTGTATCTTTATTCCCGTCTTGCCCCTAGGTTCTTCATGACCATTTTTTTTTTTTTTTAGATTCCATATATATGTGTTAGCATATGGTATTTGTTTTTCTCTTTCTGACTTACTTCACTCTGTATGATAGTCTGTACGTCCATCCATCTCACTACAAGTAACTCAATTTCGTTTCCTTTTATGGCTGAGTAATATTCCATTGTATATATGTGCCACATCTTCTTTATCCATTCATCTGTCGATGGACACTTAGGTTGCTTCCATGTCCTGGCTATTGTAAATAGAGCTGCAATGAACATTGTGGTACATGACTCTTTTTGAATTATGGTTTTCTCAGGGTATATGCCCAGTAGTGGGATTGCTGGGTCATATGGTAGTTCTATTTTTAGTTTTTTAAGGAAACTCCATACTGTTTTCTATAGTGGTTGTATCAATTTACATTCCCACCAACAGTGCAAGAAGGTTCCCTTTTCTCCATACCCTCTCCAGCATTTATTGTTTGTAGATTTTTTGTTTGTTTGTTTGTTTGTAGATTTTTTGATGATGGCCATTCTGACTGGTGTGAGGTGATACCTCATTGTAGTTTTTATTTGCATTTCTCTAACGATTGTCTATTTTTGAACTTTTGGTATCAAAGTATGTTCACTTAATTAAAATTATTTAGAGACATCTTATTTTTCTGTGTTCTGTAAAATTTTAAACACCATTGTAATTATTTTTTTCCAAATATTTGGTAAAACTTCCCTCTAAAATTTGGGTCTGGTGCTTTGGGAGCCTATAGTGTTTGGTCAGTTTGCTCTCTATCTCTGTCTAGCAATGATTCACAATTGAGAGTAGTTTAATTTGGACCAAGGAGAGAGGAGGTGGCTCAGAATGAAACATCTACCTTCTCTGCTTCCAAAGATGTAGACTAGTTTCTGAACATGTCGTTTGTTCATGCGATGAGTTTCTATGTATGTGCTGCTTCCTTTGGCTGGTTGATTGGAGCCTCAGTTGGGGAAACCTCTGATACCAGACCATGTGCCCCTTTGGACAGGTGTAGAACAAGGATTCAGGCACTGCATAATGTGTGTCTCCTCTTACCTTCAGGAGTGTTCTTCAAAACATTGGCTATTGGAGGCCAGGAACTTGTTCCACATATTGCCTGCATGATTTCCTGCTTTCTCTCCATGGCTTTAGCTATCCTTTGACACATCTTGAGATCTGAGGCTTAGCTGTCACTTTATTTAGCTGAGAATCGAATGTACACATTCTCTTTGTTGCTTTTAGATGATTTCTTAGAAGTATTGGAATGCTCACTTAATGACTTTATTTTCAAGCAAAAGGTAGTTAAGCATTTTTCCTTTTTCTATTTCATGAATAAATTTTCAATTTATAAAATGCCTCTTGTACATCTCTCATTTTGGGGACCCAGTGTTTTATGAAGAACACTTTACATTTTATCAATACTGTTTTAGAATATATCAAGATGGTCGCATAATTTTTATTCTTTGACTTATTAATGTGATGAAATGTATTAGTACACATTTAGTACTAAATCTTTTTGCATTCTTCAGGTAAATATGTTTGAAAAGCTAACAATAAGAAAAGATTATATTTATTGAGTGTTTACCCACATACACTCAATAAATATTACTAAATTCTTTGCATATATGTATTATCTTTTTAAATCCTCACTACAATTCTATTAAGTCAGTACTGTTAATATTTTACATTTGAGGAAATGGAGACTCCTTAAGGTTAAGTCATAAGTTCTCAAAGCTAGTATTAATGGTGAACTCAAGTTTTAACTAGGCTGACTGACCTTGTATCTTATTGTTTTATTATTATTATGTAGTAGTAGTTTTAATTTACTAACATTTTATTAAACATTTTTAATCTAGTTCAATGTATCAATAAGATTTTGTTGTAATATCTTTTATGAATGAAATAAAAAAGTGAAATTAAAAGTTTTATATTTGCCCCCATGGTGTTATGGAGAGGTGATGGAAGTGGGAGTTATCCCTGTCTTAAATATTCAATTGTTGTCACTTATAAAGCCATTTAAGCAAGTTACTAATTTTACAAGCAATTATTCAACATCTTTTTCTGTTATTCCCAATGTTGTCATTCTTTTCAGTTCATCTGTTTGTTTTTCTTTTTAGGCAGGTTTTGGTACTTTTGTTTTAGGACTTGTCCTATTTTCTTTAAATTTTTCATGTTTTTTTTTTTAATCCTATATACTTTATATGTATATGCCTCTGTACAGAATAAGTACCTATGTAATAGATATCTAGATAAATAGAAAAAGATCCAAATACTCAATATGTGTTGCCACATTTTCCTCTGTTTTCTTCATGCTCTTTTATTGATTTCACCAGACCTGAGATCCTGCACCCACCCAAAAACCACATCGTAGACTCATGTATCAATTCTATGCTTTTGTTTGTTTGAATGTACTTTTCTGATTAGTTAATTTTTAATTAACAATTTTCTTATAGTTTTCCTCAAGTGAATTTTAGTGTTCCTTTTCTAAATCTTGAGGTTAAAAGTTTAGTTTATTTCCTTTCATTTCTTTTAAAATATTGATCTGATTCCAAGGTATGAATTTTTCTTTTAGCCATTTCCTATATTATAGTAATCTTATTGTCATTATTTTATAAATAGCTCATAATTATAGTTTTGATTTTTCTTTTTAAAATTTTCTTTGATACATTTCAAAACTATACTTTATTGTTTAATTCTACCTTTATTGGGTTGTTATTAGAGAAAGTGGTATACAATTTCTACCTTTGAGAACTTATGCAGTTCTTATTATGTCACAGAATGTAACCAATTTTGGTAAATGTTCCATAATCTTTGGAAAGTAAGGTGGATTCTTGATCTGTAAAAAGCTGTTCTATACATAATCATGAATTATGTTTGAAACTTCTATATATTGTTTACACATATTATTTTTTCTTCTTGTTCTGTCAAAAGCTGACTATGCTATATTAAAATTTCCCACTTTGTGTTTCTGACAGTTTTTTTCTATAATTCTGACAGTTTTGATTACTGTATTTCAATTCTGTATTCCCTACTTGAAGGTTCATGACTCACATCTTTAATTTCTTTACCCTATATTTAACTTTTGTCAATATAAATGACTTCTTTTTAAAATTTTACCTTGATTTAAATCATACTTCGATTATTTTGCCAGCCCACGTTTTTCCCCTTGATATGTCTTTGTAAGTTCTTTTATTTGAGTCCTAGTCCCCCTACCTGTAAGCCCTTTACTTTTAGTAGGGGATTTAATTCATTTACATTCAGTCAGATAGCAGATAAGTATAGCCTTATTACAGTCATCTTACTTTAAGATTTTTCTTTTTTGATGATGCCTTTTCTCCTTCCATATCTTTTGTTACGTGACACTCAAATGCACACACGCACACTTTTTTCTTTTATTATATTAATTTGAGAGGCATATACATCTAAAGTAGGACTATATCAAATGTACATATATGTGTTTCTTTCTTTGAAGGGTGGAACAAAGCATCATCTCAGGTCACTTGGAGAGTTACCCTTAGAAGTACACCAACATTGAGTGTTTCAAGGTGGCTCCCTCAGATTTTTAAGGCTCCCTGGAGTTGCTGAGGGAATCTTCCATAGGAGGTTACTTGAGAAGCTCATTTGTCCAAGGAAACTAGATGTTAAAAGGACCTTTAAAACAGTTAAAATAATTTTCTCCACGAAGAGGGATGTGTTTTTGAGTCCAGGAGGAGGTGGCCTGGAAACTTCTGTATCATCACTCCCAAGGAGGGTGGGGATGGTTTCCTGGGAGGTGGTTATAAAAGCCCAGAGAGCTGAGTGCTAAGAGCTATAACACTAGGAGCCCAAGCCAGGAGTACTCCTGCCCAGTCCTGCCTTGATCATACTCATTGAAGAATCAGGACAGCTGGTGCAGTGATCAGAATCCATAAATAATTCTCCCAGGGGTGGGCCAGAGTACTTTTCAGATTGTGAACAACCACTCCTCAATAGCACCGCCTTGTGGAAGTGAGGAGGAATAGCTGTGGTCAACACATCTCACCCCAGGGCATTCTCTATTAGGTATGTCCTTCAGACTAGTCCTCTTGGGTGTGAGTTAAGTCCCTAGGCTCTGTAGATTACTGGAGAGAGAAGAAAGTCTCAAAAGGGAGCTACCAAACCTCCTGACAATGGGACATTTGTTGGCTAGAGCAATTAACTGGAAAGACAAGACAGGTGACTATATTTAAACCCCAAATTTGTGGAATAGGTTATATCATATTTTATTCTAATTGTGGTTACTTCTAAATTAAAAAACACATTTGAATTTTTTAATTTACCAAAATCTATACTGAAATAAAAAATTGTTGACTGTGTAAGATTACTTCTCCCTTCCACCTGCTGTCTTCTTCTCAGTGTTTGTTCATATAATCCCAATGTTTGTTTGGATCTTAACCCCAAATTATTATTGGTTAGTTATAAGCTGTTAAATGATGTGCCAAGGCCTAAAATTACTTTAGATTGACAAAAATTATTTCAATGTTATCTTGTTTAATTTAGTGTTATTACACACAGTGCAGTCTCATATAATAACCATTCCTTTTGGAGATATTCATTTTGATTTATCTCTGGAAGGCTGCTATACACCTTTAAGTAATTTATTTTTCAAGAAGAGTGTTTTGGGGCTGTATGAGTAGCTGCTTTTTCTTCTTGGCTACTTAAATGTGAGTTTTTTTTTTTGTCCTTGAAGTTAAGTGATCACAAAAGATTTTTTGATCTATATGCATTTTATATAATACTCATGATACTTTATACTTATAGTACTTTATGGTACATAAAGAGCCTGTTCATTTTGCAAATTTGTGTCCTTCCTCAACTCAGCAAAGTTTTCTTTTATTACTTTTTATTGTTATCTTTATCTTATCCTTCTATTCTCCTTTTTGGGATTCTTGTTTTACAGTTACCTTTTCTCTCATCTCTCCCATCATGTTAATATTTTGTGGCATCATCTGTCGCCATCTCAAATTTATCGTGTAAATCGTTGATTTATGGGAAGTATCTAACCTGCTGTTTTTTATCTCGGTATTTTTAAAAACTTTATATAATCTTTACTGATTTTAGAAGACTTTTTAAAAAATAAATGCTTAGCTCTACTTTCACAGATAAAGTGTCCTCTTGAATCTTTTTGGGAACACACGTCAAATTCTTTAAAATGCTCTTCTGTTTGTTTGCTGTGTCGGAGAGGAATCCCTGTGATTTCTGTTTTCAAGGTAATTCTCTTTTTCTAACCTGCAATTTATATTTAGGAGTATTTCCTTTTTTTGCTTCACTGGGAGAAACTCAGCTGATTTTTTTTTTTTTTTTTTTTTTGTCCTGTTGAAGTCCTGTTCTCTGGGAGGAAATCCTGCATCTTAACCATCCCATCATTGTTGTGCAAGCCTACCTTTCCTCATCTCATTTAGAAAGTGGAAGTGGAATTTAGTGTAGAAGTCCTTCAGTTCTTCTCCAGAAAGCCTTCTTTATCGTGAGAGAAGTCATCAGTAGTTTTTCTTTCTACCTTCATTCCATTCCTTCCTGAAGATTTCTTAGCAAACATTCCTTGATTCCTTCTATTTTTCATATTTCAATTCCTAATGGGAAATTTTCCCTACTAAAAATTTCATAAGAAATATTCATAAAAGTGGGGAACAAGGTACTAGTGCTTGTCTGTTATGTGTTTTAAGGTACTTTATAATATGTTGTAATATACATACACATTTGTTATATTCCATTATATTTTATATACTATACACACCACACATGCTACATACACAACATGTTTTTACAGAAATCTGTTATCGTTTGTTAATCTGTAGCTGTGACAGTATACATAGCATGTGTTCCAGACCATTCCTAATCACTTTAGGACCTCAGAACATGTTACTGAGAAGACCAAGATAATTCAGTATGAATTTCCCCAACATCCCTATCTCTATATCCCAGATTATACTATCTTTCCTCTTTTCTTTCTTTTTTGTTTCTAATTAAGGGATCACCATCAGTTACCATTTCTGGTTCTCTCAGTGTTTGATTCATCAGTTATGTTTTCCTTCCCTTGAAACTTCAGTTATCTGTACTCACTCCTTTTCCTCAGATGGAAAATTTATCTAAATCCCTCATTTGAGAATGTAGTCTACACATGATGCATCCTCTTTATTTTCACACACACATGACTCAACTTCCAAGCTTTTTCTACTAAAATAATTCGTTTGAAAATAATACATCTAGGGGTCTTTATTTCCTTACTCTCTTTCTTCTCTTTGTCACCTAGGATATTATTAGTCATCCCTTCAATATCTTAGAAATCTTTTCCACCCTTGGTACCCTAGGTTTACCTTGCTTCTCTTCCGTACTCTGTGATTAATTCCTCTGCAGCTTTAGTAGCTCTTTTGATTTTTCCTTCTCTCTAAGATCTCTTGTACTTCCATGAACTCTCTCCTCCCATAGTGTCCTCCTTGGTGAAGTCATCCAGTCTTGACACTTCAGTCCTCATCTCTAGGCTGATGACAGTTTAATCTATAACTTTTTCTAGCACTTCTTCCTGAGATCCCAATGTTTTCCTCAACCACCTGGTAGACACTATCTCCAAGACTCTTAATTTGGATGCTCAGAATCTGGGACTCTCCTCCCTCTTTCTTCCTATATCCATCAGCAAACAAATACTGTCATCATTTTTTTTTTTTGAAATTGGTTTTATGTGTGGTTTTTTTTTTTATCGTTTTACTCACCTTGTCATCTCCACCTTGAGTCTCTTCCCTCCCTGCTGAAAGCCATCCCATATAGTACTCTTGTATCATATACAGTAAGGACTTGAACTTGCTGCCATTGCCTTCTCATAAGTAGAAATATACACAAGCCCATCCAAGACCAATTCCTACTTTGAGCAAACATTCTGAAAGCTCTATTCATAGTCACATGTCATGTAAAAGTTTCATGATGCAAAAATACCTGCTTGCAAAATAACAGTATATTCCTTTCAAGTCCCATTCCTTTCTATTCCAGGACAGCAATGTTGCGAGTTTACATCTTTATAGTACAAAGATGTAAACTTAAAATATTCTTATTTTTCATCACTCTCAGGGAACCACATTCTGGGATTTACTTATCTCTTATGACTGATCACAAATAAAAAACTAGACTTGCCGCCTCTCAAGTGACGCACTTGATGATGTCACTCAGTGATGTTTCTTGTAACATCCCCTTCTACATAGCACATTATCCAACTTGGAACTTCGATTAAATCTCTGGTCTGTGACAGAAGAGAGACATAGTTTGTAAGTATTTACCTAAAAAATATTTTTAACTAATAGACATACTGAACTATGGGATTTTAAATGTTGCCATGCTATAGATCCTCTTACGTGAAATTAGTTTGGGGACAGGATATGGGAGCCCCTCTGCAGAACTGTTCCCTTGGTGATTAAATCCCAACATGTAGGGTTCAGCATTCATTGCCTGGTTAATGATGGTGACTTATATTAGAGTCTGTGAAGCACTTTTATAATTCTATTTCACTAATGTGTATGATATCCTACGAGATGGGTTGAAAATGCTGTACTCGTCTGACTTGATAAATAAGAAAAGATAAGGGTGGGAAAAGTTTAGTGGATTAAGAACGTGATACAGCTAGAAAGTGTCAGATTCTGGTCAAGAATTCTAGTCTCTGGGGGCTTCCCTGGTGGCACAGTGGTTGAGAGTCCGCCTGCCGATGCAGGGGACACGGGTTTGTGCCCCGGTCCGGGAAGATCCCACATGCCGCGGAGCGGCTGGGCCCGTGAGCCATGGCTACTGAGCCTGCGTGTCCGGAGCCTGTGCTCCGCAATGGGAGAGGCCACAACAGTGAGAGGCCCGCGTACCGCAAAAAAAAAAAAAAAAAAAAAAGATTCTAGTCTCTGACTCCACAATCAATGTTTCCCCCTTACACAATATTATTTTGGATGTATGCATATCAGATGTTTCTGTATTTTTTTTAATGAGTCCCCTCTCTAATTTGAGTATGAGCTCATGAGTATCAGGGATCTATTATTCATCTTTGTATCCCTAGATACTGTCACAGCCACAGTGGGAAGAGTTGTCCACTATGCTGATATTTGATAAATGAATCCATGCATAATAATCGCTAACATTTACTGAGAGTTTCTTTGTTTCAGACGCTAATAACTTTATTGACTCATTTGATCCTTGCAACCATCTCATGAATTAGGTATAGTAATTATTACCTCTACTCTACAGAGGAAAAAAACTGAGGCAGAGAAAGGTGAAATAATGCACGCACAACCAAGAAGTGAGAGAGTCGGTATTTGAACCCAGAACTCATTTAGCCGCTATGTTCTGCTGTCTTTTAGTATTTGAGTCCATTTTATAAAAATCAGATAATAATAATGGATGTAGTTGTTTTAAAACATGGCTACAAGTTCTTTGACAGTCCTCCCATGGAAAGGTGTGGGTTTATATCTTCTCCCATTGAATCTGGGGAGTTTGGTGAAAGTGATATTATGTGGCTTCCAAGACTGAGCCATAAATGGCCATGCGGCTTCTGCCCTGTTACCTGGAACGTCTGTTAACAGACCGCTGAACTGAGAGGAAAGTTATCTAACTAACTCGACGATGTCAAACTGTGAGGAAACTCAAGCCATCTAGAGAAGCCATGTGGAGGTGCCGCTAGTTAATTGTCCCAGCTGATGCTAGTTTTTTTGTTTTTGTTTTTTTGAAATTGAACACTTTCCTCTTTATTACCATTGTTCACTTCTTTACTTTAAGTGTCTAGATTTTCACCTACCATTAACTGGGCATCCACTTATGCCATACATTATACATTTTTTTTAACACACACATACAAACACAACTGCCCTTTTTTTTCTTTTTTTAAACTGAAGTATAGTTGCTGTATAATATATTTTTAAAATTTTTTATTGGAGTATAGTTGCTTTACAATCTTGTGTTAGTTTCAGGTGTACAGCAAAGTGAATCAGTTATACGTATACATATATCCACTCTTTTTTAGATTCTTTTCCCATATAGGTCATTACAGAGTATTGAGTAGAGTTCCCTGTGCTATACAGTAGGTCCTTATTAGTTATCTATTTTATATATGATAGTGTGTATATGTCAATCCCAATCCCCCAATTTGTCCCTCCCCCCCTTATCCTCTGGTAACCAGGATGTCCCAGCTCTGCTGTCAGACATATAAATGACGAATCCTTCAGAAGATTCCTGTCCTGAGTGTTTGTGTCACTCCCAGCCATTCTAGTGTCCCCAGCTAAGGGTCTGGACACTGGAGCAGAGATTAGGCAACCCCATTGTGCCTTGCCTGTATCCTTGATTCACAGAGCCTGTGAGCATAACGCATGCTTCTTTGTTGTACGTATGCCACTAAAATAACCATAATAATGAGATTTAATCATTATTAAACACTCCCATATCCCGAGGCCACTTGCTTTCTGATAATAATACTCCAGAACTATTTAGTTGAAGCAATTAAGTGTGTCATGTGTTACGTACCCCACACCGGACGGTGCTGCGTGTTAAGCTGGTGGAAGTATTTAAAGAGATTGGCCTGTTGGACAGCTCCTTGTTTCCAGGAAAGCCACAGGAATATGGAATCTCTTGTTCCATATTCTGCTGAGCTCAGTGGGTTGAGTGTTCTTGGCTTCTTGCCCAACAAGTCTTGGCAATCTTGTCACTCCTTCCCTGATTATTTTGCAACTGGCTATGAATCGCTGCTGCTGATGTACTGAGGTTTTGGTCTCCGCATAACTGGGTGCATTGGCTAGCTTTCTCAACTCTGTAAGTTTACTCTACCCTTAGATTTGCCGAGGAGTGGCCAGACCTTCAGAAAGTGAAGGATGATTAGTGATAGCTCAGACTTTCCTCCTGAGTCAGGATAGATTTACTTGGTTGTGTTCTTTGTGTATCATATTACGGACGAAGAATATGAGTTTGCTCTTCCAGGTCCCAGGCATCACTAAAAACTTAACAGATTTACAAAGCTTGGACACGTAAAAGACACAAAGGACCCTATTCCTCATGCATATGAGTTACTGCAGTTGTGATACATTCTCTGAGCCCAAACTGCTATTTGAACTGTTCATTCATTGAAAAGTTAATTGAGGACTATGTGCAAAGCATTTGGCTGGATGTTAATGAATCTGCACCTAAAGCAGAAACACACTGCGTTCATTTCCATTTCTTTTATGGTACCTGTACCCTGGAATGCTATGTCCTCCATCCACATGGTACCTGACACAATTTAGGGGTTCAGTTCATATTTGTTGAATTAATATAAAACAAAAGTGATTTTTCCTTTCCTGGGAGAGTCTTTATTCATGAAGCCTTTCCCTATTCTTTCATCCTGCATTGAATCCTTCTTCCTAGAAGGACCCGATTTGTATTTTATGTATAATGGAGTTTGGATTTTCTGCTATAGTTTTATGTGTTCTGAGTTAATAAGGACCTTAGCACCCACTAAACAATATTTGGTTGATGAACCACTAAGCATTTGATATTGGACAAGTCTTTTTTTCTCTCTAGGTCTCAGTTTCCTCTTTTGTAAACTTAGGCATTTGAACTAGGTAAGTGGATTTCAGTCTGTGTGCCAAGAACCTCCCAGGCAGGATGGGAGAGCAGCTAAAGTTTCTAAGACCTTCACAATCATATTTAAAATATAAATTTCAAGAAATGTAATGTAAAACACACAGATTATTTTGTAGTAGCTTGGCTGTTAAAAATATTTTTTTAAAAATAAAAGAGGGGGGCTTCCCTGGTGGCGCAGCGGTTGAGAGTCCGCCTGCCGATGCAGGGGACACGGGTTCGTGTTCCGGTCTGGGAAGATCCCACATGTCACGGAGCGGCTGGGCCCGTGAGCCATGGCCGCTGAGCCTGTGCGTCCGGAGCCTGTGCTCTGCAACGGGAGAGGCCACAACAGTGAGAGGCCCGCGTACCGCCAAAAAAAAAAAAAGGGTCCTCATACAGGAGAAGTTTAGAAATTATTAATCTGTAGGTAGAAGGTTGGCAAACTATGACCTCCGGGACAAATCCAGCCAGCAGCCTGTGTTTGTATAGCGCACAAGCCAAGAAAGGCTTTAACATTTTAAAAGAATTGTTAAACAAACACACACACACAACTAACAAAGACAGTGTGTGACAGAGACTGTACGTGTGACCTGCAATGTCTAAAATATTTACCGAAGTATTACTTTGGTCCCTCATAGAAAAAGTTCACTGACTCCTAATGTAGATCAAGGATGGAACATGCATGGCTTATGTGCTGATTCTCTCTTCTACCTTGCCTATGGCAGGCATCTTTAGTGGGTTATAGTATCCTTATCCATCTGCCTTAGGATCACCCTCCACTTAGTACTCCTGGAAGTTATTACCAATTTAGTGGAGTTTGGCATTTTAGCCTCCAAGTTTTCATTGTATGGAATAGCCATGCTTAAAAGAATGTTGAGGTGGTCTCTGTTAGTGCCCCCAATCCTCTCTTTCTAAGCTTCTAGTACATTTTAGCTGACTTCCATTGCCAATATCTGTGTGTCTTTTGCCCATGGGCTTTCTCCAAAGTCACTGAAGCTGGCACCACTTCTACACATGGCAGGACAGGAATGCCAATGAATTAATACCCCTGGGAGCAGCCTCAGGAGTCGTTGTATTTCCCAGCTCCCTTGCCTTTTGGGTAGAATAGTTATGAAGCGTCTTTAACGAAATCTCCCAGAGTTTTCCCATGAGGTTAAGCTTCATTTGCTCATCGTGGTAACTGGCTAAATGATGGACCTTTATTCTCTGTCTTGTCTTCCCTTTGATACCATTGTCTTTGCTGCTGGCGTTCTCTGTCTTCCAAATAAACTACTTACATTCAAATTCTTATCTCAGCGTGTGCTTCTGGGGAAACTCAAACCAAGACTGATTTCATACCCACTCCTTTATAGAAGTCATGCTTTTACAAAGACCTCTGACTCAAAGCATCATGACCTTCAATTGCAAGTCCTGGAATTTGCTGCCTGCAGTTATTCATTTAGAGGACCACCCAATTTTGTGTGGTCTGATGTCTCTATTTTTGACTCTGACATTATGGATGGGTCAAACAATTAATTTTCTTCTTGGATACTGGGAGCTCTCCAGCCCATTTTTCCGGACCCTTATTAGAGAAAACACTTCCTAGGTGCCCTTACAATGGAAAATTCACAACCAATAAACAATTGAATCTTAAGATTTACATTGGGCAGGCAGGTTGCTATAACAAGCTCTAATAATAACTCCATTTTTTCTCAAACCCTGGCAGAAAATGCAGGCAGCTGTGTCCAATTATGCTGAGCACAGCAAACTCAAACTTATTAAAGGTAGGAAACAGGCTGTTTCAGGATGTGAAAATGTCCACATAATGTGAAGATAATTTCTCAAGTGTATGGTTTAGTTGCCGTTTTTGCTTTGTTTTATTTCTCACTCAGGCACTAAGTTTTTAGTTCCCAGTATAGGGCATGGAATACAATCTTGGCTAATACCTACAAATCAGAGTTCAAATATATAAGCTCAGTTTCTGGACCAGCCAACAACTATATTGAATGACCCACACGAATCATTTGTTTCATTTATTGTTCAAAAAATGCAATTAATAATACCTCCTCGTAAGAGAGGAATTCTGGTTAAAGTTTATTTGGGGCTTTGAGATCTAAAACCAAGATATGGAAAAAAGCAAGGTGGCAGAGCAATTTAATTAATTGGCTCATGGGTCTGCCTGGCATTTTGGGGCGGTATTTCAGGACAGGACTTTCATGGTCCTGAGAAAAAAAATAGATTTTTTATGATGTGAGAAAAATGTATTTCTTCAAGTAACTTTTCCTCCTTTCACTACCTCTGGCTTCCCCAGGGAAGTTGCTTCCATCAACAGCTTGTTCCATTGCCAAATGATTCCGATGATGTTTTCCAAGTATTCAAGTAGAGTTTTCCATGCTGCAACAGAGACCTGGTATAACTTTTCTCCTTCCTCTAATAGAAATAATTGATCCCTCAGCTTGCTTTCTCTAATGAGGCCCAGTCAGGGAGCAGCCTGTCTTCTCACTCTTCTACTAATTGAATATCTTTTTCTGCACCTTGAGATATTTTACAACTGTTTTCAAAACAATGCACACAATTGTTTTTCATGCTGTCAAAGCTAGTTCCTTATTTTTCTAGACAACTTTCATATCCCCCCACCTAAATTAGATCCCTTGTCATACTTATTCATGTTACTGTGTGTTTTCACTTCATTGAACTTAGAGCTGTTTGTAGTTATGTATTCATTTCTTTGGTTATGTGACTAATATCTTTGTTTCCCCACCAGACTATATGCCCCAAGAGGACAAGGATTATATATGTCCATGTATTACCATATTCTCAGTGCCAAGTTTTTTCCAGAAACATGGTATTATTGAATGATATGGATTTTACATTAAATATACTTATTAATCCATTCATATTTATTAATATATGATTATGTGATTATTATTTAATAATACTTTGTTTCATGAACACAGTCCTGGGGATGTACATATATACTATGCATATACATGCACATATACTATGTAATGTGTAATAGAATACTATTTTATATTATATAATAATGTATAAAATAAAATGTATAATATAATATATAGCATAATTATATGCATTACTATATACTATATAATATACGTGTGCTATATATACACGTATGTATACATATATATGTATAGATGTATGTATATATTTAGACAAACTAAATCTAAATAGCTCTTTCTCTTTCAAAATGCCCGTTTTGCAAACATTTTCGGCAGAGGGAATAAGAAGCTTGTTGAAGTCTGTTGTCCAAGTTACATTTATTTTTAACTTTTTAAAAAAAACAGACTAAGTTTGTTTTTTATTGTTTCAGACTGAGAATGCACAATGCACTGGCTACATTTATATTGGTTACCATGGTTTCCAATACTTCCCAAGAAAAGAGTGGAGTTTTTCTCACCATGCAAAGATGTTGTTCCCTAACTTGTTTGTGCCACATGATGTACCAATTTGAATCATCTGCTTCTCTCCTCCCCATCTGTGCTGTTTGCAAGGGGCGGGGAGAAAAGGGGAAAAAAAGCAGGTGAAAGAGTTAGACACAGTCTTCATTACAGCCGTGATTAGCTCAAATGTAGACTCTCTTTCCTGTATCCTAAGGGCCTCTTACTCGCACGGTATAGATGTAGCATCCAGAGTACGTTTCCTTTCATCCAGTCACTCCTCCATGAACATGTAACAGTTTTTGTGGAGAAGGTAAGGCAGAGACCGCTGGTTCTCTAGAGGTGGCACTGTCAGAAGAGAGTTTTATGCTAATGGTTTTATTGATATTGCTGCTCTTGCTACTGTTGCTTTTAATTTTTTGTGTGTGTGTGACCAGTTGGAAGGATCTGCTTTTGCAGGGATGACTACCTTTCGTTCTGCTCTAATTACTTATCTGTATTATTGTCTCAATTCACCAAAAAAGGAAAATGTGTTTTTTCCCTCGGAATGTATTATTACTCTGCATTCTATGGTTCATTTTCATTGCAGAAGCCATCGCCAAGTAAGCTTTCTTTTTTTTCAGTAGCCGTTATTGTGTCCTGGCGTGACTTTCTGTTAATAATAGCTCTCATTTACTCAACAGTTGCTATGTGCTTGGAGCTGTGGTCAATGCAATAACGTCAATATTTGCTTCACCCTCAAAATAACCCTGTAAGATAGGTGGTATTATTATCCCTATTTCATAGACAAGAAAACTGAGCCAGAATTCAATGCACAGACCTAGGACAGTAAAACGGATCTTTCTAACATCAGGCTTTTCTTAACTTGTTCACTTAAGAAATTTACTGGCAACTTACTATGACCTAGGTAATTTGATATGTGCTGGGAAAATAAAAAATTCTTTCTCTCAGGAAGCTTCCGTTCTACTGGTCTTTACAATGCTGTGCTATCTCTCACATGTCTTGTTGAAGTTTGGAGTACCTGCTTAACCTATCATTCTCTTCTCTTGGTAAGTTCCTGCCACTTGCAAGAGTAAGTTGAGGTGTCACATTACCATCTCAATCTCCCATGGCCATAGCCGATTGGCTCTTAACCATGGCTAGGTAAATGAGATTTTTTCTCAATCTAGAATTTGAAATTAGAGGTACTTAAAAGACCACTTGTTATTTGAAGAGAAGAGGTTTAAACTTTTTTTTGTTGTTGTCATTCTTGGCTATGTGCACACAGGAATAGAGAAAGTTTGCCTTGAGATTGAGAGAGAGAATAAGAAGAGAATGGTAGAGAAGGAGGCAATTAAGTAGATAAGTACAGAGAAGCAACAACACAAAGTTGTTGCTCAAAGTTGTTGCTTTTTGATCTCAAAAAGAAGGAAACCCAATGGGTACTCTCTTAATATGGCCCCTGAATTCCTATTTCAGTTTCTGCTTCTGGGGAACCTGCCTATGAGAGTTGATAGCAGGAGTGGTCCTAGGAAGCAGCTTGCTGGGAGTGAGTTTGGAGTTGGATCACTCACCACCAGTTAGAGATGAGGACACTGTCACTGATGGCAGGTAGAGTAGCAGCAACCCCTACACGAGGCTACAGTGCACTTGTTAAGCTAAGACTTTGACTCTCCGCGGACTAGTACAATATAAGAGGAAGGAGCACACCATCTCATGCAGTATCTCAAGCATTTGAAAGATGCAGGAAATACTAATTATAATGATCCTATTGTGCGGACCACCACTGATACCTCAAGAGGGAAAAAGGTAAGCCCAGGAGAATCAGTACCCATTTTCAAGTAACGCATGAGGGTCGGAAGTCCTCCTTGGCAGCATTTGAAGAGACCTTTATCACCTGCAGCTGGAGGGCAGCAGAGCTGAGGGCTATGCAGATAATGTGACTGGGAGATTAACAGAACTTTGTAGAAAGATGAAGTTCTCAGCTTGGGCAGGTGTCCTATGACAAGTCAGGGCCCATAGAGGCGTGTGGTCCTGAGATTGGAATAAAGATACCTCGGTAGACGTTCTTGAGCATCTTGCACTTCCAGGTGCCCTTGATCCCTCTGTGCCTGCAGAAGTGTCCCACTTCCCCTTTTGGGGAGATAGAACTCACCCTGCCTGCCAACCCCTGCCTGAAGCTTGAGGCTATAGAGAAATCTCAAATGAGATGAGTGCCTTACAAGATAATGCTGGTCTTTACGATCTGCCTTGTCTTCCGTCTCTCCTGGTTACCAGGCCAATTACCAGAGGCAGATGGTAACAAACGCTGAATCTGCTAAGGTGTGGAAGGAATTATATGCCAAAGGGGCCACACGATTTGGCTGTCATATATTAACTGAAAGTACAGAGGAGGCCTAGTTGGATTCTGAGGGTGCAGAATTAAGGTGGGGAGAACATTGAACTGGATTATGGAGAGCTTGTTGATGCAGGAACACTCTCCCATGTCACAGGATTTTACACCCTCTTAGGACGCTCAGAGCTGGTCCTAATACATTTCCAGGATAAGCCTTAGAAGTTTGGTTAAAGTGACATCCCACAGTAAATGGCATAGAGATGCAGAACTGCCATGCAGACAGTGCAGAAACATGTCGGAAGAGGTGAGAGAATGGCATGCTAGAATGAGTTTTCTGTATGAGAACAGAAAACCCACCAGACAGTGATATCCTGAGGATGACCCTGAGCACACTCCATTTACCAGAGTGTTGCAGAACACATTGGGGAAGACAGTGCCTGCAGCATGTGGTCCTTGAGAATCTCAGTGGGGGCTCTCTGTATAGGCGGGGACTGACAGTACAAGATTCTGGTACAGAACCGAGATTCCTGGTAGCAGTGGGGATAATAGGATTCCAGAGTATCAGAGGCTAACACTTAGTCATCAGGAACAAGGTGGGCTTAATTATTCTAAAGGGCGACAAGGTTGGAATGGCATCTAAGGGTCCTGAACTATGGGAATCAGTGAGATCTCTAATAAAGCCCTCTCTCCATAAATCATGACCTTCCAAAACCTTATTTCAAGCTTGCATCTAAGGGATCTAACATAAGATAACCCCTTCCTCAGCCCCCATCCACAGAGCTGTCCTTTCTAGGCTTTAGCAGTTTTGAAAGGATAGGAGAGAAACCTTCTTGTTCCAAAGTTTATATCTGGACCTCCTAGGAAGTTGCTAGGCAGGAATAGCAGCAGTTGGTATGTATCCTGTCATCAGAGCCAAAACAGACATCTTTTCTCAACCCAACATGATGGCCCTGAAAATGCAGCTTGAGTAGGTTGTTGAGGGAGCAGGAAGCACTGTCCTGTGGCTGTCAGATGGTGTGAACAGACACAGGCAAGGCGTGTGGCCTCCACTGGGTAGACGAGGCGGAGACCGGGTGCGTCAGATAGCAAGTGAGGGTCCAATGTGGTCCCCAAAACGAGTCCCAGTAAAAGAAGTAGGTACATTCATAAACGACTTGGTGTTTTTGGTCTGTTTTCTCATTGGGTATTGTATTAGGTTAAGTTATTTTTGATTATGTGTGAGAGGAATGAAACTTGAATTAAATTCAGTCCAAGAAGGAAATTTATTAATTCACAGAATTGGAGAAAGGGTTGAATAAATACACGAGAAAAAGGCAGATAGACAACTGAACTACCAGAACAAATGGATCCCGGAACTCAAATGCTGCCAAGTCTTTCCCCCTGACTCCCAGCACTGCTTCTTTCCAAAGTCAGTTTCATTCTCTCTTACTGCAGCCCGGCTGTCTCCTCAAGGAGCAAAGAATAGTGTCTGTAGCTTTTGAGTTTTCTCTCTGTATGTCTTCAATCTCCAGAAAGAAAAGAGTCTGACTCCGTCTGGTTCAAGGTACAGACATTGTAGGAAATGGAACTGGTTAGTTTGACTTGAGTTAGTTGCTTACCTACAGATGAATCAACTATAACCAGAAGGGCATGGACGGGCAGGGTTCCGTCCCTTAGGAAGGGACACTTCCTAAGGAGAAGGATGGATACTTGGTCATCACCTCCGTGGGTTTCCATTATAAAGCCTCAGGGCAATCCTGAGTGGAAGGCAGAGCAGGGTTGCAGGGTTACTCACTTTTGGAGGCCCTGAACATAGAATCCAGAGTCTGGGATTCAGTGGGAGCATGTTGGTGGAGGAAAGAGCTGTAAACTTAGAATCAAAAGGAACAAAAGTTCAAGTAGCTACCCCATTAACCTTGTGAACAGGACTGTATCACTTACCCTCTCAGAGCCTTTGTTTCTTCACTGTAAAATGGGAGGGATTATGTTTTATGTATGTTTTTGTATTACTGTAAAGTAATCCCAGCATAGTACTTGCCATGTTATCCAAACTTAATATGTGTTTTCTGAACTGTAATATCGTAGTAGCCCACCATCCATTTTTAAACCCAGTAAACGTTCATTCAGAAAAATAAGTATGGACTTTGGATACACACACACCCAGACACACCAAGGGTCTGCATTATTATTCTACCCCTGGCATGGCCATATTAGAATTTCTCCATTTATCTGATCTATAGCTCACATAAGATCGTTATGACTATGGAGAACTCTGGTGAATTTACACATGCTATCAAATGCGGTAAGTGTAGGAACATGCAATAGAAACTGCACTTATCTAGTGCTTTCATATCTAAATACTTATTCCAGGTCAATATTTCTGGAGCTTGTATTATTTAGACATGTTTCAGCTCTACATTTCACTCAGCATATATAGATACAAGCTTTCTAAGGATTTCTGAAATAGCTATTCTCCTTTCCTTTATCTGTTCTGTTTTTCTGGGTCTGTTGGACAGATTTTCCTAGGATAGAGAAGAAAGGAAACACATGTTAATTTTGTTTGCCTGGAGAAGGTTCTGAGAACCTGTCTCTTGCAGCACACCTGCTCATTTCTAGCTCTGGACCTGAGCCACAACTTCCTCAGACCGCTTAATTTCTGGGGAAATAACCATGGTTTTAAAATTCCACCTGGAGTGAGGCCTGGAAGGGTCATTTTAGTTCTGAGGTTGGTTTCAAGAGGCTCATGTCCCTCTTTTCATTGGCAGGCGTTTACAAGGGATAGCCTCAATAGACTGGATTCTCAGGACGGTGAGTTCTATTCAGGCCTGGAGGCAGACCAAGAGGGAGAACTTCCCTATAAGAAAAACCAGGCCATTCAGTATTTGCCTGTTTCCACCTGTGCCCCTCTTTGTTTACAAAGCTGTGGCAATGTTTGTGTTGAACGGTTTAGAGCACAGGAGGGCTTTTGCTGGAAATAGTTGTAAAGAAGTCAAAACAAAATCCTCTAGTTATTCCATTTCTTAGCTTTCTTCTTCCCCTTTTGCTCCACCCACTACAGGAGCTAAAAGCAGCACTGCCCTTTGTATGTATCTTAGAGCTAGGAAGTTCCATATTGTCTTAGCCTGAGTTTTCAGAAAGCAGAGCCTGAGAAAAGGCTTTTGTGGTACTATTTCACGAAGGGGATGCAACTCCAGGGAGCCTGACTGAAGGAGAAGGGGTGTGAGGCAGGGAAGGTGTGGGAACCAATGAGCCAATATAAGCCATGTGACCAAGTTAGCAACCACTTGGTTTGAAGTGGGACTGAGCTCCATCTTGGAGGGCTGTCTTCAGAGAAGTTCACAGGTTGCTTCTCAGGACAGTTCATGCAAGGCAAGAAGGAAGACATTGATGTGCTCCCCCCAGGCTCCCATTGGTCCATGGTTCTCCCCATCGGGCATTAAATCCCTCATGGTCCCCAGCAACATCCACCACCCCAGCATCCAAGGGACACACCTGAGGAAAGAGGTGAGCAGTGCACAGAGCACACCTGAGGTGTGACGTGGTGGGCTGTGTGTGCAGGGAGTTAGGTCTGTATAAAGACACCTAGGAACACAGTTTCAGCTGTGGGGTGGAGGGGAAGGAATCTGTATTTTGTTTAGGTTCTCAGGTTATTCTGATTCAGTCTATCCACAAGCTAAAGTTCAGAAATCACTTTTATAGATTATGACTACCTCTCACCATAAACGTTGATATGCCTATCAGTTGTAGCAATGCGATTTGTGAGCTTTTGAGAAGTAGTTTTCTTTTATGACCTCCTAAAGGCAAAATCATAAACATACACACTCACACGGGTGTGTGTGTGTGTGCGCACGTGCGTGTGCGTACGGGTTGAACACAGGGTACAAGGGAAATAGTTTGAATTCCATAAGCTACATGAGTTTAATCTGTATAGAAAGAAGAACTGATGAGTTTCCCCCAAATCTTCTCAAACTTCATGCATATTTTTAGGAACTATGATTTTTAAAATTCTGATATGGACTCAGCTCTCAGTTATCTTTTGTCTGCTTTGTGAATTATGAGTGTCAAGTATGTCTCCATGGCCAGCACGCCGGGCTGGCTGGCTTGCCTTCCCCACTGCAGAAAGCACGTGTTTACCGAGGAAACAGTCACTCAGTTTTAACATTGGCCTCAGCACAAAACCTATTTATGAGGGCAAATCCAGTGCTCTTGCAAAATTAAAATCTGACTTGAACACCTTCCAAAACCAAGCTGAAATGGCTTTTGGATTATCCACGGTAGTGGATTATTCATACTACTGCTCTCCTATTAACAAACAGTTATTCAGAGTTCACCATCCAAACAGCCTCAAAACTATGAACGGGCTATGTTGCAATTCAGTTGCATGTAACGCCCAACATGTTATCATGTAAGCTGAGTGAGGAATTGTGGTGAGACCCCTACCTAGGTCAGTTGTTCTCAAAGTGTGGCCCCTGAGCAGCAACACCAGTATCACTTGGGAACTCGTTAGAAATTCAGAAAGATCATTAGCTTTTTGTTTAATTACATGTGCACGTTGAAAAAACTGTAATGCATAAAATGAACTGCTGTATCAGGTGTTGTATCTCCAACTGCTAGAAGTATTTAAGTAGAGACTGGATAAATTGTCAGAGGTTTTGGGAAGAGAGTCTAGCTTTAGATGAGATGTTGGATAAAAGCGCTGCTAAAGTTTCTTCAGACATGAATGGTTTTTTTTTTTTTTTTTTTTACCATATCAGCAGGAAGTAAGTGATCAGAGTATCTTTTTTTTTTTTTTTTTTTTTTTTTTTCGGTACGCGGGCCTATCACTGTTGTGGCCTCTCCCGTTGCGGAGCACAGGCTCCGGACACGCAGGCTCAGCGGCCATGGCTCACGGGCCCAGCCGCTCTGCGGCATGTGGGATCTTCCCGAAAAGGGGCACGAGCCCGTGTTCCCTGCATCGGCAGGTGGACTCTCAACCACTGCACCACCAGGGAGGCCCCAGAGTATCTTATCTTTTAGTTTGGATCTCATAGATGGTTCATGCAGCCACACTAGTACATGACTTTCAGATCATCGTGAGTCTTTTCCTGAGTTTTGCTGCAATATCCACACGCACTCCAAAATAATTATTTACGAACCGTTTTGCAGATTGGTCTTACCTGTAATCAGAATTTCTGAGGTTTCTAAAGACTTTAAAAAATAATGAAAACCAATCAAATTGACCTGTGCTAGGGATGAGATAAAAATGTTTTGCATTATGATTTATCTGATCCATGTTTTCATTTTTTATCACAGAAAGGTAATTGTTATTAACATGATTTGTCACATTTTAGTACAAAGTGTTATTGTCACGAGTAATGGTAAGGAAATAACGCTTGTACAGCGCTTTGGAGGGTACGAAGTGCCTCCTCATATATGAGTACACTTTATCCTTATAGTGACCCTATCAGCATTTATGATTATTATTACTCTTATTTTATGCAAGAAGCACCTGGCATTGGAGAGCTCAGTTACTTATCTAGGAGCACACTGTTAATTACTGATGCAGGAGAAGGGGAGTCCAGGCCATTGACTTTATCAAGTCCATTTTCTTTCCCTTATATCAGTGGTTCTAAAATGTTTTGCCTTAGGATCCCAATTATTGAGGACCCCAAAGATCTTTTGTTCATGGGGTTTATATCTGTGGTTTACCATATTAGAATTTAAAACTGAGGAAATTTTTTTAAACATCTATATTAAAACTGAGGAAATTTTAAAATACTATTTACCACTTCATTTAAGATAACATTAATAAACCAATTATATCATAATATCAATATATATTTTAATTAAATCGTTTTTCAAAACAAAAAAATTAGTGAGAACAGTTGTATTCTTAAACACTTTAAAATATCTCTTTAGTGTTTGGATTAATAGAAGAGAACTGGATTCTCATATTTTCTTTTGCATTTAATTTTTTACAAGGTGATGTTTTGGTTGAAGAGTGTGAAAAAAAATTTGACCACCCAGAGATACATGGTTGGAAAAGAAGACATATTTTAATCACCTTTGTAGATAATTGTGGATATTTTGATGCTATACCAACACTCAACGAGTGATAGTTTCTCAGAGATCTGTTGTGATATGCAACCTGAACGCTTTTCAGTGCAATTTTGTACACTGTTACATTGTGATACAATGGCATTCCTGCATTCTGAATGAATATTTTACAACTGTAAGATTTTATGACTTCATGCCATGGTTACTTGAAAAATATTGTTCACTGTTATGAGGATTTTTCAAATATTGTCACATTTTATTATATAGTACCAAAAACATCACATCTGCTAATGGCACTATAATGCCATAGGAAGAGTTCTTATGTGTTGGGAAGCTGTCAGGTTTATGGCTGCAGACACAAGGTTTTCAGAACTCTCATTTTCCATTCAGATCTTATCTTTAACAACAAATGTTAGTTGTTTTCCTTAAAGTGCCAGGCTTACTTCATTTTTCTCAAGAAATTCTCAAGAAAATATTTTTATGTCAGATTTCCAAGTCTGAACAACCAGAGTTTACATTTCATGGAAAAAAGTCCAGCTAGTTCAACTTACAGTTAAACACTCACACAAACATTATTCCTCAAGACAATCATCATACGTTGTTATGCGGCAGTGATGTCTCATGCATACTCCCCATTTCATCATTTAATCACATACAGTATTGACAAGATGTGTACTCAAGATTAATATATAAAAATTTAATAATACTGCTTCCACAAGAATATTCTTTGCTGGAAATTGGCCTTTTTTTTGGAGTGTGTGATGGTAACGCATGTAACAGTTAACTACTAGGACAGTCTGGTGCCAGTGACTTGATTTGTACAAAGGCACGAGTAATTTTCTCACCATTGTTTTTGCACCTTCAGTACAAATGTCAATCCAGTGAGAAAGGCAAATAATGTCTTAGTATTATCAGGAACACAGTTTTGAGCTCGTGGGTGTCTTAGCAGGGTCTTGGGGACTTCGGTGTTCATGGAAGAATTGCTACCTTACATCAAGCTGCCCTTCGTTTAAGTAGCTGGGTTTTGAAGAAGTTGATATTTCACTCCATTATACAGGAAACACTTCTGATGCCAAACTGCTTAATGTTGCCGACACCGACATTTTTGATTTTTTTCTGCTATGGCCCATTTTGAACTGTTCTCCTTGCATACTACACTGCAGTTGCTCCAAACTTTCCGTTCTTTTATCTCACTTTGTTCTCCCGCGTTCCTGGACTTCACAAACATTGGTCAGTCTGCTGGGAATACCACTTCCTTCTAAACTGTGAGGCTAGCTCATCCTCAGCTATGAGCTTAAATATCATTTTCTCAAGGACATGCTCACTGACACCTACAGTCAAAGATATTTCTTCTAAACACCTATTATATGGCAGGCCATAGACTAGGTATTAGGCACACATTTGTACATATTGGGTATCCATTGTTATTACCTGTCAGCAGAAAAAGATGATTCTGATTAATCTAGGTAATTCCATTACTTTTATATTTATAGGTAAAGTCAGTCAAATTCAGGGTCTCTTTCCCCTGTCCTTCTTCCTGATGTAGACTGTATCATCTAGGGTTTATTCAAGATTGTTATTGATGGGGATGGGTCTTCCAAGGCTTGGTCTGGATCCATCTAGCCTGGCGCCCACCAAGACATGCAGTAATACTGTGGTGCTCTCTGATACTGAGCCTCCATCCATTTTGGCATCTGCAGATGAGAGAGTGCACTTCCAGCACAAAACCTGCTAGAAATGGCTGCAATAAACAGTCAATCCTCATTATTTGCAGGTTCCATATTTGTAAATTTTCCTATTTGCTGTAATTTACTTATAATCTAAAATCAGTAGCCATGGTGCTTTCACAGTCACACGCAGACATACGAAGAGCAGCAAAAGATTTAAATTGCTTGACATACACATTCCCAATTGAGGCTGAACACAGTTATACTCTGCCTTTTTGTTTCACTCTCATACTGTAAGTCAGTCTCCTTTTGAGTCTATTGAGTTCTGTGTTTTTCACTTTTTTGAGCTTTCCATTGGTGACTTGGCTGTTTAAAATGGACTCCAAGCGTAGTGCTGTCTAGTGTCCCTAAGCACAAGTAGGCTGTGATGTGACTTATGGAGAAAATGCGTGTGTTAGAAAAGCTTTGTTCAGACATGAGATATAGTGCTGCTGGCTGTGAGTTCAAAGCTAATGAATTAACACTACACATGAAATAAGGTGTCTTTAAACGCAAACACACAAAAAACAAGACTATGTGTTCATCAGTTGACAAAAATGTTGTGACCAGAAGCTCACAGGAACCTAACCCTGTATTTCTTCTAGGAGCAGTGGTTTTAATATTTGCAAATTCTGTATTTGTGACTACTTTATAGAACTTAACTACCATGAATAAGGAAAATCGACTGTACCATTTTCCTATGACTTTCTCTGGTCACAGAGTAGATAGCATGACTCTGAATTCTGGCTCTAGCTCCACCACATACTCATTGTATGGAAGACCAGGAAACATTTCAAAGAAACTTGTCCAAGTACGGAAGAGAACTCTGGCTATTCCTTCATCCTACCCTGTTGTGGGCTGAATGGTTTCCCCCAAAACAAACTGTTGAAGTCCTAACCCTGGTACCTGTGAATATGACTTTATTTCGAAATAGGGTCTTTGCAGATGTAAGGTGAGGTCATACTTGATTAGGGTGGGCCCTAAATCCAATAACGGGTATCCTCATAAGGAGAGAGAGATTTGGAGACAAAGGGAGAGGAAACACACAGAGAAGTCCCTGTAAAGATGGAGGCAGAGATTGGACTTACGATGCCACAAGCCAAGTAACACCAAGGATTTCTGGGAACTACAGAAGCCAGGGCAGAGGCAGGAAATACATTCTCCCCATAGCCCCCAGAAGAAACCAACCCTGTGGGCACCTTGATTTTGGACTTCTAGCTTCCAGGCCTGTGAAAGAATACATTTCCCCTGTGTTTTTTTTTTTTTTTGGTGGTACACGGGCCTCTCACTGCTGTGGCCTCTCCCGTTGCGGAGCACAGGCTCCGGACGCGCAGGCTCAGCGGCTATGGCTCACGGGCCCAGCCGCTCCGCGGCATGTGGGATCCTCCCGGACTGGGGCACGAACCCGCATTCCCTGCATTGGCAGGCAGACTCTCAACCACTGCGCCACCAGGGAAGCCCTTCCCCTGTTTTAAGCCTCCCAGTTTGTGGTACTTTGTTACAGCATTCCTAGGAAACTAATACACACTCTTTAAAGTTTAAGGTAGTATCCTTGATAAGAACCAGCAGAAAATAACTCCAGATAGACCTATAAGAAAATGGGCATTTCATCACTCTCACTGTGATGGTTCAGAATGGGCAAGTCCTGAACTAATTAACTGGAAATTCTAGGCTCCAGATTTCAGGTAGCGGGAGTCATGGAGAGAAGTAGGACACCGGAGACCTGGCTCGTGGGAAAGTTTCTGTGCCTGGTATTTCACACTCTCAGATCAAATGCTGTTTAAAGGAGGAATGATAAATATTAATGTAGCACCTGCTCCAATTCCTTTCAAGTAGCAGGAGCTGACAGAGTGTGATGTATGCAGTGAGACCCTGCGGAAGCGGCCCCTGACACTCCTGCAGGCTTAACGCAGCGATCCTTCCCAAACCAGACCTGGTGGCTTTGCTAATTGGCCCTCTGAGGTGACCTGTCACACACCAGCACAAGGGCCCTAGACAACCAGAGGGCTGGCAGCACAGCGGTTCCATCCCCAGCCTCTTCGGTAGGCTGGTGGGGAAGGGTGCTGCTGACCACATTTCCCTTTTCCATCCAAGTTCCTGGAGATTTGCTGGTGGAAAGTCAGCTGCTTCCTCTGGAAGTGGAGCAGCCATGTTTCCTTAGCAAGTTTCCCTGAGGTGGAATTTGCCTCGCTTGCCACCACTCCCAGCTGTTGCAGGGGCCACGCACCCCCATGAAGCTGGCAGGAACGTTTGAGGGGGATATACCTTCCCCATGCATTGAGTCATTCATGGGGGCACCAGGGCCTGAGAATCGTGCATAGGAATGAACTGAAATCAAGCAGCCTGCAGTAAGTACCTGAACCTGTGTCTGGGCCTGCCTCTAGCCATCTGAAGTATTTAGAAATTGCTGAGTAGCCCTCAGTGACAAGCTTCATGGCAAAAAGAGCATCTCCAAGTGAAAAATTTAAGCTATAATTTATAGAGGATTCTAGGTGTGTCAGCTTACATGGAGTGATTTAAAAATTCATTAAATTCTAGCAACCCTAAGATGGAGCAACTATTATTATCCTCATTGTACATATAAAGTAAGAAAAATCTATAAGAGCAGGGACGATTTCTGTTTTTCCCAACAATGTATACCCAGAGAGTAGTGCAATATCTAACACAAATGTATACTCAGTAAATATTTGAAGGAACAAATAAAAAGGAAAATGAGTGGATGAAAGTATTTTGCTGATTGAAAAGTTCTGCATTCACTATAACCTTTCTATTTTCAGGAAGTAGGCAGAGAACGACAAAACTCTTGTTTTCACCTTACAGACGTGGAGCTGGAACTTGCATTTTCCAATGGCTCCACTTCATTTTTCTGATATGGCAAAGTAAGGTAGGGGTCTGTCAACCTTAGTTTCTGCTATTACTCCTTATGTTCTTGTTTTTAAATTTATTTATTTATTTATTTATGGCTGCGTTGGGTCTTTGTTGCTGCATCCAGGCTTTTGTCTAGCTGCGGCAAGCGGGGCTACTCTTTGTTGCGGTGCGCGAGCTTCTCATTGTGGTGGCTTACCTTGTTGCGGAGCATGGGCTCTAGGCATGCGGCTTCAGTAGTTGTGGCACGCGGGCTCAGTAGTTGTGGCTTATGGTCTCTTGGGTGCAGGCTCAGTGCCTGTGGTGCACAGGCTTAGTTGCTCTGCAGCATGTGGGATCTTCTTGGACCAGGGCTTGAACCCACGTCCCCTGCATTGGCAGGTGGATTCTTAACCACTGTGCCACCAGGGAAACCCTGTTCTTGTTTTTATAGGCATAAGTTGAGACACAAGACAAATGTTGCTGATTGCCAAAGAACAGGCCAAGAATGACAGGAAAAATTCCAAAGTTTCTACTTATATCCTTCAAATAAACTGTAAGCATGCTGAAATATCTTTTTAACTTGGTGAAGGGTAGCTGCTCCCATTTGAACAGTTAAGCTTTGAGCTGAGAACCCAGCACCACAAGTATCATTTTATTTCTGGAACTAGAAATCCTGAGGTGAATCCTAAAATACAATCTAGAAATATTTCTTTTATTCTGTCCTTGGTGATGCAGGAACTATTCTTTGTTTTGACATATTCAAATGAGTCAAACATTCTGGGGAATAAATTCCTGTTCAGTATTTTGGGAAAAGAATAATAGATATAGGTATAAACATACCTATAGCTATAGATATAAATATAGCTTGAGAATTGCCTCTGTCTATTTCACATTGTCCACAGGCAGGATGGGGAATTCTCAACTCATCTTATAGGGAGCATCTCCCGTAGCCACATATAAAAGGCCAAAATTGTGTATAACCTGGAGGCAACCAGATACCAAGAAGTCAAACATGGTCTGTGTATATCTGCCAAACATTATAATGAAGGGCCCAGAAATGGTAAAGACCTATTGGGTACCCCAAAGATTAATTTGGCTCTATTACCACCTATTATCCTTCTGGGGAAAGAGCATAATTAACTGATTTCTTCATTTTCTGGAACAGAGATCCATCTCTTGAAAGATGCTATTTGGGTCCATTACAAAGTTGTGAAACTCACTCTCTGGGGTGGGCTCCCCAAATTCTAGCTAGTCCTTTTATTTATGCATCTGATCCTCCAGACTCTTGTCATATTCCCTTTAGCTTCTGTTCCAAAGCATCACCAAGCTCCTATTTCTCTTAATGGTGGTAACATTTCCTTTGTCTTCCTGATGTCAATTTGGAGCTCTTAAATCATTATATCAATAGTTAATTCCTCTTTCTCTTTATCTACAATGTCTGATCCGCTACCAAGATTGATGGATTTGGCTTTATATTTTCTCTTGATTCTCTTCTTTTTGTTCTCACTCCATCCCTACCCTTTCATTCTCTTAGAATGTTTTCACTCCCCATCTATAGCTATTGAAAATAAAGACATCTTTTCAGAGAAATCTGAGAAGGCTTCAACTTTAAGAATCTTTTCTGAAAGTGCGTCTTGCCCAATAAATTTGATAGTGCCTTATCCTGAAATTCTACAGCACATGTATTTCTCATTGCACATGTATTCTCCATTGTACCATAGTTGTCTGTACCCTGTGTTATTCTTTTCATTGGAATATAAGAAATGTCAGTCTCGGTTCCATCCCTTGAGGGCTGGCAGTATACTGCACCTATTAGCTTTGCACCTAATACAGTCTGATAGAGAAAGTTGAGTGTTCCGAGTCAGACTGCCTAGATTGGAATCCCAGCTTAGACATTTCGAACCTCAGTTCGTTTATCTAACAAAGAACAATAACTATCTTTGAGGTGTGTATTTTAACACAAAGCTTGTATCAGTGTTGTCTGGCATATAGTAAATGTTTAGTCATTTAATTCATTCAGCTGAATTTACTGAGCCAGGTATTCTGTTACAGATATTGTTTTTGGCTCTAAGGATCCACAGTGGTGAACAAGACAGACAAGTGCCTTGCTTCCGTAGGGTGTAGATCCTAGTGGGAAGAGACAGAGAGGGCTGATGTTAATCTGTTATAAAATAGTACGGCTGTGCCAGTTGTTTTCAGCTAGTTTCCATTCTGATTTGTAGGTTCCCATGCCATAGTCATTTTTTTTTTTTTTTTTTTTGCGGTACGCGGGCCTCTCACTGTTGTGGCCTCTCCCGTTGCGGAGCACAGTCTCCAGACTCGCAGGCTCAGTGGCCATGGCTCACGGGCCCAGCCGCTCCGCGGTATGTGGGATCCTCCCGGACCGGGGCACAAACCCGTGTCCCCTGCATCGGCAGGTGGGCTCCCAACCATTGCGCCACCAAGGAAGCCCCCATAGTCATTTTTAAAGATCATGAATGCAGTTCTGGATACAGATAACTTCATAAAGATGTTGAAATGGAACTTTTTGGATGAAGCACCATGCCAATAAATACCATACTCCAAAGTGACATGCAAGTCATTATATATATGTATACATTTCAAAAGTGGTATTGAAATCTACTTCCATATCTATTAAAATCCTCACCTGCAATGAGCATAACTAAAAGTCAACAGTTGAAGATAAAAGCAGAGGATTTTTGTTGAGAGCATTGGGGATTCTCTGAGTGTCCCTCCTTCCCTAAGGATGGAAAGGATAGGCTTACTTCCTTCTTCATATTAAGAGAGAGATACTTTAAGGACACCAGTCAGGGTTTAACGTGATACTTCTTCAGTTTGGGAAACACAGTACCCTTGAGTCTGAGTCCTTCTAGAAAATCCAACAAGTGAAAAGTTGGCTAGCTGCTTTGATAGTGGATTGAAGGGACATTGAGTGGCCTGTAGTCCTTGAATTTGTTGAAGAACATAGTATATAAATATGCTCCATGGAAAAATTGTGCATGAAAACATGGGGGGAGGGGCTGATGATTTAACTTCTGTCTAGAAGGGCTGCAGGGAATATTGAAGAGACCTCAGAAGAAAGAACTTGAAGTACCAATAGATACTTACGTTCAAAGAAGGAGTAAGTGGCCAGGTGCAATAGAAATGCATTCATACTCCTCAGTAATGAAGATCAGCTGGTTAGGTACTTATTAGAGTATCCATTTATACTTACATAAGTAAACAAGATACCTTGAGAGAGTGGTAAGAGCCATGGAGAAGATAAATGAGGATAATTTAATAGAGATTGACAAGGGTGAGGCAGAAGTAACTTGAAAGTGGATGCCCAGGGATGACCTCTCAGAGCAGGTAATTGTAGTCTGGCAGGAAGTAGCCAGGTTGGTAATGTTCTTGAATATCAAGAAGGTTCTGCAGGAAAGGGAATAGCAAGCTCCAGGGCTGTTGGGTGGGAATGAGGTTGACATGTTTTAGGAACTCGAAGAAAGCCAGTGTGCAGATGGTCAGTAAGTGGGGGTGATGAACAAATACTGAGTGTCATCAGAGAGGACTCTACGGGCAGTTCGAGCAGGGCCTTGCAGGGCATAGTGAGGTGTTTGGGTTTTATTTTCAGTAGAAAAGGAAGCTTACTAGAGAGTTTTGAGCAGGAAGTGGCATGAAGTGATTTACTTTTACTTCTGAGTAAAGTAACAGAAAACTGCAAAGTACAGAGATAATGGAGTATCAGAAACCTCCTCCTCAAGGACATCAGACTTGAAATAGAGCTGAAGCATTTGGGTTGGATTTGGAGAAGCTGGGAAGAATGGGTGGAAGGTGGGTGGAAGAGCATATACAGGTACAGAGGCAGGGAAGTACATGACATAAGGCACAATTCCCCTACAGCACAAACAAAAACCAGGAGATTGGGATTTTAAGCTACAAATTGGTTGCTGGGATGGATTAGTACTGGAGGAGGTACCTAGATGTAGGGTGCGAGCAAACCAAGCTAACTGTCCAAATGTGACAGGTATGCAAAGGGACCAGATGAAGGGGTAGATTACAGGAGTGAGGGAGCATCATACCAGTCAGGAAGAAAGGTTCCAAAGGAGGGTCGGCTGTAGGGCCTGAAAAGAGTGTCTCACTGGCTGAGATGTGCTAACAGGTTCTATGTTGCCTGTGGCCACGGAGAGAGAGGAAGCTATTAACAGTAATGGAGCAAATCAAAGCTATACTTACCTGACTGTGGTCAATTGTCCTTACTTTTCTCTTGGCAGTCCCTTGCTTAGAGCTCCTAAAATCTAAATGAATCACTATACAGCAACTTCATGGCGTTTGTCTGAGTTCTATTTTTCCATTTTGTGTGATTATTTGACTAGCATCTGGATCCACAAGCAGAAATTCAGCTCAGTAAAACTGAAGACTTTTCCTGATTTTACTCAATAATCTATCCCCAGCATAATGCCAATCATCACGTAATGGTTATTCAAATATTGACTGAATGAGTGAATACTGCCTCACCTCCTAAGCATTTCATGAGTTTATGTCTTGCCTCTCCCAAATCCAATCAACTAAATCCAAACAGACTAGTACCCTTCTAGCTTGTGAATACACTTTAATTTCTTTCTTTATATATACAAGAAGATTTGATTGGCACTTATTATGGGTTACCCACTGTGAAAGATGCTTAATACAATGGTGCACAGGACAGACCTGCCCCCTATTAACATTTAGTGCAGAATATTAAATAATTATGCACAAGGATATTATATTACAATTAACATACATGCTAAAGAGGAGAAATAGAGGTTGCTGTGAATAGCCATGAATATGAAGCCCATTCTCTACCCTCAGAGAAGAAAAATATAATCTTGAAGGAAAAAAGGAACCATAAGTTTAGTTTTGATCTGTAAATCTGTGTGGTACCTAGAACAGGCCCATACATAGTAGTAAATGCCTGTCGGAGTGAAAAATCAAAGCTGACGTACTGACTAATACACACCAACTATGATAATCAGTGTGTTCTGTCAACACAGCACAGATATCACGAAGTGCTTATTCTTGTTGTCACATGGGTATGGTGGTCAGGGAATTACTGAGGAGACTCTCTGTTGGGTAGGATGTTAGACATTTATTTTCCATCTGTCTACGCACACATAGATATTGGCTGTTTGCCTCTGGCAGAAATCAGATTGATCAGTACACAAGTACTGAAATTAAATGTTTACAGAGGATATCTCTGGTGATTATTAAAAGATTAGAGTCTCCTTAGAGGTTTTAAGTTGGACCAGATGGTCATCTATATCAAAGCACTAAAGAAATTCAGGGGGAAAAAAGAAAATTTAGAAACGTAAGCAGATAATGGTAGGGAAATTGAAAGACCGGGGTGAGGATGGCAGAATTTGCTGAGTCCAGGGGAAAATCATTTTCTTGCTTAGCTGCCCCTGAAACCATATTGTTTATGGATACAAGTTGCCTCTGCTTGCAGTTGCTGTTCCTTCTAGCTGGAATCCTTTGCTCTGACTCTTTCCCTAGTTGTCATGTTTATGTCTTTGAGATCCCAACCCAAGAGACTTTCCTTGAAGACCCTTTATATATTGGACCCTCCCCAGGTACTTTCCCATTGCCTTATTTTGTCCTTCATAACATCACAGGGTGCATTTATCTTGTTGATTTGTGTACTTTTAAAGAACCCGTCTCCCCTATTAAAATGTTTCATGAGGACAGGTATTCTGTTCTGTGTTGTTTGCTTCTTTAAACTGAAAAGCAATTAGGGAGGTCAAGAGCATTACATAAATATTTATGAAGAGATGAATGAATGTTGATTGACTATGGGGGGGATTATAAAGATGTCATTTTACGTTGGTGAGAACCACTTGAATTTTTTAGGCTTATAGAGAAGGAAACTCTAACTTTTTTCCTTATCTATTTCTTTATTTAACTACTTCTAATAGAAGGGTTTTTGTGTATGTGTGTGCCTCACTGTACTTCTATTTTCTTTTTTCCTCTGGGCTTTGTTGAGATATACCTAATATATAAAAATTGTGTATATTTAACATATACAACATGATTTTTTTTTGTTTATGAAGTTGTATAGTTTTATTTATTATTTTTTAACTGAAGTATAGTTGATGTACACAGTTGTGCTAATTACTGCTGTACAGCAAAGTGACTCAGTCATATATATATATATTATATGTATATTCTTTTTTTGTATATTCTTTTTCATATTCTTTTCCATGATGGTTTATCAGATATTGAATATAGTTTTCTGTGCTATACAGTAGGACCTTGTTGTTTATCCATTCTCTATGTAACAGTCTGCATCTGCTAATCCCGAACTCCCAGTTCATCCCTCCCCCTTGGCAACCGCCAGTCTATTCTCTATGTCTGTGTTTCTGTTTCATAGATAGGTTCATTTGTGTCGTATTTTAGATTCCACATGTAAGTGATAGTGTATGGTATTTGTCTTTCTCTTTCTGACTTCACTTAGTATGATAATCTCTAGTAACATGATGTTTTGATATATGTGTACATTATGAAATTATTACCACAGTCAAGCTAATTAACATATCCATCACCTCACATAGTTACAATTTTGTGTGTGTGTGTGTGCTGAGAACACTTAAGATCAACTCTCTTAGCAAATTTCAAGTATACAATACAGTATTATTAAATATATTCACCATGCTATACATGACATCTCCAGAATATTTTTACCCTGAATAACTGGAGTTTTTTTTTCCTAATTGAACTCCTCCAGTGCTTAAACTGAAGCTTACTACCTATTGTTCAGTCCTCTGATAAGAATGGCCTCATATAGATAATCAACTTCTTACCTTGCCTTCTGTAAACAGTCCATCTCCCCATCCCTCCCTTATGATGAGGTAGAAAGAGCACTGGACTGTGTTTCAGAAAAAAAAAATGTTACTTTGCCATTGAGATTTTGGTCACAAAATCCCTCCTCTCAGATTTGTCATTTGTGAAATGAAAGAGTTGGACTAGATGATAATGTACAGTGTTTTCTAAGTTTAAGATGCTATGATTCATAGGTATTATATTTAAGTCTTTTATTCCTGCCTCCAACTGATCTTTTTAAAGGTCAGAATTGGACAACAGATGCTGAAGAAAGGTTTTGGCCAAAGCTCAAGTTGATTGGGAAGGTACTGTCAGTGTTTACATAGGTCTTGGTCTTGCTGAGCTAATTGTAAGAGGAGCCCCAAATTCTCTACATCATATGGGAACCTTAATTATTAAAATTTGCTCATCTCCATTGAGATGTTTCTGGAAACCCAGACATAGTTCTCAGAATTTTTACAAGAAGCCATGAATTTGGCCAAAGAGGAAATGCCAAGGACTGACTTTTTCAGAAAAAGATAACTTTCTAAAAATGAATAAATCAAGAACTTTCATGGTTTTTACCAGAATCCAACTTCTACCAGAAATCTTTCTCTTTTTAACAAAACATTTTGCCATTGATTTAGATGGCCGAGAGAAGCAGGAAGGACACCTGTGAAGACAGAGTGTATAGGAGTTAAGAACTTGAAATCTGGACTTAGATCAGTGTTTAGACCACTTACATCATCTGTCATTTAACCTCCCTGAGTCTCATGTTCCTCATCTGTAAAATGTGGATGACAGTAGTACTGTTATCATAGCTCTACTTGGCTTTTAAGTGAGGTAGTATGTGAAAACCTTGCCTGGCTCATTGTAAAATGCTCCATAAACATTAGCCATGACTCTCTTACTATAATACCTGTAATACTCAACAAATATTTGTAAGCAGCATGAGTAATAAGATTCCCAATTCCCTTCTCACCTTCACACACATGTTGCTTGTTTAAACTATAAGCCCTTTAAGAGCAAGGTACACTTGGCAATGTAGCAGTACACCAGCAACTTCCAACATGTTATGAATGACTTTAAAATACGGAAGAGAGAAAACTTGTTGTTAGTGGAATTCCCTCACCCAGTCTATTTCCTCAAATTGTCCTCTTCACTTCCTGCATCAGAATGTATTTATTCATTGTATTCAACTCATGCTGAATAAAATGTGGACTTACTATTTTTTACCGAGTTCACTGGAGGATACAGTCAAAATATAAGGTCCCATATCTACCCTCAAAGAGTCTACAGTACAGTGGTTTAGAGCACAGCCTTCAAATTATACAGACTTCGTTTGAAATTCTGGCTTCCTTGTCTCTTAGCTACATGGTCATGGGAAAATTATTTATGAACTTTGAACCTCAATTTTCTTGTGTGTAAAATGCAAAACCCTCCTTTTAGGTTTTCTATGAGTGTAATTCATGTAGTGAATATAACATAATCTAAAACACTAAGAATTCCTAACACATAAAAAAATACCAATAAATGGCTGTTATTATTATCAGTAAAAATGTAGTGTACAATTTTAAAACACCCCATTTTTGATCATCTCATATATAAAATTATTGACATTTCTACCCCCTTATTGAGTTAGTCTGGGCTTAAAGGCAGGTCAATAATAACAACAGACAACAGATCCTTCAAATATCAGAGATTTAAAACAACAAAATACTATTTCTTGTTGATCCAAAGTCTTCTGTGGTTCCAAAGAACTCCTCAGGTCAGCCGTCCTCTGTACAGTCACTCAGATACACAAGTTGCAATTCATTTCTCCACCAGCTCAACACAAGAGGTATCTGTGGGTCCAGAGTGTGAAATGAGTATCAGGGAGCTCTAGTACTATCTTCCACAACCTTCCCCTCTTCAGTAGACTCTTAGGTGTTCATATTAAACACTTCATGGAAAAATCAGAGAAAATACTGGTTCTTAGAGAAAGAGAAAAAATAAAATGGAACGAAGGGACATTTGCAGGGATGTTTTATCGTTCGTGCTAGCGTCAATCCATTGTTTTCTAGCTGTCCAGAGGGCTTGGCTGAGAAAGCTAACCTTGCTTATTAGGAAAAGTGTCTTCATCGTTTCACAGTGTCTTCCATAGGCACAGAACGCAGGAGTAGTGACATACATACTACACTTTTTCCATTCCTGGCTTAAGTAAACATCTTGAATCCACTCTTATGCAGATACTGTTTTATGTTTAATAAATAATGTCAAGGATACCTCAAACAGTAATACAATAAATAAAAAAATAACAAAAACTTTATATATCATAAAACATCAAACTTTTTTCAATGCTGTTTCATGTTTCTACTCCCTGTTAAATTTTAAAACATATTTCAGATGTGATATCATTTTACTACTAAATATTTCAGGACACATTTCTGAGAAAGTTATGCCAACATTACCACCGTGCCATTGTTACATAGAAAGATAACAATAAGTTACTAATATCATCTAATTCCCAGTCAACGTTCAAATTTCTCTAATTATCCCAAAAATGTTCTTTTATAGTTACTTTTAAAAATCAAACTATAAAACCAGGACCAGTTATAACATTCGGTTGTTATGGGTCTTTGGTCTCTTTTATGCTGTAAGCCCTCATTCCATTTTTTTTTTTTTTTGTGATTAGGAACAATTTTTTCTTGTTATTGGCCATTTAATTTATTTATTTAACAACTTTATTGGAGTATAATTGGTTCACAATGTAGTTTTAACTTCTGCTGAATAACAAAGTGAATCAGCTATACATATACATATATCCCCATATCTCCTCCCTCTTGATTCTTCCTCCCACCCTCCCTGTCCCACTCCTCTAGGTGGTCGCAAAGCACCGAGCTGATCTCCCTGTGCTATGTGGCTGCTTCCCACTAGCTATCTATTTTACATTCGGTAGTGTATATATGTCCATGCCACTCTCTCACTACGACCCACCTTACCCTTCCCCCTCCCCCTCCCCGTGTCCTCAAGTCCATTCTATGTCTGCATCTTTATTCCTGTCCTGCCCCTAGGTTCGTCAGAACCATTTTCTTTTTTTTTTAGATTCTATATATATGTGTTAGCATATGGTATTTGTTTTTCTCTTTCTGACTTACTTCACCGGTATGACAGCCTCTAGGTCCATCCACCTCACTACAAATAACTCAATTTCGTTTCCTTTTATGGCTGAGTAATATTCCATTGTATATATGTGCCACATCTTCTTTATCCATTCATCTGTCGATAGACACCTAGGTTGCTTCCACGTCCTGGCTACGGTAAATAGAGTTGCAATGAACATTGTGGTACATGACTCTTTTTGAATGATGGTTTTCTTAGGGTATATACCCAGTAGTGGGGTTGCTGGGTGCCCATGGTAGTTCTATTCTTAGGTATTTAAGGAACCTCCATACTGTTCTCCATAGTGGCTGTATCAGTTTACATTCCCACCAACAGTGCAAGAGGGTTCCCTTTTCTCCACACCCTCTTCAGCATTTATTGTTTGTAGATTTTTTGATGTTGGCCATGCTAACCGGTGTGAAATGATACCTCACTGTAGTTTTGATTTGTATTTCTCTAGTGATTAGTGATGCTGAGCATCCTTTCATGTGTCTGTTGCCAATCTGTATATCTTCCTGGGAGAAATCTCGATTTAGGTCTTTTGCCCAGTTTTGGATTAGGTTGTTTCTTTTTTTGACATTGAGCTGCATGAGCTGCTTGTATATTTTGGAGATTAATCCTTTGTCAATTGCTTTGTTTGAAAATATTTTCTCCCAATCAAGGGTTGTCTTTTCGACTTGTTTATGGTTTACTTTGCTGTGCAAAATCTTTTATGTTTCATTAGGTCCCATTTGTTTAGTTTTGTTTTTATTTTCATTTCTCTAGGAGGTGGGTCAAAAAGGATCTTGCTGTGATTTATGTCATAGAGTGTTCTGCCTATGTCTTCCTCTAAGAGTTTTATAGTGTCTGGCCTTATATCTAGGTCTTTAATCCATTTTGAGTTTATTTTTGTGTATGGTGTTAGGGAATGTTCTAATTTCATTCTTTTACATGTAGCTGTCCAGTTTTCCCAGAACCACTTATTGAAGAGGCTGTCTTTTCTCCACTGTATGTTCTTGCCTCCTTTATGAAAGATAAGGTGACCATAGGTGCGTGGGTTTATCTCTGGGCTTTCTCTCCTGTTCCATTGATCTATATTTCTGTTTTTGTGCGACTACCATATTGTCTTGACTACTGTAGCTTTGTAGTATAGTCTGAAGTTAGGGAGCCTGATTCCACCAACTCCGTTTTTCTTTTTGAAGATTTCTTTGGCTATTCGGTGTCTTTTGTGTTTCCATGCAAATTGTGAAATTTTTTTGTTCTAGTTCTGTGAAAAACGCCAGTGGTAGTTTGATAGGGATTGCATTGAATCTGTAGATTGCTTAGGGTAGTAGTCATTTTCACAGTGTTGATTCTTCCAACCCAAGAACATGGTATATCTCTCCATCTTTTGTATCATCTTTAATTTCTTTCATCAGTGTCTTATAGTTTTCTGCATGCAGGTCTTTTGGCTCCTTAGGTTTATTCCTAGGTATTTTATTCTTTTTGTTGCAGTGGTAAATGGGAATGTTTCCTTAATTTCTCTTTCAGATTTCCCATCATTAGTGTATAGGAATGCAAGAGAGTTCTGTGCAGTAAGTTTGTATCTTGCTACTTTACCAGATTTATTGATTACCTCTAGTAGTTTTCTGGTAGCATCTTTAGGATTCTCTATGTATAGTATCATGTCATCTGCAAACAGTGACATCTTTACCTCCTCTTTTCCAATTTGGATTCCTTTTATTTCTTTTTCTACTCTGATTGCTGTGGCTGAAACTTCCAAAGCTATGTTGAATAATAGTGATGAGAGTGGGCAACCTTGTCTTGTTCCTTATCTTAGTGGAAATGATTTCAGTTCTTCACCATTGAGGACGATGTTGGCTGAGGGTTTGTCATATATGGCCTTTATTATGTTGAGGTAAGTTCCCTCTATGCTTACTTTCTGGAGGGTTTTTATCATAAATGGGTGTTGAATTTTGTGAAAGCTTTTTCTGCATCTATTGAGATGATTGTATGGTTTTTATCCTTCAATTTGTTAATATCACATTGTTTGATTTGTGTATATTGAAGAATCCTTGCATTCCTGGGATAAACCCCACTTGATCATGGTGTATGATCCTTTTAATGTGCTGTTGGATTCTGTTTGCTAGTATTTTGTTGAGGATTTTTGCATCTGTGTTCATCAGTAATATTGGTCTGTAGTTTTCTTTTTTTGTGATATCTTTCTCTGGTTTTGGTATCAGGGTGATGGTGGCCTCATTGAATGAGTTTGGGAGTGTTCCTCCTTCCACTATATTTTGGAAGAGTTTGAGAAGGATAGGTGTTAGCTCTTCTCTGAATGTTTCATAGAATTTGCCTGTGAAGCCATCTGGTCCTGTTCTTTTGTTTGATGGAAGATTTTTAATCACAGTTTCAATTTGAGTGCTTGTGATTGGTATTTTCATATTTTCTATTTCTTCCTGGTTCAGTCTCAGAAGGTTGTACTTTTCTAAGAATTTGTCCATTTCTTCCAGGTTGCCCATTTTAGTTGCATAGAGTTGCTTGTAATAATCCCTCACCATTCTTTGTATATCTGCAGGGTCAGTTGTTACTTCTCCTGTTTCATTTCCAATTCTATTGATTTGAGTCTTCTTGCTTTTTTTCTTGATAATCTGGCTAGTGGTTTATCAATTTTGTTTATCTTCTCAGAGAACCAGCTTTTAGTTTTACTGACCTTTACTATCATTTCCTTCATTTCCTTTTCATTTATTTCTAACCTGATCTTTATGATTTCCTTCCTTCTGCTAACTTTGGGGTTTTTTTGTTCATCTTTCTCTAATTTATGTAGGTGTAAAGTTAGGTTGTTTATTTGAGATGTTTCTTGTTTCTTGAGGTAGGATTGTATTGCTATAAACTTTTCCTCTTGGAACTGCTTTTGCTGCATCCCATACATTTTGGGTCTTTGTGTTTTCATTGTCATTTTTGGTAGGTATTTTTTGATTCCCTCTTTGATTTCTTCAGTGATCTCTTGGCTAGTTTGTAGTGTACTGTTTAGATTCCATGTGTTTGTATTTTTAACAGTTTTTTTCCTGTAATTGATATCTAGTCTCATAGCATTGTGGTCAGAAAAGATACTTGATACGATTTCAGTTTTCTTAAATTTACCAAGGCTTGATTTGTGACCCAAGATATGGAACATTCTCCAGGATAGATCATCAGCACTTGAAAAGAAAGTGTATGTTGTTGTCTTTTGATGAAATGTCCTCCTATAAATATCAATTAAATCTATCTGGTGTATTGTGTCACTTAAAGCTCGTGTTTCCTTATTTATTTTCATTTTTGATGATCTGTCCATTGGCGAAAATGAGGTGTTAAAGTCCCCTACTATTATTGTGTTACTGTTGAGTTCCCCTTTTATGCCTGTTAATATTTACCTTATGTATTGGGGTGCTCCTATGTTGGGTGTATAAATATTTACAATTGTTATATCTTTTTCTTGGATTGATCCCTTGATCATTATGTAGTGTCCTTCTTTGTCTCTTGTAATAGTCTGTATTGTAAAGTCTATTTTGTCTGATATGAGAATGAATACTCCAGCTTTCTTTGATTTCCATTTGCATGGAATATCTTTTTCCATCCCCTCACTTTCAGTCTGTATGTGTCCCTAGGTCTGAAGCGCGTCTCTTGTAGATGGCACATATACAGCTCTTGTTTTTGTATCTATTCAGCCAGTCTCTGTCTTTTGGTTGGAGCATTTAATCCATTTACCGTTAAGGTAGTTATCGATATGTGTGTTCGTATTACCATTTTCTTAATTGTTTTGGGTTTGTTATTGTAGATCTTTTCCTTCTCTTGTGTTTCCTGCCTAGAGTTGTTTCCTGCCTAGAGAAGTTCCATTAGCATTTGTTGTAAAGCTGGTTTGGTGGTGGTGAATTCTCTTACCTTTTGCTTGTCTGTAAAGGTTTTAATTTCTCTGTTGAATCTGAATGAGATCCTTGCTGGGTAGAGTAATCATGTTTGTAGGTTTTTTCCTTTCATCACTTTAAATATGTCCTGCCACACCCTTCTGGCTTGCAGAGTTTCTGCTGAAAGACCCACTGTTAACCTTATGGGGATTCCTTTGTATGTTATTTGTTGCTTTTCCCTTGCTGCTTTTAATACTTTTTCTTTGTATTTAATTTTTGATAATTTGATTAATATGTCTCTTGGTGTGTTTCTCCTTGGATTTATCCTGTATGGGACTCTCTGTGCTTCCTGGACTTGATTGACTATTTTCTTTCCCATATTGGGGAAGTTTTCAATCTCTTCATATATTTTCTCAGACCTTTCTTTTTCCATTCTTCTTCTGTGACCCCTATAATTTGAATGTTTGGTGTGTTTAATTTTGTCCCTGAGGTCTCTGAGACTGTCCTCAATTCTTTTAATTCTTTTTTCTTTATTCTGCTCTGTGGTACTTATTTCCACTGTTTTATCTTCCATGTCACTTATCTGTTCTTCTGCCTCAATTATTCTGCTGTTGATTCCTTCTAGGGAATTTTTAATTTCATTTATTGTGTTGTTCATCATTATTTGTTTGCTCTTTAGTTATTCTAGGTCCTTGTTAAACGTTTCTTTTATTTTCTCCATTCTATTTCAAGATTTTGGATCATCTTTACTATCATTACTCTGAATTCTTTTTCAGGTAGACTGCCTGTTTCCTCTTCATTTGTTTGGTCTGGTGGGTTTTCTTAGTGTGTTTGGGGTCTCCTTTCCACAGACTGCAGGTTTGTCTTTCCCATTGTTTTGCATGTCTGCCCCCAGTGGATAAAGTTGCTTCAGTGGCTTCTGTAGGCTCTCTGGTGGAGGGGACTGGGTACTGGTGCCTGTGTTCTGGTAGGTGGGAGTGGATCTTGTCTTTCTGGTGGGCAGGGGGGCATCCAGTGGTGTGTTTTGCGTTGCCTGTGAACTCAGTATGATTTTAGGCAGCCTGTCTGCTAATGGGTGGCTTTGTGTTCCTGTTTTGCTAGTTGTTTGGCATGGGGCCTCCAGCACTGGAGCTTGCTGGCCATTGGGTGGAGCTGGGTGTTAGTGTTGAGACAGAGATCTCTGGGAGAGCTCTCATCAGTTGATATTATGTGGGGCTGGGAAGTCTCTGGTGGTGCAATTTCCTGAACTTGTCTCTCCCACCTCAGAGGCTCAGGCCTGACACCTGATTGGAGTACGAAGACCCTGTGAGCCACATGGCTCAGAAGAAAAGGGAGAAATATAGAAGAAAAAGAAATTTTTAATAAAATAAAGTAATTAAAATAAAAAAATATTATAATAAAATTAAAAAGTAAAAAAAGAAGAGAGCAACGAAACCAATCAACAAATCCACCAATGATAACAAGCGTTAAAAACTGTGGTAAGATAAACATAAAAATCAGAAACAAATTAGTCGCAGACAGCAAACCCCAAGTCTACAGTTGCTTCCAAATTCCACCACCTCAATTTTGGGTTGATTCGTTGTCTGTTCAGGTATTCCACAGATACAGGGTACCTCAGGCTGATGGTGGGGATTTAATCTGCTGCTGCTGAGGCTGCTGGGAGAAATTTCCTTTTCTCTTCTTTGTTCCCACAGCTCCTGGGGTTCAGCTTTGGTTTTGGCCCCACCTCTGTGTGTAGGTCGCCCTAAGGTTTCTGTTCCCACTGAGACAGGGTTTAAAGCAGCAGCTGATGAGTGGTCTCTGGCTCACTCAGGCTGGGGGGAGGAAGGGGTAAGGTACTTTTTTTTTTTTTTTGCGGTACGCGGGCCTCTTCACTGTTGTGGCCTCTCCCGTTGCGGAGCACAGGCTCCGGACGCGCAGGCTCAGCGGCCATGGCTCACGGGCCCAGCCGCTCCGCGGCATGTGGGATCTTCCCGTACCGGGACACGAGCCCGTGTTCCCTGCATCGGCAGGCGGACTCTCAACCACTGCGCCACCAGGGAAGCCCTGGGTACTTTTAATTGGAATGCGGGGGGAGCCTGTGGCCGCAGAGGCCAGCATGACGTTGCAATAGCCTGAGGCACGCTGTGTGTTCTCCCGGGGAAGTTGTCCCTGGATCTCGGGACCCTGGCAGTGGCGGCCTGCTCAAGCTCCTGGGAGTGTGTGGATAGTGACCTGTTCTTGCACACAGACTTCTTGGTGGCTTCCGCAGCATCGTTAGCGGTTCATGTCTGTCTCTGGTGTCCAAGCAGCCACAGCTAGCGCCCATCTTTGGAGCTCATTTAGGCAGTTCTCTGCCTTCTGTGGGCAGACAGGGAAGGAATCCCCTCTCCTCACACACCCTGAAACAATGGTCTCTTGCCTCTTAGGCAGGTTCAGAGTTTTTCTGAGTCCCTCCCGGCTAGCTGTGGCACACTAGCCCCCTTCAGGCTGTGTTCACGCAGCCAACCCCAGTCCTCTCCCTGGGATCTGACCTCCGAAGCCCGAGCCTCAGCTCCCAGCCCCCACCTGCCCTGCTGGGTGAGCAGACAAGCCTCTTAGGCTGGTGAGTGCTGGTCGGCACTGATCCTCTGTGCGGGAATCTCTCCGCTTTGCCCTCTGCACCCCTGTTGCTGTGCTCTCCTCCATGTCTCCAAAGATCCCCCTCACCACCCCCGTCTCCGCCAGTGAAGGGGCTTCCTAGTGTGTGGAAACTTTTCCTGCTTCACTGCTCCCTCCCAGAGGTGTGGGTCCTGTCCCTATTCTTTTGTCTGTTTTTTCTTTTTTCTTTTGCACTAGCCAGGTACGTGGGGAGTTTCTTGCCTTTTGGGAAGTCTGAGGTCTTCTGCTAGCATTCGTTCAGTAGCTGTTCTGTAGGAGTTGTTCCACATGGAGATGTATTTTTGATGTATTTGTAGGGAGGAAGGTGATCTCCACGTCTTACTCCTTTGCCATCTGGAAGGTCCCCTCCATTCCATTTTTATGCCATTGATCTGTTGGAGAAATCATGTCACTTGTACTGTAGAATGTTGTACATTATGAATTTACCAGTTCCCTCATGGTTTGGCTTATCTTACTTTTCTTTTTCCTTTAAGCTTGTAGGTGGATAGAAAGACTTGATTAGATTCAGAATCTATTCATTTGTGGTGTGTCTCTTTTATTTTTACGTATTTTTGCTTCAGTTTTATATTTCAGGCATTTCTTTTAAAAGTTTCCCTAAGGACTTCTTACTTTGAATAATCGTCATGTAGTCTTCATTAAACTAATATTTCTGCTCTTAACAATTATAAATGTTAAACAAGATATATATGATAGTTACTTGAAAGCACAGAAGAATGATAAAACATTGGCAGAAATTTTAGGGAATAAAATGTTTGAAAAAAAGAAAATATGACAGTTTCAATCCACATTTAAATTATTTTTTTCCCTAGTTGTGAGAATGGCTAGAAATTGAAACAGGAATCCAGGAAAAGAGGAGAGTCACAGGGGGTGGAAGCTTCAACAATCTGCATACATATTTTCCCCCCAATATTAATATACTCCTAAAGTGTACATGCATGGGGTGAGGCTCCCAGAAAATTAAAAGCTGGAAGGCTAAAAAAAATTAGAATTTAACAGTTTTCTGGTGTTGGGAAGAGTTGGGGGTTCACTCCTTATCAAGCTTTAATAGCTTAGTGAACAGTTGGGGTTTTTGAGTAAAATCCCAATAGCATCATGCCTTAGGTATAAGAACCACATGACAGAACTAAGGTCTGTGCCCTAGGATTAAGGGAAAATCCAAAATAGACCTTCAGTGACCAATCTGCCATGGATAAAGGTGATTCATCATTTAACTATGTATCTGTGGGAACAAAACTCCACACTCTTCAGAGGAGCACAAATAATCCAGAGTATCTACAGTGTATCATTTATAATGTTCAGTGTCAAATACTACCAGACACAATAAAAGTCAACAAAATATAATTATAAGGAGAAATAGTCAATAGAAGCAAACCCACAGATTGCCTACTAATTCCAATACCTGGGCTAAGACATTAAAATAGCAATTAAAATATGTAAAAGGAATCCCTGTGAAAGTAAGACACGTCAATTTCAAAAGAGATATGAAAATTCTAAAAGCGAACCAAGCAAGCATCCTAGAACTAAAAAAACTAAACATGAAATTAAAGAATACAGTGATTGGGTTTAAATATAGATTATATAATAAAATGCAGAAGGAAGGGTCATTGAACTTGAAGGTAGGTCAATAGAAATTATTAAAATATATAAGGACCTATACAATTTAATAACAAAGAAAAAACAAATAACCCTATTAAAAAATAGGCAGAAGAACTAAATAGACATATTCCCAAAGAGGACATCAAAATAGCTAGTAGGCACATGAGAAGATGCTCAATTTTACTAATCCTCAGGGAAGTGCAAACAAAAACTACGATAAGATATCACCTCACACCTGCTAGAATGGCTATCGTCAAGAAGACAAGAGAGTACAGGTGCCGGTTAGGATACGGTGAAAAGGGAAACTTTATACACTGTCGGTGGGCATATAAATTAGTCCAACCACTATGGAAAAAAAATTAAAAATAGACCTACCATAGAATCTGGCAATTCCACTTCTGTGTATATACCCAAAGGAAATAAAAAACGATTTTTAAAGAATTAAAAAAAATATTTTATCATATTGGAGTATAGTTGATTAACAGTGTTGTGTTAGTTCTGGGTGTACAGCAAAGTGATTCAGTTACACATATACATGTAGCTATTCTTTTGCAAACTCTTTTCTCATTTAGGTTATTACAGAATATTGAGCAGAGTTCCCTGTGCTATGCAGTAGGTCCTTGTGGGTTATCTATTTTAAATATAGCAGTGTGTACATGTCAATCCCAAACTCCCAGTCTATCCCTACACCCCACCCTTCCCCTGGTAACCATAAGTTCGTTCTCTTAAGACTGTGAGTCTGTTTCTGTTTTGTAAATAAGTTCATTTTACAGATGTATCATTTTTTTAAAAAGATTCCGCATATAAGCGATATCATATGATACTTGTCTTTCTCTGTCTGACTTACTTGACTTAGTATGATAATCTCCAGGTCCATCCGCATTGCTGCAAATGGCATTATCTCATTCCTTTTAATGGCTGGGTAATGTTCCATTGTATATATGTATCACATCTTCTTTATCCATTCATCTGTCGATGGACATTTAGGTTGCTTCCATGTCTTGGCTACTGTAAACAGTGCTGCAACGATCATTGGAGTGAATGTATCCTTTCTTTTTTTAAAATTAATTTTTATTAGAGTATGGTTGATTTACAATGTTGTGGTACTTTCAGGTGTACAGCAAAGTGAATCAGTTATGCATATACATATCCACTCTTTTTAAGATTATTTTCCTATATAGGCCATTACAGAGTACTGAGTAGAGTTCCCTGTGCTATATAGTAGGTCCTTATTAGTTACCTATTTTATATACAGTAGTGTGTATATGTCAATCCCAATCCTCCAATTTAACCCTCCCCCTCCCCTTACCCCCCATAACCATAAGTTTGTTTTCTACATCTGTAACTCTATTCCTGTTCTGTAGGTAAGTTCATTTGTACCTTTTTAAAATCTTCCTCATATGAGCAATATCATGTGATACTTGTCTTTATCTGTCTGACTTACTTCACTCAGTATAACAATCTCTAGGTCCATCCATGTTGCTGCAAATGACATTATTTCATTCATTTTTATGGCTGGGTGATATTCCGTCGTATATATGTATCACATTTTCTTTATCCATTCATCTGTTGATGGACATTTAGGCTGTTTCCATGTCTTGACTATTGTGAATAGTGCTGCTATGAACATAGGGGTGCATGTATCTTTTTGAATTACAGTTTTGTCTGGATATATGCCCAGGAGTGGGATTGCTGGATCGTATGCTAATTCTATTTTCAGTTTTCTGAGGAGCTTCCATACTATTCTCCATAGTGGCTGCACCAACTTACATTCCCACCAACAGTGTCAGAGGGGTCCCTTTTCTCCACGCCCTCTCCAGCATTTGTTATTTGCAGACTTTTTAATGATGGCCATTCTAACCAGTGTGAGGTGGTACCTCATTGTAGTTTTGATTTGCATTTCTCTAATAATTAGTGATGTTGAGCATCTTTTCACATGCCTCTTGGCCATCTGTATGTCTTCTTTGGAGAAATATCTAGGTCTTCTGCCCATTTTTTGATTGGGTTGTTTGTTTTTATGATATTGAGCTGCATGGGCTGTTTTAAAACAGAATTTTGACAAGCTATATACACTGCTGTGTTTATCACAGCATTTTTAAAATAGCCAAGATATGGATCCAACCCAAATGCCTATCAGTGGATGACACACACAAAAAAGATGTGGCATATATTCAAAATGGAACATTATTCAGCTATGAAAAAGGAGGATATCCTGCCATTTTCAACAACATGGATGGGACTTGAGCACATTATGAAAGTGAGAGAGACAAGTACTGTATAGTACCACTTATATGTGGAATATAAAAAAATCAAATTTGTTAAAAACCAAACAAAGCCAGAGAGTAAAATGGTGGTTACCAGGGGATGAGGGAATAGGATAAGACTGATCATGCTTAAGGTTACAAATTTGTAATGAGTAATAAATAAGCCATAGAGATCTACTGTACAGTATCATGAATATAGGTAATATTGTACTAAAAGTTATGTAACATTAATAATGGAAATTATATTACAACTTATAAATGTGTCAGGTAACATGCTGTATGCCTTAAGGTTACACAATGTTACATCTCAAATTTATCTAGTAAATTAAAAAAAAATTTTCTTGAAGTGTCTGCTGATGTAAATGTAAAAATGGAACATCTAATTGGAATCAGTTTAGTAGTTTCTTACGAAGTTAAATACTCTGCTATGTTATGCCCAGCAATTTAACTTCTAGGCTAGTTATGTATCCAAGAGAAATGTAAGCATGTACCCACACACACATGTGCCTACACACAAAAAAACCTTCTGTGAGACTGCTTTTTTAGCAGCTTTATTCATAATAGCTAAATACCCCAAACAACCAAATTGCTTACCGAAAGGTGAATGGAGAAACAAATTGATATATTTATATAATACAGAACTTCTAAGAAAAAAAAAATCCAAACTGCTTATGTGGATGGATCTCAAAATAATTTTGTTGAATGAAAAATATCAGACAGAAAAGAATATGATTTCATTTATATAAAAACATATATAAAACAGGGAAAATAATCTAAAATGACAAATAATCTTAAGTAGCTGGGGAGATTAACTGTAAAGAATCACAAGGAAAATTTCTGGGGTGATGGAAATGTGTATCTTTACAGGAATATTACACAATTCTATATTTTTGTTAAAACTCATCAAATTTTATTCTTATAATCTTTTTATATCATGTAAATTATGTATCATTAAGGAAAAAGTATTGGAAAATTTGTCCTAAAATGATTATGTTATACTGGCTAATGTTAAGTTCAAGACTTTTTCCAACTTTACAATCTGACAATTTTTAAATCTCTAGCAATCTGAAATAGTAGTTGTAACCACTACTGCAGCTATAACAAATTAATGAAATTTGTTAATGGCTTAACAGGTTTATTATCTTAAAGTTCTGGAGTACAGAAATCAAACATAAGTCAACAGAGCTGCGTTCCACTGAGATACTCTAGGAGATAATCTGTTTTCTTGCCTTTTTTCAACTTTTAAAGACCACCTTCATTCTTTGGCTCATGGCCTCCTCCATCTTCCAAGACATCAATGTGGCTTCTCTCTCTGGCACTGACTCTTGATTCTGTTGTTTTATCTCCTTCTCTGATTCTTTTGCCTCACTTGTTACCTCATAAGGGTGCTTGTGATTACATTGGACTGACGTGGATAAACGACGATCATTTCCTCACTTCACGATCCTTAACTTAATCACATCTGCAAAGTCCTTTTGCTGTTTACTCACAGGTCCTGGAGATCAGGGCATGGACATCTTTAGGGTCCATTATTCTGACTACTATAGTGGTACACCGAACACCTAAAACACCCACTCTTCACCCAGATTCATTGATTGTCAGCAATCTTTGTCACTCTTTCTCTCCCTGTCTCTCCTTCTCCCTCACCCTTTGTCTCTCTCGGTCTCTCTTTTCTCTCATTGCAACTTCAGCATTATGGAAGAAATAATTTTAAAAAAGGCATAAATAACTCAAGATATGTAGATAAATCTGGATTTTCTGTTATCATTTATGATGGCTTTTAGTTTATATCATAATCTTTCCGGGGGTGTGTAACATGATGCTTATTCAAATTTTTATTATTTTATAAAATGGTACTACTTTTGGAAAATGGGACCAGGATGCCATAAGATCAAAGTAATGGCAGTAGATCTCCAGCTCAGAGAGAGAACTGAATTTATATGTTAATTCATCTTTTTAATTCATTTAAAACAATTGAGCACTGCTATGTGTGTTTATAGTGGTTTTATGCAAATAATCAATTAAGGGGAGTTAAGATGGGCTAGTATATAATGTGTTGTTGAATACCTACTGTGTACAACACTGAGCTGAGTGCTGGAGATAACAGCAGTGGGTGATGCAGGTGTGTTCCCTATGCTCATGAAGCCACAGCCCATAGTCTCCCAAAGTGACATCTTATGCAAGAAACTCCAGAAGACCATTTAAGAAAAATTTATCCAGTTTTTACAATGAAGGGGCCTTTCCCTAGAGACTTCATGGAGATAGGAGGAAATCCTGGTTATAGTAATATAAATGTGTCTTATGAGAGTTAATCTAATCCTTTTAAAAACATGTTATGATATGATGAATTTTGTACTTGAAATCTTGCAGGAAGACTACAGTGGTAAATGATTAGGAATGAAAAAATTATAGAGCAAATACCTCAGAAAACAGCTGAAAAAGAACACTGTTCACAACAGAGTAATCTCCTGGGATGACAGATGGGCAGTTAGTTTCCTGGGACATTCAGAGTCATATTAAAAAGCACAGAAAACAGAACAAAACATTGTGGAGAGTCAATCATCATTCTACAGCAAATGGATGCAATTCACTTTTTCAGTCTGATTCCAATTTCTATTCTAAATAACAACCAATTTAGTCTAGCTTTTTTTTTTTTTTTTTTTTTTTTTAGTATCTCTCTCCCAGTGCCCTGAACTGTTTTGAAAAAAATGTAAGAATTCTTATAATTCTTACCTTGTGATATTCAGGACAGGAGAGAATGTATTTAGAGGGAAATTGTGACCAGTGACTGATAGGAATAAGAATCTGACTTTGCTTACTTTGGTTCGATGTATGTGTGCCTGTGTATCACACACTGAAATTAAAATGGTGCATGCTGTTGAGAGGGAATAAATCCTAAATATAGCTGAAAAAAACTTTTAAATGCTCATAAGCTATGTTTATACGGGAAAATTATAGTATTTAAAAAGGTTTATAGTCAAATGCATTATCTAACAGGACAGTGTATTAGGATAGACAATGAAAATCAACTATAAAATCTCAGCGGTCAAACATAATAAAGCTTGTTTCTTTCTCATGCAAAGTGCACTGAGGGTCTGACTCTAGGACAGCTGTCCTCTATGAGGTGACTTTGAAATCCAGACCACTTGTGTTGCCTCCATCTCAATACATATTTCTTCAAGCATGGAAGACATGGGAACAGAGTGTCTCTTGCCCTGAAAGTGAAATGTTTTCATTCGAAAGGAGTGTCAGCTCTGCTCACAAGACATTAGCCAGACCTTGATCAGAACCTGTCACATGGCCCTTCCTGCTAAGAGTAGCAGTAAATGGCCAGAAAGAGGAGAATGGTGTATGGGCGAGCTCTAGAAATCCATACCGTGCATGATCGTCTTCCCCTACTAGAATGTAAATTCCATAAGGCAAGGATGTTTTCCTGTTCAGTTCACTGTTGCTGTATCCTCAAAGCCTAGAATAGTTCCTGGCATGTAACACATGCTCAATGTTCATTGAATGAATGCAGGAAAAAAATCACCTGGAGGTTATTTTCTCCACAGGGGGCTTTGGGTATTGCAGGCACTTGGACTTCCCGGGATGTGCCTCAGTAAATAAATTATACAATAATCATGCTGAATAGTGAGAAAGTTGGATTGGCCAGATCACAGGCTCTGATTAATCACTATGTTGGCCAGGGTCTAGGTTGCTTTCAGCTACAAAGTGACGAACTAATCAAGAAAAAAGAGATAAACAATTGGTGTTTAATATTCTCTTACATGATAAACATTCTGCAGAACAATGATCCTGGAGTGCTTTATGGCTCAATAATCATCAAAGACCCAGCACGTCCCGATCTTTCTACTCCATCATCCTCTATGTTCCGGTAAGGATCACATTAACAGTGACCATCACATCCTTATCCAGCAATGTTAAAGAAAGAATGAGGTGGGCTAGAAAGTTGTCTTCATACATCTCTCTCTTTTTATCAGAGTGGAACTTATTTTTCAGAAACTCCCCTGAAAGATTTTGCTCTATATCTTGGTGGCTACACCCACATTAAATGACATCACCTAGCTATGATGGAAGGGTCTGAGCTGGAGAGAAAAGTGTGAAGTCGTCACTCTACAGATGGCATTTAAAGTCAGGAGACTGGGTGAGATCCCCAAGGAACTGGATGTTGACTGAAAATGCAAATCATCAGAGTTCTTCAATATTAAGAATTCGGGGAAATGAGGTGCCACTTGGTAACTTGGGGCTAGTCGCTTAATCTTTCCGAGCCTCCATTCTTTCAACTTTAAAAGGAAGATGCTATTTAAATGGCCATATACTAAATAATCAACATGTAATTAAAGTTACCTAGGCTTTTCTTTGCAACGTAACATCAAGATTATGAGGCTGAAATTAAAAAAAAAAATGCATGTGCTGTACATTGTAATTTGGTGATAAATGTAAATTTCCTTTATAGCAAATATTGTATCTGTATAAATGGATAACTCTTTGTCCTGCTCAGTACCTTCAGTGGCTTCGGGCCACACTCGGAGTAGTTTCTCTCTCTCCCACCACCGTGGTGCTCAGCAGTGCCCCTGCCTGTCTGTATAACCTCATCCCATCCCTCTCTTCCCCTTGCTCTCTACTGACCAAGACCGCCTTAAATTCCCCTCAGCTTGACTAAACTTTTCACAGGCTTTTTCTTGAGTCTTGGGTGGGCTGGACCTCCTTTTTTTTTAGAGCGTTGTCTTTAGGAGACTTGTCATTTTAAATTCTTTCTCTGATCCTTTGACATGTAAATCTTTTTAAAAGCCTCTTGCCCACTTGGCAACCCAGGATTGTCTTTCTCATGGATGTTGAAGGCTGAGCTTCAGCAGACTAGCCTAGATGGTATTAATTTGGCAGTTGGTGACCGTTTCTTTCAATGCAGACGCACGAATGATACTAGCAAATGGCTGACGAGTGTGCAGGTGATTCCAGGCTGAAGCTTTCTTGCTGGGGACCTCGGGTCTAACTATTAAGAAAGCATTGTGTACAGTCGTCTGCACAGGTCTGCTCTTTGCTGCAGCAGAATGCTGGCTGAGATCTAGCCTTAAGCACTGGTTATTTCTAGTCCCAGGAAGTAGAGAAAGAAAACTATTCCAGGCCCCCAAAACACTTTTTCTGGAATAGCTAAATAACCCAGGTTAGAATTGCTCCACGTTTTCTCTTGTTACTTTACTTTTTTGGGACTTATCTGTATACATGGAGCTTAAGAAAATACCCAAGATGAGGCAGGCTAGACACATGGCTGTCATTTGGCTTTACAATGATTAGAGAAATGAATTGCTCCATGTGATAGATCACCACTGTTATATTCAGAGGCTGAAATCCAAAAGCAACTTCAATTGATTTAAGTCCCCAGGTTAACTCTTCTCTGTTCCCAGCTCTAGCGTCCTATGTACTGTCTTTTTCCACTGAGGTCAAGTAGAGAGTCAGGAACTTATCTAGGAAATATGATTAGTGGTGGCATCATTTGGAACAAAATCCTACTTCATTATTGGAAGCAGCTGTTGCTCCTAAGGTCTGGAGTTGGTGCATAATTGTTTCAACTCATTCCATTTGTCCTTTGAAGGCACAAGTGAAGAAATTTGATAAGAAATTTGTTCCCCAGGGGACACATGTATATTAGCCAAGAGAACATCGATGGAATGTCTTCATCTTTCACATCTTGGACATCTGATAATCTCAATGATATTCACAAAAATCTCCTGGAGTCGGAGGCTGCAGAAGACAAAATGATGTTTCCTGCAGAAAAAAAAAGCAGAGAATAGAGTAGTAACCTTAGCAGGAAGAAGAAACTGGAATATAGTAAATATCAGGGAGCAGAGACGAGAAAGTCAATATAACAGCTGCAGCTCTATCTTCCCTGAGCTGGTAGGCCTTGAAAGGGAGAAAACATGTTAAGTGGTGAGTGGCAAGGCAAACGGTGCCAGGGAAAAGAGTTTTCTCTTCTTTTTTAATTTTCTAGAAGGGGAGAGAGAGGAGGAGAAAATTATTTGAATCGCAAAAGTCTAACGGGTGATGCAGATTGAATATAGGTGGTATGAGGAGTTAAGAATCATAAACAGGACACTTTTTACTTTGTGCTAAAGTGCAAGAGAGAAAAATCCAAAATGATCATCAAACAGTACAAAGGAGTATTGCCCAAACCTTGGTTTTGTTATGGATGTAGCCCTCAGCATATCCCCTCCAGTTGTGCCCATGGGTCTAGGATAATGCAAATTAAAATAACACCACTTTGTAAATTTAAAATTTGTAATGTAGAAAGCAAGCGTCTTTGCAAAGTTTACTCATGTCTGATGTCCTCCAAACCACACAAGCGGGTGAATCAGTGACAGGAGCCACCCCTGATTCAGACAGACAGGTTTGCACAAACATCTTGCAAGTTACAAGATGATGCTAAAATCCCAAGCCCTTTCTCGCTAATTCCATGCCCTGCATACAACCTAATGATAAAACCACCTGCATCCATAACAGTTCCAGCAAGGAGAAGGGAATGTTATTTACACAAAGTTTATTAAACACAAACTTACTAAATGCCAGCTCTGTTCCTGGCACTGTTCCATGTGTTGGGAAATAGCAGTGAACACAGTCCCTGACCTCAAGGAGCATATATTCTAGTGGGGAGACACAAACAAATATACAGGCTCCCTGATATTAACAGATGTCGTAAAGAAAAAACAGAGTCAGGGAGATGATGTTGCCTGGGGAGAACTAGTGCTCCTTTATTTAGTGTCCTTAGGGGAAGTCTGTCTGATCAGATGACTTTGCTTGGAGATTTGAAGGAAGGGAGCAGACTACTGATGACTGATGGAAGACGTAACCAGGTTGAGGAAACAGCAAATGCAAAGACCCTGAGGTGGGAATGCATCTTCAGGGATTTATAGAATGGGCACGGTGGTTAGAAGAGAATAAGCAAGGAGACTGGGGTAAGATGAAGCCAGAGAGACACAGAAAGAAAAGGGTGGGAGAGGAGGTAAGGGAGGGAAGAAGAAAGAGAAGAGAGAGGCAGGATCATGATATAGGGACTTCTGAGCAGGATAAAAGCAGCCTTGTGATACACATGTCACGTTTAGATGTTCTCTCATCTTGCTATTTCAAATAGACCAAATAACAATCAGCTTTCTTGCCAGACCATACTAAACTTCAAAAATCTTCTAAAATTTATATATCAAATAGAGGAAAATGACATTCTTCACCTTTATGACCTTTCCAGCCTGTTTACAGAGGACTGTAACTGCATCTAGTGTCTGTGGGTCTGTTTGTTGCACAGATGTATTATTACTCAAATAACTGGGAGCAGAAAAATCAAAAGAAAGCCACTATCCATGCTGCCATTCAGGATCATCTTGCTTTGCAGAGCTTACGAGAGATTGGGACAAAAGCAGCATATTTGAAAATTCCCATATGAGTTCATTTCAATTCTACTTTAATGATGGGCCTTGCATCAACTTTTTAAATTGACATTTTTATTTAGATACTTGCAGATTGACATGCAGTTTTTAAAAAATACACAATAAATTTTATTTTATGAAAAGAAATTGGTGGTCATTTTGATTACTGTAATGAATTTAACAAATGAGTGTATTTAATTCTCTCCTGAAACACCACGAAAATGACAGTAAAGGGAGATTTTGGGGGGGATTCCACATTCCTGATTTCGTAATGTTGCCTTTTTAAAGTCTTTTTTTGTATCTTTTTTTCTCAGATTCCACGTACAAGTGATATCATATATTTGGCTTACTTCACTAGGTATGATATTCTCTACTCCATCCACATTGCTGCAAATGGCATTATCTCATCCTTTTTTATGACTAATATTCCATTGTATATATATACTACATCTTTATACATTCGTCTGTCAATGGACATTTAGGTTGCTTCCATGTCTTGGCCATTGTAAATAGTGCTGCTGTGACCATAGAGGTGCGTGTATTTTTTTGACTTATGGTTTTCTCTGGATATATGCCCACGAGTGGAATTGCAGGATCATATGGTAACTCTGTTTTTAGTTTTTAAAGGAACCTCCATACTGTTCTCTGTAGTGGCTATACCAATTTACGTTCCCACCAACAGTGTAGGAGGGTTTCTTTTTCTTCACACCCTCTCCAGCATTATTTGTAGACTTTTTGGTGATGGCCATTCTGACTGGAGTGAGGTGATACCTCATCGTAGTTTTGATTTGCATTTCTCTAATAATTAGCAATGTTGAGCATCTTTTCATGGGTCTGTTGGCCATCTGTATGTCTTCCTTGGAGAAATGTCTCTTTAGGTCTTCTGCCATTTTTTGATTGGGTTGTTTGTTTTCTTTTTTGATATTGAGTTGTATGAGTTGTTTGTATATTTTAGAAATTAAGTCCTTGTTGTTTGCATCATTTGCAAATATTTTCTCCCATCCCGTAGGTTGTCTTTTTCTTTTGTTGATGGTTTCCTTTGCTGTTCAAAAGCTTATAAGTTTGATAAGGTCCCATTTGTTTATTTTTGCTTTATTTCTATCACCTTGGGAGAAAACACACTATGATTTATGTCAGAGAATGTTTTACCTATGTTCTCTTCTAAGAGTTTTATGGTGTCTGTTTTATATTTAAGTCTTTAAAACATTTTGAGTTTATCTTTGTGTATGGTGTGAGGGAGTGTTCTAACTCTATTTATTTACATGTGGCTGTCCAGCTTTCCCAACACCACTTGCTGAAGAGACTGTCTTTTTTGCACTGTATATTTTTGCCTCCGTTGTCAAAGATTAATTGACCATAGGTGTGTGGGTTTATTTCTGGGCTCTCTGTTCTGACCCACTGATCTATATATCTGTTTTTGTGCTTTTACTTTCCCTTTCTGGTATTTCATTGATAGCGTAAAGGAATGCAACAGATTTCTGAATGTTAATCTTGTATCCTGCTACCTTGCTGAATTTATCAGGTCTAGTAGGTCTTGTGTGGAGTCTTTAGGGTTTTCTGTATATAGAATCAGGTTATCTACATGTAATGACAATTTTACCTCTTCCTGTCCAATTTGTATACCTTTTATTTCTTTTCCTTATATGATTGCTGTGGCTTGGGTATACCATGATTTAACTGTTGATCTGTTGAAGGATATATGGACTGATTATAGTTTGTGGCTATTATGAATAAAGCTGCATTCATGTTTACCTTTTCTGAAAATATAAGTTTTATTTCTCTTTATTTCTCTTGGATAAACCTAAAAGGTAAATATAGATTTACCTTTTCTGAAAATATAGGTTTTATTTCTTTTGGCATGCAATTGCTAGATCCTATGGTAGTTGTATGCTCTGTTTTATAAGAACCTAACAAACTGTTTTCCAGAGTGGTTGCACCATTTTACCTTCTACCAGCAGTGTATAAGTGACTGTTTCCCTATAGCCTTGTCAGCTTTTGGTATTGTCACTTTTTATTTTAATTTAGCCGTTCTGATAGCCGTACATTTATATCTCATTAGGGTTTGATATGCATGTCCCTGATAAGCTAACGTTGCTGCGCATCTTTTCATGTGCTTATTTGCCATCTCTATGTCCTCTTCAGTTAAATAGCTGTTCATTTCTTTTCCCCATTTTCTAATTGTATTGTATTGTTTTTGTTATTGTTACTTTTGTTGTTTTGGGTGGGGTGTTTCTTTTGTTTGTCTGTTTTGCTTTGTCTGTTTTTGTTTTTGTTTTACTATTGAGGCTTCCCAGATTTGGAGACTTGATGTACTTGGATCCTGCTTTCAGCTCTGACCATTGCCCCCACATCTCTGGTAGGGGCATGAAAGCCTTGGCCACAGAACAAAGCAGCTTCCTAGGCTAGGCTACTTGCTGTGACTGGTCCTTGTTTCCTGTCTCACCTGCCTACTCGGCTGTCTCTGGGAGGTGGAGGAGCATTTTGGGACGACAGGGGCAAGTTGGCTCCTCAGCCTGAGCTGCTGTATCTCTCTTGCTCATTCCTCTTGCCACTTGGGTATCTTTCGGCAAAAGAGGGAGTCTTGGACCAGGAAGAGAAAGAGAGTGCTTTCCCTTCATGCTTATTTTTGGTGAGACTCCTAAAGGATTCTTCATGCCATTTGTGTTAGGCTTGCCTGATGTTGTTAAGGGAATGTCTTCCACCCAGGGGAGGAATGAGCTTACATGAGCTGCCTTCGGTTGCTAAGTCAGGGACTGAGAAACACCAGGTCTATTCTATGTGGCTTTCAGCTGGGTGGGGGAGCCAGGAAGCCCTGCCACTGTGCTGTTTCTCCAGTCCTGAGGTCCCAAACCAGCTCACCTTCTTAACACTGTTCAGACTTCTACCTCTCTTGTCTCTTAATCCATTTTCAGGGTTTGTAGTTGTACTTAGTGGGGAGGAGCAGGGTAAAAGTGGGTCTATACTATCATGTCTGGACTGAAAGTTCCAATTTACTTTAAACAAAGAACACTTTATTTTGAAATAATTATGGATTCGCAGGAAGTTTCAAAGAAATATACGGGGCGTTTCTGTGACCCTTTACCGAATCTCCCCAATGTTAGCATCATGTATGACCATAGTACAATATCAAAGCCAGGAATTTGACCTTGGTACAAGTCATAGAGCTTATTCAGATTTTTATCAGTTACATATGCACTCCAGTGTGGTATGTGTATGTATAGCTCTATGCAGTTTTACTTCATGAGTAGCTTTATGTAACCACCACTATAATAGGTACTTAAGATACTTAACTTTACCATCAACATGAGACTGTCATTCTACCCCTTTTTGGACACAATCACCCGTCCTCCCCCATTAACTCTTGGCGATAACTAATCTGTTGTCTATCTCTATAATTGTGTTATTTCACAAATGTTATATAAATGGAATCATGACGTATATATATCCTTTTCAAGTTGGCTTTTTTCACTCACTATAATTTCTTGAGGTTCATTTAGGTAGTTTCTAGGTTTTCATCACAAATAAAGCTGGTACAAATATTTGTGTACAAGTTTCTGTGTGAAAATATATTTTCATTCCTTGGGGATATACATCCAAAAGTTAGGTTGTATGATACATTCATTTTTAGTTTTAAAAGGAACTTAAACAATTTTCCAGAGTGACTACCATTTCATCATCTCACCAGTAATGTATGACTGATTCAGTTTCTCTGCATCCTTGCTAGCATTTGGTATTATCACTATTTTTTATTTTAGTTTTTCTGACAGGTGTGCATTAACATACCACTTTAGTTTTAATTTGCATTTCTCTAATGACTAATAATAGTTGAACATTTCTTCATGTGTTTATTTGCCATCTGTATATCTTCTTCAGTGAAACATCTCTTCCTGTATTTTGCCTATTTTCTGAGGGGATTTTTTTTTTTTTTTTTTTTTGCGATACGCGGGCCCCTCCCTGTTGTGGCCTTTCCCGTTGCGGAGCACAGGCTCCGGATACGCAGGCTCAGCGGCCATGGCTCACGGGCCTAGCCGCTCCGCGGCATGTGGGATCTTCCTGGACCAGGGCACGAACCCGTGTCCCCTGCATCGGCAGGCAGACTCTCAACCGCTGCGCCACCAGGGAAGCCCTGAGGGGATTTTTTTAATGTTGGCTTTTGAGAGTTCTTTATATCTTCTAAATAAAAGAACTTTGTGAGATATATAATTAAAAATATTTTCTCCCGGTTTGTAATTTGCATTTTCTTGACAAGATCTTTCACAGAGCAAAAGGTTTCAATTTTGATTAGGTCCAATTTTTTGATTTTTTTCTTTATGGATTGTGCTTCTGGTGTCAAATCTAACTTTTTACTTTTAGATATAGAAGACTCTCTCTTACGCTTTTTTTCTGGAAGCTTCATAGTTTCATTTCTACATTTACATTTATGATCTATTTTGAGTTAACTCAAAATTTTGTATAAGGTATGATGTTTAGTTAAAAGTTTTTGTTTATTGGTTTTGTTTTGTCTATGGATGTCTAATTGCTCCAACATCATTATTGAAAAATGCAGTTATCCTCCTTTGAATTTCTTTTGCTAATTTGCTGATTTATTTTTAGTACTATTCTTCAACTGCGACTACAGATTATCCAGCCATTTGATGATTGCTCTGGACAGAATTTGATTGAGGCCCTTGATATTTTCTTTCCTTGCTTATAAATATTGGGATGTTGAAAGGGATTTAACCCTGGACTCTCACTGGATTTTTTTCTGTCTCAATCTAACAAACATTCCTGTCAGATTCTTGGTATTAAGCTATGTTCATGGTATTCAGAATATTTAATTTTGGGGCTCTCTTTATTCTTAATTTATATTCTTATGGATGTTGGGGCAAGTGACCTAAGCATTGTTTGCCTCTTCATATAATCTTTTAGTTCTGGTCCATGGTATGTGTGTGGGGGCGTTGGGGAGGGAAGTAAGAGGGAACTGTGTTCGACTATTTTTTTTTTTAACATCTTTATTGGAGTATAATTGCTTTACAATGGTGTGTTAGTTTCTGCTTTATAACAAAGTGAATCAGTTATACATATACATATGTCCCCATATCTCTTCCCTCTTGTGTCTCCCTCCCTGCCACCCTCCCTACCCACCCCTCTAGGTGGTCAAAAAGCACCGAGCTGATCTCCCTGTGCTATGCAGCTGCTTCCCACTAGCTATCTATTTTACGTTTGGTAGTGTATAGAAGTCCATGCCACTCTCTCACTTTGTCCCAGCTTACCCTTCCCCCTCCCCATATCCTCAAGTCCATTCTCTAGTAGGTCTGTGTCTTTATTCCTTTCTTGACCCTAGGTTCTTCATGACCCTTTTATCTTTTAGATTCCATATATATGTGTTAGCATACGGTATTTGTTTTTCTCTTTCTGACTTACTTCACTCTGTATGACAGCCTCTAGGTCCATCCACCTCACTACAAATAACTCAGTTTTGTTTCTTTTTATGCCTGAGTAATATTCCATTGTATATATGTGCCACATCTTCTTTATCCATTCATCTGTTGCTGGACACTTAGGCTGCTTCCATGCCCTAGCTATTGTAAATAGTGCTGCAGTGAACATTGTGGTACATGACTCTTTTTGAATGATGGTTTTCTCAGGGTATATGCCTAGTAGTGGGAATGCTAGATCATATGATAGATCTATTTTTAGCTTTTTAAAGAACCTCCATACTGTTCTCCATAGTGGCTGTATCAATTTACATTCCCACCAACAGTGCGAGAGGGTTCCCTTTTCTCCACACCCTCTCCAGCATTTATTGTTTGTAGATTCTTTCTTTTTTTTTTTTTTTGCGGTACGCGGGCCTCTCACTGTTGTGGCCTCTCCTGTTGCGGAGCACAGGCTCTGGACGCGCAGGCTCAACTGCCACGGCTCACGGGCATAGCCTCTCTGTGGCATGTGGGATCTTCCCGGACCGGGGCACGAACCCGTGTCCCCTGCATCGGTAGGCGGACTCTCAACCACTGTGCCAACAGGGAAGCCCCTGTTTGTAGATTTTTTGATGATGGCCATTCTGACTGGTGTGAGATGATATCTCATTGTAGCTTTGATTTGCCTTTCTCTAATGATTAATGATGTTGAGCATTCTTTCATGTGTTTGTTGGCAATCTGTATATCTTCTTTGGAGTAATGTCTATTTAGGTATTCTTCCCATGTTTGGATTGCATTGTTTGTTTTTTTTGATATTGAGCTGCATGAGCTGCTTGTGAATTTTGGAGATTAATCCTTTGTCAGCTGCTTCATTTGCAAATATTTTCTCCCATAGTGAGCATTGTATTTTCATCTTGTTTATGGTTTCCATTGCTGTGCAAAAGCTTTTAAGTTTCATTAGGTCCCATTTGTTTATTTTTGTTTGTATTTCCATTTCTCTAGGAGATGGGTCAAAAAGGATCTTGCTGTGATTTATGTCATAGAGTGTTCTGCCTGTTTACCTCTAAGAGTTTGACAGTGTCTGGCCTTACATCTAGGTCTTTAATCCATTTTAAGTTTATTTTTGTGTAGGTGTTAGGAAGTGTTCTAATAGCATTCTTTTACATGTAGCTGTACAGTTTTCCCAGAACCACTTATTGAAGAGCCTGTCTTTTCTCCACTGTGTATTCTTGCCTCCTTTATCAAAGATAAGGTGACCATATATGTGTGGGTTTATCTCTGGGCTTTCTCTCCTGTTCCATTGATCTATATTTCTGTTTTTGTGCCAGTACCATACTGTCTTGATTACTGTAGCTTTGTAGTATAGTCTGAAGTCAGGGAGCCTGATTCCTCCAGCTCCGTTTTTCATTCTCAAGGTTGCTTTGGCTATTCGGGGTGTTTTGTATTTCCATACAAATTGTGAAATTTTTTGTTCTAGTTCTGTGAGAAACGCCAGTGGTAGTTTGATAGAGATTGCATTGAATCTGTAGATTGCTTTGGGTAGTAGAGTCATTTTCACAGTGTTGATTCTTCCAATCCAAGAACATGGTATATCTCTCCATCTGTTTGTATCATCTTTCATTTCTTTCATCAGTGTCTTTAGTTTTCTGCATACAGGTCTTTTGTCTCCTTAGGTAGGTTTATTCCTAGGTATTTTATTCTTTTTGTTGCAATGGTAAATGGGAGTGTTTTCTTAATTTCACTTTCAGATTATTCATCATTAGTGTATAGGAATGCCAGAGTTTTATGTGCATTAATTTTGTATCCTGCTGCGTTACCAAATGCATTGATTACCTCTAGTAGTTTTCTGGTAGCATCCTTAGATTTCTGTATGTATATCATGTCATCTGCAAACAGTGACAGCTTTACTTCTTCTTTTCCGATATGGATTCCTTTTATTTCTTTTTCTTCTCTGATTGCTGTGGCTAAAACTTCCAAAACTATATTGAATAAGAGTGGTGAGAGTGGGCAACCATGTCCTGTTCCTGATCTTAGTGGAAATGCTTTCAGTTTTTCATGATTGAGGATGATGTTGGCTGTGGGTTTGTCGTGTATGACCTTTATTATGTTGAGGAAAGTTCCCTGTATGCCTAGTTTCTGCAGGGTTTTTATCATAAATGGGTGTTGAATTTTGTCAAAAGTTTTCTCTGCATCTATTGAGATGATCATATGGTTTTTCTCCTTCAATTTGTTAATATGGTGTATCACATTGATTGATTTGCGTATATTTAAGAATTCTTGCATTCCTGGATAAACCCCACTTGATCATGGTGTATGATCCTTTTAATGTGCTGTTTGATTCTGTTTGCTAGTATTTTGTTGAGGATTTTTGCGTCTATGTTCATCAGTGATATTGGCCTGTAGTTTTCTTTCTTTGTGCCATCTTTGTCTGGTTTTCATAGCTGGGTGATGGTGGCCTCGTAGAATGAGTTTGGAAGGGTTCCTCCCTCTGCTATATTTTGGAAGAGTTTAACAAGGATAGGTGTTAGCTCTTCTCTAAGTGTTTGATAGAATTCGCCTGTGAAGCCATCTGGTCCTGTGCTTTTGTTTGTTGGACGATTTTTAATCACAGTTTCAATTTCAGTGCGTGTGATTGGTCTGTTCATATTTTCTATTTCTTCCTGGTTCCATCTTGGCAGGTTGTGCATTTCTAAGAATTTGTCCATTTCTTCCAGGTTGTCCATTTTAATGGCATACAGTTGCTTGTAGTAATCTCTCATGATCCTTTGTATTTCTGCAGTGTCAGTTGTTACTTCTCCTTTTTCATTTCTAATTCTATTGATTTGAGTCTTCTCCGTTTTTTTCTTGATGAGTCTGGCTAATGGTTTATCAATTTTGTTTCTCTTCTGAAAGAACCAACTTTTAGTTTTATTGATCTTTGCTATCGTTTCCTTCATTTCTTTTTCATTTATTTCTGATCTGATCTTTATGATTTCTTTCCATCTGCTAACTTTGGGGTTTTTCGGTTCTCCTTTCTCTAATTGCTTTAGGTTTAAGGTTAGGTTGTTTATTTGAGATGTTTCTTGTTTCTTAAGGTAGGATTGTATTGCTATAAACTTTTCTCTTAGAACCGCTTTTGCTGCATCCCATAGGTTTTGGGTCATCGTGTTTTTATCATTTGTTTCCAGGTATTTTTTGATTTTGTTTTTGGTTTCTTCAGTGATCTCTTGGTTATTAAGTATCATATTGTTTAGCCTCCATTTGTTTGTATTTTTTACAGATTTATTCCTGTAATTGATATCTAGTCTCATAGTGTTTTCGTCAGAAAAGATACTTGATACGATTTCAATTTTCTTAACTTTACCAAGGCTTGCTTTGTGACCCAAGATATGATCTATCCTGCAGAATGTTCCATGAGCACTTCAGAAGAATGTGTATTGTGTTGTTTTTGGATAGAGTGTCCTATAAATATCAATTAAGTCCATCCTGTTCAATGTATCATTTAAAGCTTGTGTTTCCTTATTTATTTTCATTTAGGATGATCTGTCCATTGGTGAAAATGGATTGTTAAAGTCCCTACCATGATTGTGTTACTGTCATTTTCCCATTTTATATCTGTTAGTATTTGCCTTATGTATTGAGGTGCTCCTATGTTGGGTGCATAAATATTTCCAATTGTTATATCTTCTTCTTAGATTGATCCCTTGATCATTATGTAGTGTCCTTCTTTGTCTCTTATAATAGTCTTTGTTCTAAAGTCTATTTTGTCTGATATGAGAATTGCTACTCCAGCTTTCTTTTGATTTCCATTTGTATGCAATATCTTTTTCCATCCCCTAACTTTCAGTCTGTATGTGTCCCTAGGTCTGAAGTGGGTCTCTTGTAGACAGAATATATACGGGTCTTTTGTTTGTATCCATTCAACCAAGACTTTGTATTTTTTAGTAATACATGATTATTTGGTAAGATTATCAAGTGGTTAGTGAGCAGAATCCTGAAATTATGATCAGCAACCATCTCTGAACCTGAAAGAGTTTAGATCACAGTAGTGGGAAATTTTTAGAGTATTTCAGAACTGGTTTTCTTTTTATCACCTTTATACTAAAAGAACACTTGAGTGAATTGGAGAACAGGTACAAACACACATACAGATGTTAGAGTTTCAGTTTTAGAGGTTCTAAAAGAGAGCATTTAAAATGCCTGTTATATTGAAGGATATTTCCAATAAGGTGGTAGTTATTTCATAAGCAGAGGATGTGGCTGTTGTCAGGGTACTAATGTGCCCTTACATAACATTTTGGTTACAGAGAGTGAAAGATTAAACTTTTGTTTTGCGTATTCTTAGATGTAGCTCTGTCCTAGGAGCTCAAAGGGGGTTTTTAGTGAGGGGTGGCTCAAGTGGACAGAGTGGCCACTGGGCTCAGTAGACATATCTTTCCCTACAAAAGCCAGCCCGTGTCATGAATATGGAGTCTCTGCTTGATTCTCTTCTCAGTTGTTCCCTTTCTTTAATCAGTAACTCAACCAGGCTTCCATACACCAACTTCATACTATTGCCCCAGTGCTTATTATACGGGTCCTTATTATTGTCATAGAATGTATGTTATTGTATTACAGTTATTTATGTATTTTTTAGTCCACCACTGGACTTCAGAAGGAAACCTGTGCTACATATTAACTCTCTATCCATCATACTTGGCACAGGGCTTGACTCAATAGATGTTTTTGGAATAAATGCGTCTGACTCATGTTATTTTCTCCGGTACCTCTCCTAATGATTTCAGGTCATGGGGAGTATTAACTTCTTTGAATTCTTGCAAGAGTTATTATCTAAACAGTGCCTTGTAATTTCTTCTTTGGCACCCCTGTGTATTAATCTATAGTGGGTTGTCTTCATGGTCACCTGCAGAGGCAGATGGACTCCACCCACGGTTTGGTGTGAATGTCAAGCTTGCTTGGTGGTTGTATATTTGCCATGTTAGTTTCTGACTTGCTACCGGGGCACACACTCTGAGGCATCTCCTCCTCTTGTTCTCTGAAGCCATTTTGCATCTGCTTGAGAGGCCTTCCCTGCTCACTCCAGAGACTTAATTTATGTTAAGTAAAAAACCATTTGCTTACCCTCTTGTGTGTGTGTGTGTGTGTGTGTGTGTGTGTTTCTGTGTGGCATCGCGTCTTGATATGGGAACCATGTTTTTGGGTAGGGGTCCATCTGCCTTTGAAGAAGACAGTAACAGTTATTCTTGTTGTGTTTTAAGTGTTCTTCTGTCATTACATTATCACTTCATTGGACCCTGGGTCCATCCTGTCTGCTACATTTTTTTATTTCTTCCTACCTGTTTTTCAATCTTCTCTTCTTTTGTCATTTATTGATCGTTGGTCATGTTGGTTATCTTCACTCAGTGTTGGAGACACAAAGACAAATAAGACACAGGCACTAGCTCAAGAGTGTTTAAGGTTTAGTAAATTTCACTGTGCTTAAAGAAAAAAAAAAAAGAATTTCCCTCCTTGTCATTTGGAGGAGTTGCAGAGTTGGCAACTGACCCATTATCTACTTCAGCATCTTCAAGAAGCAAGGAGTGGAATAGAGTCAGGGCAGATTTTTTTATAACCATAGTGAGGCATCAGCTATTCCTCAGAGCTTCCTGGTACTCAAAATCTGAATTCACTTTTACATGCACTGACTGCAAGGAAGGGTGAAGTAGCCAATGGTTCCCTTCAAGCCCATTCCTTACGGGAACCTTTCCTTAGGCCAGGGATTAGTGTTGGGAGGATCTCTTTAAAAATTTCTGATAATGTGTTTTACCCACGGTGGATAGAAAAAAAAAAATCAATTAACTTCTAGAGCCCAGGGTGGTCAATCATGAAAGTTTAATAAGGAATCCTTAAAAATTAGGGCCTGAGCAAGTTTTTTGACCTTCGTAAGATATGTCATTTTCTATACACTGTCTACCATCTTCACAAAAGCTGTGGCTGCTTTGGACAATCAATTCAACAACAACCACAATGCCCCCATGCCAGTAAAAGCACAGGCTTTTTAGTTCTAAGAAATATGCTCCATTCAATTCTCCTTAGGTTCCAAAGTCTGTCTGTTAGAAGCCATTCTTTCCTTAAGAACAGAAGTCCCTTTGGCCCAAGGTGCCATTAATAGGATGTGGAAACTATACAGTAATCTACTCACAAATCCTCTAAACCCCAAAATTAATCCCTTTTGCTAACAATGAAATAAAACAGTGTCTTTAACATATTAAGGCATTTTTTGCACATGCATAATTAACTGATTAAGCTACCAAACGTGCAATTATCCAATTATGAGGAAGGAGGGAAAATTAAGATTAGACACAGTTTTTCTCTAGAAAGAGTAATTAAATTGTTATGTCAAGGAGACATGAATAATATTTAAATCAAAGAAGCAGAAGAGACAGGAAATGTTTTATCACAAATACAGAAGCAGAGAAGGGAACAAAATGGGTCAATATAACTGGGATTGGAGAAGAAAGAAGGGGCAAAAAAATTAAGGGAAAGAAGACAGGAAAGAGGATGGAGAAACTTGTTTGAAAATACCAAGGAATATAACTGGAACACTCAGTAAGATATATTTATTTCCCTAAGATTATCTTCTGGACAGTATAATGATATATTAAACAAATAAACCACCTCCTGGGTGAAATCCTGGGGAAGATGCTATGGAGCACAGTTGTTTTAAAACAAATAATGAAAAATAATAATTAATCTTGCACGTCTGCTTTTTATTTTCTTTTGAGTTATAAGCAAAATAAGAAAGTGTTCTGGAAGAGCTGTAGTTTTCCAGAGGAAGTACCTCATGATGGCTTGAAGCTCAGCTTATGGGGAAATGATGAATCATGTACATAGGAATTTTCTTCCAAAAATCTTCAGCCTACCATATTTTTCTTCTGTTCATGTGTTCATTCAAGCAACATGTATTAAATACCTACTCTTTGTTAAGCACCATGCCTGGCAATGGTGATAGATACGTTAGTCAAGAAGAACAGCATTTTCTCTACCCTAACAGCGTCCTACTTTTCTCCTTATATAAATGACTTCTTTCTCCCCTCTCCTAATTTCTAATGGGGCTCAGGTCATAGGTTTTAAAAACTGTTTGGATACTACAGAACGACATAAATGAAGCATTTGATGTTATGCTTACCTTAAGGATTTTGTCCAAACCTCTTTTTAACAGTTACCTGTGACTTCAAAAGCTCGTGCTCTTTAGCAACTGGGAAGAATTTCCTGATACCTGAAACTTATATTCATTTTGAACCTTACAAGATTTAGCTTGGGGATTCTGAGTGTTTTGTTTATTTTGTATTTCCCTTCTAGCTAAGAAGCCATCCTTTTTTCACTCTTGGCACATCTGAGACTTGTCATGGATTATCTAAAAGGACATGTGCTTTCCGAGACATTCCAAATGATTCCAGGCTCCATTCCTAGTGAACTTACTGGAAATCCAGGCTTCACCAGAAAGTAAGTCATCTGTTCTGAGCCCCTTAGACTCATGTGGGAAGACTGAGGCAGCAATACCCTGAGACAGAGTCCTCTAGGAAAATGGAGGTCAGGAAAGGAAAAGTCTTTGCTGATCCCAAGTATTAGTTGAAGAAGTCATTTATTCACTGTCGATTTGGAAACCAAGAGGAGAATAAAATAGTATCTACTTGCTATTTGGTATCAGAGGAAATGTGCTAAGAAATGTCCGTGGGCAAAAGGTGGAAATAGTGGTTAGCTCTAGATTATGGATGAAACTCTACAAATTTGGGTGGGTCACCTATGTAATATTGATAGATCTCGAATATCAGAGTTCCTAGGTCTCTCATTGGGTGGAATGAAAAAAATTCTGTAGAATTAGATTGTGTCAGTTAATCTGTCTAAAATTATTGCTCTCCTCCTTAGGTTTTATATTTACTATTAAAAACTTAATTGGATCAGGGGAAGGATGATCCATTTAGGGAAGGTGTTTCTGTGATGGTTGCTGGGCTAAGCATTGCAAGGGGAGTATTGCTTTATTGACTCTGGTCACAGATGAGTTCATATTTTTTGAACACATATTAGAAATAGATTTTTTTAAGTCTCCCTCCTTTCCCTCCACAATGTAAGCTTCTATTCAATTGGATGAATTTATTTCCTTTCTATAGTGACCCAAGTTATGGCTCCTAGGTGATAGGTGAAAATGCCACATCAATTACATAATTGTTACTGTTGCTATGATTTTAATGGTGTGATATCTGCACGTGCTTGTGAATTTAAATATTATCTTATTAGAATTAGCTCTGGCCAAATATGTGGATTAAATGCAGATGAGGTAGTGATACCCACCTCTGCATTCACCATCTTTGATGGTGAACCAAATCTCCCACCTGCAATCCCCACCCCGACCATGGATAAAAGTGTATCAGTGTACATTGGAGTGGGGAACATTTCCAGGGGCTTCCACTGAGTCCTTCTTAACGTGATAGCTCTCAGTGGGTCAAAGAACAAAATTGGGAGTTCTGTTCCATCTCTTTCCATTAAATATTCTAAGATTAGAGGAAGAAACAACATGGGTCAGTTGTCCCACTGGACCTACTGGGAGATGGTCGTGGGTCAAGAATTCACCTATCACCTGACTGATGTTATGAGTGGTAGATCACAGTAGCGTTTTAGGTCTCAGGGAGCTAACTTCAGTATGAAGTCAGTACCTAATGACTCTCATAAAGTTTGCAAATGTCCACAGATTCCCTCAAGGAATGCTTGGATGAATATTTATAATATACACCGAAGGCCACTTGTTGAGATTGTCCTCAGATGGAAGGGGGTTTGGATTTATAAATTAGCCTAGGTCTGAACAGTATGTAAGAGGTCATAATCAGCCCCAAAATTTGAATTAGATTTCTCACCACACCACCAATACCTGGGATTTGCTTACTCATGTATGTCAAGTGGAACTCAAAGCTGTCTATTTAATGCCTGATGACGAATAGCCCACTAACCACTGTCATTTTATTCCTGGACATCAAAACCCTCCACCACTCTGTTCTCTGTGGAGCTTATAATAGTTATTATTCCCCCTACCCTCTACTACTCCAGAATCCCATTATTTCCACCGAGGTCAGGAAAGCAATTTTCTTTGTAACTCCTCTAGTCATCTCTAGCATGGAAGAATGGCCAACATACTGTTTTCAAAGAAAGCCAATGGCCCTTCATGGATGCATTTTTAAGACTTTGGTGAAGGGAGTGTCCTGTGGGTCTCCTGGAGTTGTGATGGTTAGGACATGGCTGAAGAGGGTATATGTATGAGGCCTGGTCTACCGTTCCCATCTCCCTGAGCCTTCTGACTCCTCCCCCTATACGTTTGCCAGGAAAGTTCTGACATTACAAATTCATTGGCCTTAGGCCATTCCTGAATCCAAGTTTAATTAGACATCCAAGAAGGCTTTTCATTCTATTCCCAGTGAGGTGAGTATATCAAAAAATGTGGCCTAAATGCAGTTTTATGTTTTGGCATCTTTGGTCTAATACCATTAGTGTCTACTCTCATGCATCCTACCCCCACTTACTCCTCTGGATATAAATTGGCAATGTTTTTACAGCTCTTTTGGCATATAAGCTATTTCCTCTCAGATGGGGCCTTGAATTCTCTGCCTTGGATATGCTAGGGTTTACCTTGGATATGCTAGAGGTACCTGTCTCTGTCAGGGAGATTTAGGGACGCAGAGTTCTCAGCCTCATCTGTGTTCTGTCCACATTTAGCCTTCTCGTTGTCAGGGTCTCACCCTTCTCCATCAGAGCCATTACATAAAAGATCTGGTGGAGCTGAGCATCTAATTGGTATCCCAACTCAGCATTACTTACCATCAGACTCTGGTTTCCATCACAGACATATTAGCCCTATGGCTATAGGAGACAAAGCGCTACTGCAAAGTTACCATAAAGGCTTTCTGATTTTCCACTTGAGTTATGAGCTGGGCAGTTAAAGACTCCAATTGACTCTTTCTCTGGGGGTCCGTCAGCTCTCTAGGCTGTCAGAAGCAACTAACTAGCTCCCCAAACATCCTGATCAACATTGTTACCATAGAAACTAAATGCCACAGTTACATAATCTCTTCATCCCTTGTCTTCCATTTGCACTTCATGCCAAGCCATCTTCAGTGATTACTCATTTAATTATAATGCCACTGCATCCCATGGAATACTGCTGTTTCATTTACCTCTTAGAAGGAAGGTATCTGTGCCCTCCTCAAATATATGGGCAACCTCATCTTAGAATTGCGTCAGCAGGGCTGGTTTCCACAGGCTCTTCCTATTGTATCAGCTGTGGTTTTGGTCTTGGAAGGAAACAAATAAGACATTTATGTGGGCTAAAGAAATTTTAATAAAGTGACTATAAAGTTGTGATCATAATAGAGGATAACAGGGGATGGTGAAGCACCCTAGCTATTGCGGACACTGCTATGTGTTGACGCCTCTAGGTCTGGAGAGGGAACGAGGGAAAGGAGTAGTTAGCAGAGTTCAGACAGTAGCTGTGGTTACAGGAGAGGACCACTTAACAGACTTGATGGCGTGGGTAGAGCAGCAGGCAAGCCATTGAGACATAATAGGAAGCGATCCAGAGTTATAAACACCAATATCTCACTTTCCCTGAATCTTCTGCTCATCTGTGCTTCCTATTAGCCACATCCAGCTGGAAATTAGATGCAAGGCAGCCTACTGATCTGCTCCACAGAGATCATCTCCCAGGGCTGAGAGCAGCCTGGGCAAGTACGGAGAGTGACTGTGAGGTAGCAATAGAAAACAGCTGGCCCACAGGGGTACTGTTATACTCCCATTTGACAGATTAGAAAACTAAGGTTCCGAGAGCAAGAGTCAGTTGCCTGAAGTCTTTCAGCTCACGAGCTGGGGTTTCAATGAAAATGGATCAATTCCAGTCACTCTTCAGTGCCTTGGAAACTGCTTCAAAGAGCAGTTGTTTGACATTTTATTCTACAAAGAACTTTCTTCCTAAATAGTCTGTTTTGATCATCACTAGAAATGCTTCTGAGATAGGAATTGTTATTATTTCACTTTACAGGGGTGAAATCTGGGACCAAGAGAGTTTAAACTATGTTGCTAAGCCTCACAGTTCATAAGTGGCAGAGAGCATGCAGACGGCAGGTCTGCTGGACTCCCGATACCAAACACAAGGCACCATGTCAGTGGATGAGGGTTTGCTTTTTTTCTTGCGGTTTTTTTTCTGGCCACCCCCTTTCATTTTTAATGTGGATCATTCATAGATCTAGCCCAGAAGCACTTTTCCCCCATCTGTTTTCTGAAAGCTAACTTTTGAGAAAATTGTAAAACGGAGAGTTTCTCTTCCCGCATTCCCTTGAGCACTCAACCTTGGTGTTCATCCCATCCTGTGAGCTTTGCCATCTCTAGGCACTTAGGAGTGGTCTGCCCCTGCTCACAGCACAGGAATATGAAAGCAGGGAATTCACTTTTGCTTTGTTGGGGCAGACATTTCAGTATCAGCTCTGGGTTATTAGATTTACTGGGCTATAAATAACACTGATTGAAAAACACAACAATATTTTTTTTAACGGCTTAGGGCTTACCATTACATCAGCAGGGAAGAAATAATTAGCAAAAAAATGGGACAAATGTTGCTGGAGTATTCCCCTAACCCATTTAAAGAATTGTGAAAATGATACTATTCTCTAACATTATTATTATTTTATTTTTGGTTACTTTTCTCCTGGGAATTATGCTATAAGAATGTTTTACCCCTGTGGTAGTATTCTGGCAATCCTATTTAAAGTAGTAAAGACATTATTTGACTTTTTTTTTTGAGGCAGCTGTAAGTTTGCATCATGTTGAATTAGAGGATTTCTTACTTGCAGGTCTATTTCTTACTGATTTTAGGTCAGTATTATCACTTTCTTTGCTGTCACATTATGCAAAAAATGAGTTCTCATTTAGAGTGTTCGGTGACAATCTCTACTTTAGTCACTGAGCAAATTTTGCACCTGGCTTTGTCTTTCAATTAATTTCTATGCCCTAGATGTGGTGTTCAAGTAAGAATGAAAATAAAGATCTAAAAACTGTGTTTTCATATATATGGAATCTAAAAAAAAAAAGGTTCTGATGAACCTAGGGCCAGGACAGGAATAAAGACACAGACGTAGAGAATGGACTTGAGGACACAGGGAGGGGGAAGGGTAAGCTGGGACGAAGTGAAAGAGTGGCATGGACATATATCCACTACGAAATGTAAAGTAGATAGCTAGTGGGAAGCAGCTGCATAGCACAGGGAGATCAGCTCGGTGCGTTGTGACCACCTAGAGGGGTGGGATGGGGAGGGTGGGAGGCAGAAGCAAGAGGGAGAGGGTTTTGGGGATATATGTATGCATATAGCTAATTCACTTTGTTATACAGCAGAAACTGACACAACATTGTAAAGCAATTATACTCCAATAAAGATGTTAAAAAAGGACAGTAAACAGCACAAAAAATTAAAAAAAAAACACTCTGTTTTAATTACAGGATGACAAGTAACATCCCAGGTTAATGTTTCCCACTCTAGGATTGAATAATGCATGTAACATGATTTTACTGAGTACCCACTATGTGCTAGCACTGTAACACATGCTGGAGACAGAGTCCACGGTGGCTGGAGCTAGCTGCATGGAGAGGAAGGTTTCAGGAAATGTGTTCCAAGAGGTAGTCATGGACTAGATCATGTGGGATCTGGGTAGGGAGCACCCCGCACAATGATGTATTTCTTCTCTCGATGGTTAACTTTCCAGTAAAGTAGATTTGAGTGAAACAAGAAAGGCTGGATGCAAAGCTGGTGCAGAGCTGGGAATGAAGCTGAAAATGTTGGCATGTGTTCTCACTGTTGTTGAAACCTTGAAATAGCACTACCCTTGACTTCAAGCCATGACCGAGAGCCAGCCGAGGCTGGTGCCTGTGCTCACACCTAGCATCTCAACTGGTGAGACCTCAGAGGCATGGTGGCTCTCCCCCAGTTAGAGGTTTGGAAACATCCAATCCCTCATTTGCAAAATGAGAGCAACAGTTCCTTCCTCGTGAGAATGTCATGAGTATTCTCTGAGGCAATTTATTTAAAACGCTCATCTCAGAGCCTTGCACATATTAAGAGCTTAATAAATATTTGCTGTTAGAATGATTATATAATAATGGTTATAAAGGATTATTTTAAGCATGGCTTCGGGCTCTCTGGGAAATGACATACAGACATATGGGGTCATTTTCCGAGAAAAGATAATCAGCTGTGGTGATGATGGTAATTTAAGTAGAGAATTTCCCTTTTGAATAATAACCTTGATCTTATTCCAAGGTATTCTTCAAAAGTGCCTTTTCTTGACCCCCCAAACATTAAACTGCATTAGCTAATGAAGTGAATAACGCTACTGATGGGCTTGACATTTTCTGGCCAGTTGAAAAAATTAACCCTGCTGGCTCTAAGCAGCCAGGAAATTGGTAACCTTTCAGCCACTAGCATCATTATGAAGCATAACAGAGGTAAAGAGAAAATGATTTATGCCTTGAAAATGTATTTGGAGTCATGCATGGCCATGAACACAAGGTTGGATTTCTAGGAAGGCAGTTCCCCAGCTGCTGCGTAAATGCAGAAACTAAAATACAGATTAACACCACATTGTCCCAGAAATGTACCTTTCAAGAGTCTAGCTGCCTTTTTAACAGCTTTATTGAGGTATAACTGATATACAAAGAACTCCAAATATTTAATGTACACACTTTGATGAGTTTGGACATGTGCAAACAGTCACGATACCGTCACCATAATCAAGGTAATAAAGGTATCCGTCACGTCTCAGAGTTTCCTTGTGCCCTTGTGGTAAGAGCACTTTACATGAGAACTACCCGCTTCACAAATATTGACACGCTCGATACTATATTGGTAAGTATAGATAGACACCATGTTATATGGCAGATCTCTCCAGAGCACATTCATCTAGCATAACTGAAACTTTATACCCATTGAACAACTCCCCGTATCACCCACCTCCCACCTTACGGCAACCACTGTTGTATTCTCTACTTCTCTGAATTTGACTACATTAGGTTTCTCATATAAGTGGAACCATTGCAGTATTTGTCTTTCCGGGACTGGCTTATTTCGCTCAGCATAATGTCCTCCAGGTTCAACCATGTTGTTGCATATGGCAGAATTTCCTTCTTTTTTAAGGCTGAATAATATTCCATTGTATGTATATACCACATTTTCTCTTTATTCATTCCTCTGTCATTGGACACTTGGCTTCCCCCGTACCTTGTCTGTCGTGAATGAGGCTGCAGTGAATACGGGAGTGCAGATATCTCTTTGGTTTTCATGTGTTTTAATGTTGCAGCTTGGTGCTGTGGATATCATGTGCTTGTATTGATTTGCTATTATTATTAGCTCCGTTTTGCAGATGAGGAACCCAAGGCTTATAAGAACCCCATTTTAGTGTAAGTTTCCTGTATCCTGCCTTTGAGGATTACAGTGTGAGACCGTGAGCGTGGACTCCAATCTAGACTGATCTATGCTTGTGTCATGTAGCCACAGAAAGTGGTACTGCATTGTCTAGGACACACATGAACCCTCACTGTTGTAGCTGTCTTCCCTCTCACCTCCAACTACTTTACTATTAACAGAAACAAGACACCATGAACCAGAGTTCCTTCCAAGCTTTGAGCAAGCAGGACTCCTGGCCTGCTTCTCTGATTTCCTATCCTTCCCATTGCTTCCCACCCCTATGCTCCAGCTGCACAGTTCTTTTTGTGCCTTAATATGCCAGATTTATTTCCACCTCAAGGATGTTTCACTTCCTACTTTCTGTGGGCTCATTTTCCTCTGGACTTTACTGTGTCTTTCTAGCATCCAAATCTTAGTATAGCTCAGGTATTACCTCTGCCGAGAGGTCTTTCCTGATACTCCTCTCCTGCAAACTTCAACTCTGTTCACTCCCTATAGTTTTCAGTTTTCAGGATAGCATTTTCACATTTATTTGTGTGTTTGTGAATTGTCAGTATCCCCCACTGAAATGTGCAATAATTCAGGTAAGAACTCACCTGTCTTGGTCAATGCTGAATGCCTAATGCAGTGTACGTAGTAGGCACTCAGGAAACCTTGTTAAAAGTGCAGATGACTATTATAGTGAGAAGAAAATATCATGGGAGCCAGTGTGTCTAATTACTCCATGTAAAATTCACTTCTCTAGCGTATCAGTTGCATCCGTACTTGAGAATCAGTGCCTGAATGTGGGGTTTATGAAAAAGGCAAAACAAGAGGTAGACTTTGCTCAATTATCAGAGACTCTCTGACACTCTAAGGGAAAATGCATTCCTGGCATAATAAGACAGCGAAGAAAGCAACAGTCGAGGCTGAGAATTACTGGCAAAATGGCTCATAGGTTTAGTGTAACATGGTGTTAAGGGGACTTCTGAAAAGCAACACATTAAATCTCATGGCAAAACTCATTTCTTTTCTCATTTTGCATAATAGTTCCAGATAATCAAAAGAGGAAGATAATTCTGATACTATAATATACTCAGAGAAATTTTTAAATGGTATGACAATAGAAAGCACAATGTAAGGAAAGTCTGCAAGCAGAAAGATACACTCTCAGACTACAGGGCTCACCCATTTCTTTAACATGTGCACGCGTGCGCACACGCACACACACACACACACACACACACACACACACACACACACAATTCTCATGCCATAACTTCTTGTTTTAGCCTTACTTATAGTAAGCGTCTCACCTGACAGCAAGTGAGATTTCTCTCCTGACCACAGGAGGTTTCAGTGAATTAAAGGCCAGAGGCCCTGATGTCCCCTTAAGAGGACCAGCTTGGAGAAGTGGGAGGGAAAGTGCCTTTCTAATATGTTCTGTGATTATAACTTTAATCATAGTTACATTTTGTTGGATCGTACCATATGCTAAGCTCAGTGCTCAGTCCTTTTTTCATATTATGTTCAAAACAATATTCAAGAGTAGGTACTGTTAAAGTCCACATTTTTAAGGTTGAGAAAAATAAATTTAGGGGAATGTTCAGTATCACCCAGGCAGTGAGTGATAAGGCCCATATGATGCCAAGATGTGCTCATCTCCTGTGCTCATAATGTCAAGGTGTATGTCCAATGCCCTGGGCCCCGGGGCATCATATAATGATGCTATAGCAATAACACTTACAAAGCACTTACTGCGTACCTGGCCCTGTTCAAACTTCTCCACGTTTGAACTCATTCAATGCTCACAATGACCTGTGAGATAAGTATTATTACAATATTATTGTTCTTGTTGTTCTTCCCATTTCATAAATAGGAAAAAATCAAGGCCGAGAATACTTGAAGAGCTTGCCCAAGCCCTCTCATACAGTAACTGGTGAAAGTTTTGAACCCAGGTTCTCTGACTCCAGAATTCATGCTCTGAGGAGGTGTGTAATATACCATGACAATACAGGCTATTGTGTTTTCCTGTCTTTCGATACAAAAGTCTCATGACCATTGATTTGGAAGAAAGCCTTTCATGATAGGTGCTCCGTTGGGGGTGAATATTATTAGTCACTATCATGCCCTAGGTGAAAGAGTTAACGATCTTTCTGGAAGAAAGCCCCCAAATCTGAACTGACCTAATGCCTAGTGTTTCTAGGGCACAGCCCTTTGACTCAGAGACCCTGTCTAGAAAAGCCCAAACTGTGGACCTCATTTTCTGTGGGAGTATTTTGGTGGAAGGGCCTGTTGGTTAGTGTTAGTTATTTATTTGTTTACTTGTCCATTTCTTGTCTTCCTCTCTGGCACATCAGCTTCATCAGAGAGGGACTTTTTCTGGCTAGTTTAGCTTTGCATGCACAGTTCTTAACCCAGTGACTGAAAGATAGTAAGCATTCAATAGGTATTTGTCCAAAAAAAGAAGTGAACTTTGTAAAGAAATTCCAGGAGGCAGTGGTAAAGTGGAAATAGCATGACAATTTTGGAATCGATATAATTGAGTTTGCGTCCCAGTTCTCCTATTCTGTAGGAAGGTGATGGGCGTCAGACACAGCAAGTTTGGTCCTGGCTCCTATTTTATAGCAACACAACCTTGGGTAAGGCACGTAATCTTTCAGAGTCTCAATTTCTTCACATGGCAAGTGGAGAATAAACATTCCTGCCTCCAGGGGTGATGATTGGGATGAGTTCGTGAATGTAAAGTACTTATTAAGAGGTCTTGTTAATAATAAACATCAGGTTCCTTCTTGTTTCCTTCTCATCCCTAATTGTTTTTAGTGGCAATCGGAACATCAGCGCACACCAGCAGCATTTCTTGCTTTCTTGCTCTCTTCACTTGAGAACCCTTAGCTTTTCTTTTTTACCAACAAATTCACATCTGGGTGGTAAATATCCTGCTTTAGGGTATACAACAATAGGCAAAGATATTTATGTTGTTTCAGTAAGTGTAAAAGCCTTATAGCACACGATGCAGAGTGTGATTTCATGGATATAAAAAAGGTGTGGGCTTCCCTGGTGGCGCAGTGGTTGAGAGTCCACCTGCCGATGCAGGGGACGTGGGTTCGTGCCCCGGTCCGGGAGGATCCCACATGCCGCGGAGCGGCTGGGCCCGTGAGCCGTGGTCGCTGGGCCTGCGCGTCCGGAGCCTGTGCTCCGCGCCGGGAGAGGCCACAGGAGTGAGAGGCCCGTGTACCGCAAAAAAACCCAAAAAAACCAAAAACACGTATATTTCCATAGGAAAATTCTAAAAATGTATACACAAAGTGTTAAAAGTGGTATTGATACTACTAGTGGTAGATTTTGGATTATTTTCTCTTCTTCCATTTCTTAAAAGTTTGTCTTATTTTTTACATATTCTAAGATGAACATGGTGTTACTTTGTATCCAAAAATACAGTGCTTCAAGTTGTATGGCTTGACTAGTACAAAGCAGAGGGAAAAAGTCTCCTTGAATATGGTTGAGACTTTATTTTTCAACTAAATTCAGTGAGAAATTGAGGAATATCTCATGGGAGTGAAGACAGAAGTCATTTACTTTAGGCCTCCACATGTCTTTTTCTGAAAGGACACGAGATGAGGAAGCTGTGAAGACCTAATGGAGATTTTCTCTCACACACACCTGCTGAATCAAGGTAGAGAATGGATATTCCTTTATCACTGATGCTCTGTCCACCAGAGCATAACACAAGCTGATAAATCATGGCCATTGCCAAGGTGGGGGGCAGGCACCGAGAGCTCTCACTTAGTTCAGGTATGCTTACCCTCTGTCCTAGAAATGTTCCTAGAGAGATTTGTAGGCATCCCATTTCTCTGAATTGAATTCTTAAGGGAGTCTGCTGTGTAAATTAATTCTGCTGAGAATCTGTATGAGGGTTAGTGAGCCCCTTGGAAATTCTCTGGAGAGAAATTCCAATTTCTCTCAATTTACTTTTCTTTTTTTTTTTAGCTCATTCAGTGAAATAAAATAAGCATATTTGTGTATTATTAATTATTGTATATCAGCATTTTAATTTTATTTATTTTTTAAGGGCATTAACATTTTTCCAGCTTTTATTGAGACCTAATTGACTGTAACATTGTGGAGTGTAAGTTATACATTGTGATGATTTGATACACGTATATATTGGAAAATGATTGCTGCAATTAGGTTAGTTTAACACTTCCAAGACCTCACATAGCTACCTTTTTCTGCATGTGTGTTGAAATCCTTTAAGATCTATTCTCTTGGCAACTTTTAACCATATGATATTGTTAACTATAGTCACCATGCTGTACCTTACATCCCCAGAACTTATTCATCTTATAAGTGGAAGTTTATATTTTTTGACCAACATTTCCCCATTTCCCACATCCCCCAGTGCTTGCCAACCACCATTCTACTCTCTGTTTCTATGAGTTTGGCTTTTTTAGATTCCATATATAAATGAGATCATACATTATTTGTCTTTCTTCGTCTGACTTATTTCACTTAGCATAATGCCCTCAAGATTTATCCATGTTGTTGCAAATAACAGGCTTTCTTCTTTTTATGGCTGAATAACATTCCATTGTATATAGATATAGATGTATATCACATTTTCTTTATCTCTTCTTCTGTTGACATTTAGGTTGTTTCCATATTGTCTTGGCTATTGTAAATAATGCTGCAATGAACATGGGAGTGCAGATATCTCTTCAAGATAGTGATTTTGTCTCCTTCAGGTATATACCAAGAAGAGGAATGTAGTTGTATTTTAAATTTTTTAAGGAACTTCCATGCCATTTTCCATAGTGGCTACACCAGTTTACATTCCCACTAACAGTGCATGAGTGTTCCCTTTTCTCCACATCCTTGCCATCAGTTGGTATCTCTTGTCGTTTTGATAATGGCCATTCTAACAGGTGTGGGGTAATTGCTCATTGTGGTTTTGATTTGCATTTCCCTGATGATTAATGATGTTGAGCATCGTTTATGTATCTGTTGGCCATTTGGATGTTTTCCTTGGAAAAATGTCTGTTCAGGTCCTTTGTCTATTTTTAAAAATTTTATTCAAGTGTACTAGATTTACGATGTTGTGTTAGTTTCAGGTATACAGCAAAGTGTGTCAACATTTTTAACGGTTGCTTTGTATTCCATAGGGTGGATGTCTCAAAATTTAATCAGTTTCTAAGTGCTCAATGTTTAGATTGTTTCTGATATTTGTTTTTTTTCATAGCATTTAACATTATTGCAGTTATAGATTTGAATACATCCATAGGCTGTGTGTTTCCAAAGAATATATGTTTCTGAGACTCTGGTTACATAATGCCAAATTATTTTGCAGAATTCTTACACAACTTCCACCAGCAGCAGAAGAGAGTTTGCATTTCTTGCTGACTAATTTTGGATATTATTTTTATTGGAACATGCCAGTTTGACAGCTGAAAGTGGTCTCATATTGGAAGAATTTTTATTTCTTTGCTTACTAGTGTGGTTGAAAAAATTTCCCTTGAGGGTTTATATGCCATTACAGTGCCTTCTGATTTTTTAGTGGATCATAGTACAAACTTGGGAAGCAAAATTACTTGTACATATTCTATTTTATTAGCTGAATAACCTAGGGCCAGTTAACCTCTCCGTGCCTCATAAGATAACAATAATAACAGTACCAGATGATCTTATCTGAGCCCCCAGATCCACCTTTGCATGAACGCCACGCTTGAAATTCCGGTTATGTCAATGGTCAGACTTGGATTTCAATCTCTTGCAACTTAAGGAGTCTTGTCTGATTCAGGGATAAGCGAGTTCTTTATCATTTCAGATGCTCAAACCGGGGATGGATGAGACCACTGTTTGGGGGTATTGTTAGCAGTGACTCATGCTTCAGAAAAGGTCTAAAACTAGACCTCTAAGCATATTCCTATATTAAAATTCTATACAGTATTTTTCATTATTTCAGAGTCTTACCCAGTAAAATGTAAGTTGCTTAATGGTTTGCCCTGATTTATGTTTGAAAAGATGTCTGTCAGCCTGAAAACCCTAGTCATTTCCGCCAGGATTTGTGTGTTGAATTTCTTCCTCCACTCCAGATACACTCTCTGCCCTTTTCCACCTTGTGTGTGCCTTAGGAGAGCTGACTTGTTAGATTACATCAGTGGGTTCTCTGGCCTGTGCCAAGAACTGGTAGGAGAATGGAGGCCTGAAGAAGAGTGTGGTGATGGTGTTTATTTCCCTGGGTCCATTCTTATAACATCACCAATGCTGACTGCTTCCTTTAACCAAAGCTATAGTGCTTCAGGTGACCCTTTCCACAGAGCTCTCTCAATCTCCAGGTTCTGGTAACTGCTTCCTTACTTTGCTGTTTTATCTTAGGAACGGTAATGATGCCTCACGGTTTCCTAGTATTCTGCCTACATGTGAGACTCTCCTCAGATTACCCATTTGTGTGTACTATCTGCTTCTTCCTAAGATCCCAAGTGATACAGAGAAATGTACTTTCCCACTCTCTGGCTAGTTGTCTAAACCTGCAGGGTTCTCAGCCGTTGGTGTCTGGCCCAAGAAATCCTACCACATATCAAGTTATCAAGGTATATCCCAGAACCAATAGCCCTGGAAAACGCCATTTAGAATTCAGGTTGATGTTGTTGACAACCCACTCAAACACACACGAATTAACCAAACCAGTAAATAATCATGCAAAAGAGTTAATATTGGAAACTTGTTGAGCGTTTATTTCTTACGTTTTATGTTTTTCATGTATGCTGATCTTGGATAACTGTCACTCTCAATGCTCATGTAGAAATCTTACTGAGAGGAGTCCTAGGAATCATTAATATAAAATTATAAAGAGAACTAGTCTCCAGCTTAAGTCGAACACTTTATATCTTATGGAGCTAGTACTGTATACATATTTGTTCAGAGTATGGCCTTGGATATCAAAAAATCCTGGTTTAGATTCCTAAATCCACTACTAACTAGTTGTAAGCGTCCTTGAGAAATTACATAACATTTCTAACCTCTATTTACCTCGCTTGTAAAATGAAGGTTATAATAATATTTATTACACGTTGTATATAAAGCACTTAGTAGGAGTAAGTGCTCTATTAAATGTTATCTATTATCAGTATCATTGTGACTCCTATACTATTTTTTCCATTTATAGGCATCATTTTACCATCCATAACTAAGGCTCATAAACTCTATAGTCCATAGGGGCCAACAGGTAACATATGAGTGAAGTAAGGTAGGCATAAGAAGTCATTTTGCCATCTTAATCTTTCCTTTGTAGTCCTACTTTTAAGAGACACAGAGAGGATGAGAGAGAGAGAGACAGAGATATTTCTCTACTCTGTGAAAAAAAATCCTTATAAGCTCAATGATAAAGGGCAAGTGACTCTGAGCCTAGTTTCCCAAGGACTGCTAGGCTTTATCAAGAGAAAAATGATTGATTTTTGAAGAGAATTAGAATGTTGTATGTGAAACTTCCCAGTTCTTTTTATTAAGATAATTTTTCAGAGCAGTTTTAGTTCACACAAAAAATTGAGGGTTGCAGTGATTTCTCTTATACCTCCTGCCCCTATACCCATAGCTCTCCCATTATTGACATCACCTACCAGATTAGTGTATTTGTTACAACTGAGGAATCTACATAGATACATCAAAATCACCCAAAGTCCACAGTTTACATTATAGTTCACTCTTGGTGTTGTACATTCTATTTTGGACAAATGTATAATGGCCTTTATCCATCATTATGGTATCCTATAGGGTATTTTCACTGCCCTAAAAATACTCCATGCTCTGCCTGTTCATTACTCCACCCTCCCTAACCCCTGGCAACCACTAATCTTTTTACTGACTGCATGATTTTGCCTTTTCCAGAATGTTATATAATTGAAATCATATAGTATGTAGCCTTTTGAGATTGGTTCTTTCACTTAGTAATATGCAGTTAAGTTTCTTCCATGTCTTTTCATGACTTGATAACTCAAAATATTTAGTACTGAATAATATTCCATTGTTTGGATGTACTGCAGTTGATTAACTTCCTGAAGGACATCTTTACTGCTTCCAAATTTTGGCACTTGTGAATACAGTTTCTGTAAAATCGTGTACAGGTTTTTATGTGGATAGAAGTTTTCAAAGTCCTTGGGTAAATACCAAGGACTGCAGTGATGTTCAGTTGTATGGGAATGGTATGTTTACTTTTGTGAGAAACTACCAAATTGTCTTCCAAAGTGGCTGTATCATTATGCATTTCCACCAGCAATGAATGAAAATTCCTTTTGCTCCGTACCCTCCCTAGCATTTGGTGTTGTGCTTTGGTTTTTGGACATCCTAATAGGTGTACAGTGGTATCTCATTGTTTTAATTTGCATTTTCCTGATGACATGTATGTGGAGCATCTTCTTATACACTTATTCGCCATCTGTATTTCTTCTTTGGTGAGGTGTGTCTGTTAAGATCTTTGGCTCATTTTTTAATTGAGTTGTTTGCTAAGTTTTATGAGTATTTCGTATATCTTGGATAATAGTCCTTTATCAGATGTGTCTTTTGCAAATATTTTTTTCAAGTCTGATATGTCTTCACATTCTCTTGACATTGTCTTTTTCAGAGTAAAAGTTCTTTATTTTAATGACATCCATCTTATTAATCACTTCTCTCATAGATTGTGTCTTTCACGTTATATCTAAAAAGCCATTGCCATATTCAAGATCATTTAGGTTGTCTCCTATGTTATTGTCTAGGGTTTTTTTGTTTGTTTGTTTTAGTTATGTAGTTTTAGGTCTGCAATCAATTTTGACTTAATTTTTATAAAGGATATAAGGTCTGTATCTAGATCTTTTTTTTGCATGTAGATATCTAGTTGTTTCAGCACCATTTTATAAAAAGAATATCTTTGCTACATTTTATTGCCTTTACATTTTTGTCAAAGATTAGTTGACTATATTTATGAAGGTCTATTTCTGGACTCTGTATTCTGTTTCACTGATCTATTCGTCTCTTATTTCCACGTTGTCTTGATTACTATCGCTTATAGTAAGTCTTGAAGTTAGGTAGTGTTAGTCTTCCAACTTCCTTCTTCTCCTTCAATGTATTGTTGGCTATTCTGGGCCTTTTGCCTCTCCATATAAAGTTTAGAATTGGTTTGTCAGTGTCCATCAAGTAATTGCCTGGATTTTGATTGGAATTTCATTGAATCTTCAGATCAAGTTGGGAAGACTAACATCTTGGCAATATTGAGTCTTCCTATCCATTAACATGGAATCTCTCTCCATTTATTTAGTTATTCTTTGATTTAATTCATCCATTTTGTAGCTTTTCTCATATAGATCTTGTACATATTTTGTTACATCTATACCTAAGCATTTCATTTTTTTGGATGCTAAGGTAAATGGCATTGTGTGTTTCAAATTTCACTTGTTCAGTACTGGTGTATTGAAAAGTGATTAACTTTTGTATATTAACCACGTATCCTGCAACCTTGCTATAACTGCTTATTAGTTACAGGAGTTTTTGTTGTTGATTCCTTCAAATTTTCTACATAGACATCACCTGCAAAGACAGTATTACTTCTTCCTTCTCAATCTGTATGCCTTTTATTTCCTTTTATTTTGTGATTGCAATAGCTAGAACGTTGAGTGTGATGTTTAAAAGGAGTGGTAAGGGGACATTTTTACTGTGTATCTGATCTTAGTGGGGAAAAAACCTTTCAGTTTAAAAATGTTGAAAATATTTTTAAAGACAATACTAGGAAAACAAAACACATATGCAGACTAGATTGAGAGCAGAGAGCACCAATGTGTCATCTGACCTAGGAGGTTAAAATCACTTGTTTTAATAGAACAGTCTCCAGAAAGCAGAGGAGTCAATGGCTAATTCAGCTTACACATAATTCCCTTCTGTGTTAAAATTCGGAATAAGTAAGCACTTGAGAAATTAGTGATGGACTAGATAGAGTTTCTCTCCTTTTCCCACCCCCTTCCAACCCCAAATACTCTGTCCCCAGTTCCAACAATGACAAGTGAAGAAGAGGAGAGAAGTCCAGCAATGAACAGATCCTCAGTGTAACACTCATGTCTTCTTGGCAAAGTAGCTAAAGAAGGGACATAGAAAAGGACCCTGCACTTTAAGGTTTTACTCATCGCTTAGCTATCACAGTTAAAGCACACTGCTAAACGGGAAAAAAAAGATGGATCTTGGTCTGACCTCCTTTCTATGCTGTTTTTCCACTTGCCTGTGGGCTTTATTAAATGTGCAAGAAACAAGCAGGTCTTCAGAAGCCTGTAGCTGGAAAGCCAGAGAACGATGTCTAAAATAGGCACACTACGTCTATATAGTCATTCCTAGCTAAGGAAGTGCTGGGGGCAAAAGAGGAGGGGGAGGTAGGAATAAGATATCCTTGAACTCTTCAACATTCCAAAGAGGAGGGAAAATAGGATAGTGGCCTTGTGGTGGTGGTGGGGGGGATGGAGTACAATCTGATTCTGAGTTCTTTTGGAGGGATTTAATTTTCTGCAATGCCCTTCACAGATTTCACAGATCCTTTAATTCATTTTTCATTACACACTTCTTGTTCTCCACTCTCGTTTTTCCCTAGATTATTGATTCATTCATTTAATGACTCTACTCTTTCATACATGTAGTTTTTATTAAATGAGGACTGTGTCCTAAACTCTATGCCAGGCACTAGGGATACTATGAAAACTAAGAAGCTGTGTAGGGGATGAGAGAGATTTTAAACAAAAGCCCACAACATCACTTTGACAATTCCGGTGGGGATGGGAGCACAGCCTGGACATGATGATAGTGAACTGCCTTTATTCTTCTCGCTACCTCATTTGATACAAATAGAATTTTCCACTATTTTGTGACTTTAGAACTCATCAGTCTTGCAAACACTGCTTTAGGTTTGAATATACCCTCTTTAAAGGAGGTAAATTTCCTGGGTTTTAACCCCAGCTCTTTTACATTTACTAGCTGTGCAACTCTGAGTACATTTTCTATGCCTCAATTTATTTATAATATGGGATTTTAATAATAACTGACTTATAAGAGTATTGAGGCAATCAAAACAGAGCATAGTATCTGGCTTATAGTTGATATGTGTTATACGAGCTGCTAATAATGGTATAATGTAGTTAATTTGTCGTATTATTATTAATTGTCTAATCACTTAAGTATATAGATCAGAGTAAACAAAAGTAAAAAGACCTTGATTGCATGGAGGATTGAGATGGTTAGTGTACCAAAAAATCAAAAATACATAGATAATAATGGGAGTTATACTTTGAATTTTTAAAATTAGCTGTGATGGTAGATTTCCCTGTGACTTTAATTGCTATTGACAATGAATCAAATTCCAGGTTTTCATGAAAAAAAAATCTGTTCAAACGCTTCAAACCTACACTTGATTTAGCCAGTGTTGACAGACGGTTCTAAACTGCTGAGCATATTAGACAGCACGCTATCATTTGGAAGTGATAGAAGTCAAACATGAATTCGTGTAGGTTTGTAGAGGAGAGAACATGACATCAAAGATAAGAGGAATTGATCAACATCTCCCCACTCCCGACCTCTCTCCTTTCTTTGCTGATCTCTGAACTTTAGCTTTTTTATCTCTTCTACTGTAGATGGGGGTTCACCCAGCAATGTCCATGGCTTCATGTTCCCATCTCTTTAGGGAGAATCTCCTTAATCCCAGCTAGATTTTGAAAAATTCTGGGCAGTGTCCAATTGGCTTTGCGTAGGTCACATGCCCACACATTGGACCAATAACTGTGATGCAGGAAGGAAGAGCGTACTATGAGTCTATCACTTTGGGTTAGCACCTTCCCCTATAACCAGTTTGAGTGTATTCCTGGAAATAGCTGTGAGGGATAGGGTTGTGACACAGTGTTGGACGTTTTGTCAGTCAGCCATCCCCATTTGTGTCCACTTCATGGGAGGTGGAAAGTATTTTTCATAGTATGTGAAATTTACTTACATGTATTTCTTCATAGTGTATGATGATTGTTAGATTTATTCCAAAGATATCTAGACTATAATGAACCTTTAAAACCTTTACTCTAAATTCATTTTTTGATGGTATGATATTGGACTTCACCATTTCTCAAACACATATCCTAGTCCAGTTTCCCACAGTATCTTGTTAGTTCCTTGGACTCTATTCAGGAAATTCTACCAACTTTAAAAGGAATCATAAGTATTACTAATAGTTTTAAAAAATGTATTTTTTGCTAAGAATAAGACCCTGAGGGAAGAAAGGAAAATGCAATGTTATTTATCCTTATAATTCCATATATAAGATATGCACAGAGCTGTTTTGTAAACGGGACAGGGGTAAAACAGAGTCAACTGTGTGGCATGTAGTAAGATTTCAGTGGAATCATGTTCCTTTCCTCTGATGAAGGCTAAGGCATTTATGACCCAGTTTGCATGCAAAGCTTGTATTTGCCAGAGCAGGTGTTTCACTCTGGTTTTATACTGTGCGATTATTACAGAAGGGAACTGAGGATTCCTAGACACAGACAACTCAGAACTATTTTTTTTACTTGAGGAAGAGCTTTTTCATATTTGTATACCAATTTTCCTCCCTCCAAATCTCCCCACACCTTGAACATTCTCTCTCTTAATGGGAAAAGAGAAAATCTCCAATTTATTCAAAACATTTTCTACAGGTATAATATTCATAAAAATTCATGCAGGTTAGATGCATATGATTCAAATGTTTAGGGCATGACTACCTGATGTACTCTGTATTGTAATGAAAATTAAATTGTTCGATGATGAGTTTCTACATTCCAACATTACAAGAAACATTTGGCTGATGAGAAGCTATTTATCTTGAAACCAATTATGATTTTGTTTTACAACCAGCTTTTACTATCATCTTTTAACTCCAGGATGAAGCTTTTAAATTTCAATTAAAAATCAAGAATCCTCTCTCTTCAGTGAAACGCTTCATTCAGAGAGAATTCATTAAGTAGCTACTGTAAGTGGAATTCTGCACCAATAGAATTAGACTGAATGCAGAATAACTCTCTTATCCTAATATCTTTATTGTGAGACCAATGGAAGATTTAGACTATTGTAGCAAATGTTTCTACAGAAAATGCAGTTGAACTGCAATTTTTATCAATATAATTTTAGATTTTTATCAATTTTATGACAGAACTGAAAAATACAGAGAGAGGAAGTGACTTCTCTGAAGTGACATGAAGGTTTACCTAAGGTGTTTTTAAATTATTGAGATATAGTTGATGTACAATTCACAATTCTTAAATGTTATACTCCACAAACGGAGTATAACTATAAATAGTTATAAAATATTGGCTATATTCCCCATGTTATATAATATATACTTATAGTTTATTTTATACCTAGTAGTTTGTACCTCTTAATTCCCTACCTCTACATGTGCCCCTCCCCCATTCCCTCTCCCCACTGGCAACCACTAGTTTGTTCTCTATATACCCATCTGCTTTTTTGTTATATTCATGATGAATGGATAAAGACGATGTGGTATATATATACTCAATAGAATACTACTCAGCCGTAAACAATAATGAAATTTTGCCATTTGCAGCAACATAGATGGACTTGAAGGTTATTATGCTAAGTGAAATAAGTCAGACAGAGAAAGACAAATACTGTATGATATTGCTTATGTGTGGAATCTAAAAAATTGCCTAAGTTTTTTAATCCCTAAATTTCTGTTCCCAATCTTCCCCATAGCCTATGTCATATATCAGTGGAAAAATGCTATTTAATGTTAGGGAAGACTTAAAAATAACTCTTTCCCTCTTCTTTTTTGAGCTATGAGGTATTATGCCTTGTTGGTTGAAAGCAAATGGATTCAAGGATTTATTTTTTGAGCTTGGAATTCAGCGAGGAGATACATTTTCCTTTTGTTTTGTTAATCAGTACATTTAGGATGTGTATCACATGTTGTGAAAATGCTCATAAATTTGGGTGGAAAAACTCCCAGACCCAGTTACACAAACATTAAACAAAGTACCTGCTCATTAAAAAATACCAACAATAACAAAACTAGAATGAATCATTCTGCTAGGATAATTAACTATTGATTATACTTCAATATTAAAGTCATTTCTTGGAATGAGTTTAGATTTTCTTTTTTTCTTTGTATGCATTTCTAACTGTTAGCCTAATGCATTCATGTATAGTGGGAGAGGAAAAATGACATTTAAATTAAAATTACACTTATAGGGAATCAATTGGACAAAAATAACTTCATTGCAAACTTCTTCAGGGCAAGGAGGGTGAATAGTGCATCTTTTTAACCTCTGTCAGAACTGTTAGCATAGTGTCTTTCTCATGATGGATATTCAGATAAAGAGTGAAAAATAAATGAATAAATACATGTATGTATAAAATAAGCATTAATGAAGGAAATGAAGCTGGTTTGGATATTGAATTCCTTAAAAATAAGAGCATGGAAACAATCTAAATGCTCATCACTGGAAGAATGGGTAAAGAATATGTGGTTTATGCGCACAATGGAATATTATTCAGCCATGAAAGAGAAGGAAATTCTGCCATTTGCAGCCACATAGCTGAACCTGGACGATATTATGTAAGTGAAATAAGCCAGTTACAGAAGTGCAAATACTGCATGATTCCACTTATAGGAGTTATCTAAAATAGTCAAACGCATAGAATTAGAGAGTAGAATGATTGTTTCCCAGGGCTAGAGGAAGAGGAAAATGGGAAGTTTTTGTTTAGTGTGTATAAAGTTTCAGTTAAGCTAGATGAATAAGTTGTAGAGATCCGCCCTACAACATTGTGTCTGTAGTTAACAATACAGTATTGTGCACGTCAAAATTTGTTAAAAGGGTAGATCTCATGATATGTATTTTTAACACAATTTAAAAAACAAAACAAAAGCAATGAGAGTGGCAATATAGACACTTCTGTGGATCCAAGTTCAGGGCTGATCTTGGAAAACAGTTAGTGGATGCTAGGAGCTAAAGATATCAGAGCTCTGTAGGTAATGAACACCCAGAAAATGAAACCCTCAGAAATTCTCATTCACAGCTGACTCTATATTCCTCATGCAGATGCTCACATGGATCCATTTCCCAAACAGGTGTTCACAGAACACTTTCCTCCGTAATATTAATAAGTGAGCAGCATGAAAAGAGTTCAGTGCTTCCTAAGTTTAAAAACACTGATTTAAATGCAGATAAACACAAATGCACAGGTTTCTTTATTACAGACTTCTAAGAGCTTCTAATATCCTACCATGAAATATGAATCTCAGAGAAGGGCTAGAGATAATATTTTCCCATATTATTTGAGCATAGAATTTTTTGTTTGTGATCTCTTTGTTTGCAGTAGAATTGTTTTGATTTGTGATGCATCTGTCAACACTAATATCTCCTGAAATTAGGTTTATGCAGAATATAAACACTGAGAAACACTGGCCTAGAGAATTAGAGCTAAATTTAGCTATTTGGCAAATTCATCCACCTTTGCAAATGTCAGCAGGATTAATTTATATATTTGATATGTAAAATAGTATATCTAATGGAATAAGGTACAGTTGGCAGAATCATGATGATGATAATGATTATAGCTAAAATTAATTGAATGCTTGCCATCTGCTAAGCACATAGTATTATCTCATTTAATCCTAATGGATTATATGAAGAGGTTTCAAAACTGAGAAACTATATATCAGAAATTTTACTTAATTTGTCTAAGCTCATAGAGCTAGGGTTAAACGAAATCTTATTCCATACCATTAAACTATAGTAGGACCTCCTTAGAAGTAAAATTTTATAACTAGCACGGGACATCATGGGATTAGTGCTAGATGACAACCCTCTTATTTTTTCCCCACTCATTATTACCTATTTGTTTTATATATATATATATATATCTTTATTATAAACATTGTTAAATGTTAGGGAAATAGAAGAAATTTATTACCATATATTTGTCTACTAGATTTAACAATTTTTTCATGTATGCGTATGGATATGCGTGTACATGTATATAAATATATACTTACTGAAGTTTTCTTAAGATAATTTATAGAATTTACAACATTTGATGTCTAAATTCATCATATGCATCTTGAAAAATAAAGATTTTTCCTATAGAATCTAAATACATTATTCTTAATAAACTCATATTTTCAAAATTATCTCAAAAATGACTTCTTCAGCTGAATTGTTCCAACCAGGATGTAATCATTGATGACACATTTCATTTGGTTGATAATATACCTCTTAAAATTTCGATCTGGAACACTCTCTCCAAGCCTCTTCCTCCCCCCCAACTCCTGACAGCCCTCTCACCCTGCCCCACCAGCCACATTGACTTCTTGAAGAATTTGAGCCTGTTATCGTTTAGAAATGTCTCACTTTCTGGATTTGTCTGATTATTTCCTTGTTGTCTCATTATCTTGTTTTCCTTTTTCCTGTAAATGTTAGATCTAAAGGTTTGACTAACTTCAGATAAAAAAATTTTTGGCAAGAATACTATAGGCGACACTATTTATTTCATAATGCATCATATTAGGAGGCATGTAACACATGGTTTTCCTACTAATTAATAGTGATTATATGATTGATCACTGGGTTCAGGTAGAGAAGGCTAGATTCCTCCATTGTAAACTCCCATTCCCCACACTTTGTGCCTGGAAAGATTATGGTTGATACTTTACATCTTGTGAGTATGCAATTTTCCAGTAACATTTTATTTAATTCTTTCAATATTCATCAATGCTTTCTTCTTAATTTGATTATTTTATTAGGCATTGATTTTCTAATTCTGTAATTCTTTATACATTTATTCTCTATAATTCATCTGTGAAAAAGATCTCTTTCTCTAAACACTAGGACTGTTTTTGTTACCCTGAATTCTTGTATCCTTTGTAAATCCTTTGTAAAGGATAAACAATTGTTTCCCTTTAAGCATAATTTTTTAGAGTAATGGTTGGTGGCAAACGAGGATTTTTATGTGTTTGCTTTGGTTTTGGCTCCTCTTTTTAGGTATAATTATAGAATCAAGAATTTTAACATATTAATGTGTTCCAATAAGTTAGAGTTTTATTTTTAATACCCAAATTGTCTCAGTTGAGTTACCGCCTTCCAGTTAATCAATTTTATCCTTTTAATACAATCCAATTAGTCTCTGAAAATTTTCTTGCTTTCAGGCAAAAGATGTCCCAGGTACACCTAGGTCCTTCCCTTCTTTAGACCTGGAAATAACTATTTCTCCAAGGAACTCAAATTCTAATAGGAATGGTGCTTGGAAACCAAAATCCGGTCCTAGAATGACTTTGCCTTTAGGCTCTTTTAATTAACCCAGTTAAATATGTATAAATAAATATATTTAACATAAAAACATATATTTGTGTTTGTGAAAAAATCATATTGAGTTTAAGTTTTTACTTAATTTCTTTGATTTTACACTTTTGTCTCTGTCTCCTTTTTCTTATTTTGAAAATCCGTGATTTCTAATTACATTAACATAATCATTGATTCACATTTTCCAACCATGTCTGTAAAACATTTCCAGATTACATTTAAAAGTACTAAATGAATTTTATATTTTTGCAAATTTTTTTGGTCCTTAGTGTATATCTCACGTTGTACATTCAGTTCAAGAATTGCATTTTGAAGGGACCCAAAATGATTTTTCTATTGTGTTACTAGGGTATTTTTGTTATTGACTATTTTGGTTCCTTTTTTAATATAGAAAATATTTTCACAGTTCAAGAGTAAACTCTATATGAAACGATACTCTCAGGCAATCTCACTTCCTTCTCTGTTGCTATCATGTCAGCTCTCCCACCCACTATAGGTAACATTTTTAATAGTTTTTGATTTATCTTTTCACTGATTCTTTTTTCCAGCAGAAGCCTATATACATACATATTATTTCCTCTCTTTTCCTAAACAAAATGCAGCCTAATAATCTTCTTTTATGCATAATTCATATTATACTTTTGCAAGTATACCTTTAGTATAGATTTCTAGAAATGGTATTGCTGGTCAAAGGGTAAATGCATGTGTAATTTTGTTAGATAGTGCCAGAGTTCCTTTCCTAGGGAAGATTTATACTCTTACCAGCTATGTCTGAGCATGCCTGTTTCCTTGTATCAGTTTGTGCTGCATAAAATACTACCCCAAAGCCACTAGTTTAAGAGAATCACCATTTAATTTAATTCGTTCATAATTATGCAGGTGGGTAATTTAGGCTAGGCACAACTAAATAGACCTTCTGTTCTCTAGACTAGGCTCTGTCATGTTTCTGAGATCATCTGCAGGTCAGCTTTTGAGATTGGTAGGCTCTTGTTTGGGTTGAAGGGAGATGACAAAACCAAGTGTCTCTCATGCAGAAAGTTAACCCAGGCATGTTCACGTGGTTACAGGGCAGTGGACAAAGAGAGCAAGTGAAATCTGCGTGAGGCCTAGGAGAGACCTGACTTGATGCTCCTTCTCCTGTATTCTATTTGTCAAACTCAGTCACTGTCACAAGGGCAGCCCACAAATGAAACGATATCTTGATGGGAGGAGTTGCAGAGTCACATAGCAAAGAGGTGTAGCTATAGGGAGGGGAATCATTGTGGTCATTTTTACAAACGGTCTAAACATTTTTCATACACTTGCCAATAACAGTATATTGTTATGAGTATGGATTTATGCCACGCTTTTTGGTTAAAATAAGGTATTTTAGTGGATTTTATTTTATTTTTTTAATCTCTTTATTGGAGTATAATTGTCTTACAATGGTGTGTTAGTTTCTGCTTTATAACAAAGTGAATCCGTTTTACATATGTCGCCATATCTCTTCCCTCTTGTGTCTCCCTGCCTCCCACCCTCCCTATCCCACCCCTCTAGGTGGTCACAAAGCACCGAGCTGATCTCCCTGTGCTATGTGGCTGCTTCCCACTAGCTATCTATTTTACGTTTGGTAGTATATATAAGTCCATGCCACTATCTCACTTCGTCCAAGCTTACCCTTCCCCCACCCCGTATCCTCAAGTCCATTCTCTAGTAGGTCTGTGTCTTTATTCCTGTCCTGCCCCTAGGTTCTTCATGACTCTTTTTTTTTTTTCTTAGCTTCCATATATATGTGTTAGCATACAGTATTTGTTTTTCTCTTTCTGATTTACTTCACTCTGTATGACAGACTCTAGGTCCATCCACCTCACTACAAATAACTCAGTTTCATTTCTTTTTATGGCTGAGTAATATTCCACTGTAGATATGTGCCACATCTTCTTTATCCATTCATCTGTTGATGGACACTTAGGTGTCTTCCATGTCCTGGCTATTGTAAATAGAGCTGCAATGAACATTTTGGTAGATTACTCTTTTTGAATTATGGTTTTCTCAGGGTATAAGCCCAGTAGCGGGATTGCTGGGTCGTATGGTAGATCTATTTTTAGTTTTTTAAGGAACCTCTATACTGTTCTCTGTAGGGGCTGTATCAATATACATTCCCACAAACAATGCAAGAGGGTTCCCTTTTCTCCACACCCTCTCCAGCATTTATTGCTTGTAGATTTTTTGATGATGGCCATTCTGACCGGTGTGAGATGATATCTCATTGTAGTTTTGATTTGCATTTCTCTAATGATTAATGATGCTGAGCCTTCTTTGATATGTTTGTTGGCAATCTGTATATCTTCTTTGGAGAAATGTCTGTTTAGGGCTTCTGCCCATTTTTGGATTGGGTTATTTGTTTTTCTGATATTGAGCTGCATGAGCTGCTTGTAAATTTTGGAGATTAATCCTTTGTCAGTTGCTTCATTTGCAAATATTTTCTCCCATTCTGAGGGTTGTCTTTTGGTCTTGTTTATGGTTTCCATTGCTGTGCAAAAGCTTTTAAGTTTCATTAGGTCCCATTTATTTTGGTTTTTATTTCCATTTCTCTAGGAGATGGTTCAAAAAGGATCTTGTTGTGATTTATGTCCTAGAGTGTTTTGCCTATATTTTCCTCTAAGACTTTGATAGTCTCTGGCCTTACATTTAGGTCTTTAATCCATTTTGAGTTTATTTATGTGTATGGTGTTACGGAGTGTTCTAATTTCATTCTTTTATATATAGCTGTCCAGTTGTCCCAGCACCACTTATTGAAGAGGCTGTCTTTTCTCCAGTGTATATTCTTGCCTACTTTATCAAAGATACGGTGACCATAGGTGCGTGGCTTTACCTCTGGGCTTTCTCTCCTGTTCTATTGATCTGTATTTCTGTTTTTATGCCAATACCATACTGTCTTGATTACTGTAGCTTTGTAGTATAGCCTGACATCAGGGAGCCTGATTTCTACAGCTCCGTTTTTCTTTCTCAAGATTGCTTTGGCTATTCGGGGTCTTTAGTGATTCCATACAAATTGTGAAATTTTTTGTTCTAGTTCTGTGAAAAATGTCAGTGGTAGTTTGATAGGGATTGCATTGAATCTGTAGATTGCTTTGGGTAGTAGAGTCATTTTCACAATGTTGATTCTTCCAATCCAAGAACATGGTATATCTCTCCATCTATTTGTATCATCTTTAATTTCTTTCATCAGTGTCTTATAGTTTTCTGCATACAGGTCTTTTGTCTCCTTAGGTAGGTTTATTCCTAGGTATTTTATTCTTTTTGTTGGAGTGGTAAATGGGAGTGTTTCCTTAATTTCTCTTTCAGATTTGTCATTAGTGTATAGGAATGCCAGAGATTTCTGTGCATTAATTTTGTATCCTGCTACATTACCAAATGCATTGATTACCTCTAGTAGTTTTCAGGTAGCATCTTTAGGATTCTCTACATATAGTATCAGGTCATCTACAAACAGTGACAGCTTTACTTCTTCTTTTCCGATTTGGATTCCTTTTATTTCTTTTTCTTCTCTGATTGCTGTGGCTAAAACTTCCAAAACTATGTTGAATAAGAGTGGTGAGAGTGGGCAACCTTGTCTTGCTCCTGATCTTAGTGGAAATGGTTTCAGTTTTTCACCATTGAGGACAATGTTGGCTGTGTGTTTGTCATATATTTCCTTTATTATGTTGAGGAAAGTTCCCTCTCTGCCTGCTCTCTGCAGGGTTCTTATCATAAATGGGTGTTGAATTTTGTCGAAAGCTTTCTCTGCATCTATTGAGGTTTTTCTCCTTCAATTTGTTAATATGGTGTATCACGTTGATTGATTTGCGTATATTGAAAAATCCTTGCATTCCTGGGATAAACCCTACTTGATCATGGTGTATGATCCTTTTAATGTGCTGTTGGATGCTCTTCGCTAGTGTTTTGTTGAGGGTTTTTGCATCTATGTTCATCAGTGTCATTGGCCTGTAGTTTTCTTTCTTTGTGACATCTTTGTCTGGTTTTGGTATCAGGATGACGGTGGCCTCATAAATTGAGTTGGGGAGTGTTCCTTCTTCTGCTATATTTTGGAAGTGTTTGAGAAGGATAGGTGTTAGCTCTTCTCTAAATGTTAGATAGAATTCGCCTGTGAAGCCATCTGGTCCTGGGCTTTTGTTTGTTGGACGATTTTTAATCACAGTTGCAATTTCAGTGCTTGTGATTCGTCTGTTCATATTTTCTATTTCTTCCTGGTTCAGTCTCGGCAGGTTGTGCATTTCTAAGAATTTGTCCATTTCTTCCAGGTTGTCCATTTTATTGGCATACAGTTGCTTGTAGTAATCTCTCATGATCCTTTGTATTTCTGCAGTGTCAGTTGTTACTTGTCCTTTTTCATTTCTAATTCTGTCGATTTGAGTCTTCTCCCTTTTTTTCTTGATGAGTCTGGCTAATGGTTTATTAATTTTATTTATCTTCTCAAAAAACCAGGTTTTAGTTTTATTGATCTTTTCTATCGTTTCCTTCTTCCCTTTTTCATTTACTCCTGGTCTGATCTTTATGATTTCTTTCCTTCTGCTAACTTTGGGAATTTTTTGTTCTTCTTTCTCTAATTGCTTTAGGTGTAAGGTTAGGTTGTTTATTTAAGATGTTTCTTGTTTCTTAAGGTAGGATTGTATTGGTATAAACTTTCCTCTTACAACTGCTTTTGCTGCATCCCATAGGTTTTGGGCCATCGTGTTTCCATTGTCATTTGTTTCTAAGTGTTTTTTTGATTTTCTCTTTGATTTCTTCAGTGATCTCTTGGTTATTAAGTAGTGTATTGTTTAGCCCCCGTGTGTTTGTATTTTTTTACTGATTTTTCCCTGTAATTGATATCTAGTCTTATAACGTGGTCGGAAAAGATACTTGATACAATTTCTATTTTCTTAAATTCACCAAGGCTTGATTTGTGACCCATGTTATGGTCTTTCCTGGAGAATGTTCCATGAGCACTTGAGAAGAATGTGTATTGTGTTGTTTTTGGATGGAATGTCCTATAAATATCAGTTAAGTCCATCTTGTTTATTGTCTCACTGAGAGCTTGTGTTTCCTTATTTATTTTCATTTTGGATGATCTGTCCATTGGTGAAAGTGGGGTGTTAAAGTCCCCTAGTATGATTGTGTTACTGTCGATTTCCCATTTTATATCTGTTAGTGTTTCCGTTATGTATGGAGGTGCTCCTATGTTGGGTGCATAAATATTTACAATTGTTATATCTTCTTCTTGGATTGATCCTTTGATCATTATGTAGTGTCCTTCTTTGTCTCTCTTGTAATAGTCTTTGTTTTAAAGTCTATTTTGTTTGATATGAGAATTGCTACTCCAGCTTTCTTTTGATTTCCATTTGCGTGGAATATCTTTTTCCATTCCCTCACTTTCAGTCTGTATGTGTCTCTAGGTCTGAAGTGGGTCTCTAGTAGACAGCATATATATGGGTCTTGTTTTTGTATCCATTCAGCCAGTCTATGTCTTTTGGTTGGAGCATTTAATCCATTTACAGTTAAGTTATTATCAATATGTGTGTTCCTATTACCATTTTCTTAATTGTTTTGGGTATGTTTTTGTAGGTCTTTTTCTTCTCTTGTGTTTCCTGCCTAGAGAAGTTCCTTTAGCATTAGTTTTAAAGCTGGTTTGGTGACGCTAAATTCTCTTAGCTTTTGCTTGTTTGTAAAGGTTTTAATTTCTCCATCAAATCTGAATGAGATCCTTGCTGGGTAGAGTAATCTTGGTTGTAGGTTTTTCTCCTTCATCACTTTAAATATGTCCTGCCACTCCCTTCTGGCTTGCAGAGTTTCTGCTGAAAGATCAGCTGTTAAGCTTATGGGGATCCCATTGTGTGTTATTTGTTGCATTTCCCTTGTTGCTTTTAATATTTTTTCTTTTTATTTAATTTTTGATAGTTTGAGTAATATGTGTCTTGGCGTGTTTCTCCTTGGATTTATCCTGTATGGGACTATCTGTGCTTTGTGGACTTGACTATTTCCTTTCCCATATTATGGAAGTTTTCAACTATAATCTCTTCAAATATTTTCCCAGTACCTTTCTTTTTCTCTTCTTCTGGATCCCCTATCATTTGAATATTGGTATGTTTAATGTTGTCCCAGGTGTCTCTGAGACTGTCCTCAATTCTTTTCATGCTTTTTTCTTTATTGTGCTCTGCAGTAGTTATTTCCACTATTTTATCTTCCAGGTCACTTTTCCGTTCTTCTGCCTCAGTTATTCTGCTATCGATCCCTTCTAGAGAATTTTTAATTTCATTTATTGTGTTGTTCATCACTGTTTGTTTGCTCTTTAGTTCTTCTAGGTCCTTGTTAAACGTTTTTTGTATTTTCTCCATTCTATTTCCAAGATTTTGGATCATCTTTACTATCATTATTCTGAATTCTTTTTCGGGTAGACCACCTATTTCCTCTTTATTTGTTAGGTCTGGTGGGTTTTTGCCTTGCTCCTTCATCTGCTGTGTATTTCTCTGTCTTCTCATTTTGCTTAACTTACTGTGTTTGGGGTCCCCTTTTCACAGGCTGCAGGTTCGTAGTTCCTGTGGTTTTTGGTTTCTGTCCCTATTGGCTAAGGTTGGTGCAGTGCATTGTGTAGGCTTCCTGGTGGAGGGGACTAGTGCCTGTGTTCTAGTGGATGAGGCTGGATCTTGTCTTTCTGGTGGGCAGGTTCACGTCTGGTGGTGTGTTTTGGGGTGTCTGTGGCCTTAGTATGATTTTAGTCAGCCTCTCTGCTAATGTATGGTGTTGTGTTCCTGTCTTGCTAGTTGTTTGGCATTGGGTGTCCAGCACTGTAGCTTGCTGTTCGTTGAGTGGAGCTGTGTCTTGGCATTGAGATGGAGATCTCTGGGAGATTTTTGCCGTTTGATATTACGTGGAGCTGGGCGGTGTCTTGTGGACCAGTGTCTTGAACTGGGCTCTCCAACCTCAGAGGCACAGCCCTGATGCCTGGCTGGAGCACCAAGAGCCTGTCATCCACACGGCTCAGAATAAAAGGGAGAATAAAAAGAAGGAAAGAAAGGAGAAAATTAAATTAAATTAAATTAAAATAGCATTATTAAACTGAAAAATAAAAAATAATTGTTAAAGAAATTTGTAAAAAGTAATAAAAAAAATTAAAGAAAGAAAGAAAGAACAACCAAACCAAGTAACAAATCCACCAATGATAAGAAGTGCTAATAACTATACTTAACAAAAAAAAAAAAAGGAGAGACAACCCTAGGACAAATGGTAAAAGCAAAGCTGTACACACAAAATCACACACAGAAGCATACACATACACACTCACAAAAAGAGAAAAAGGGAAAAAAAGTATATATATCGTTGCTCCCAAAGTCTGCCTCCTCAATTTGGGATGATTCGTTGTCTATTCAGGTATTCCACAGATGCAGGGTTCATCAAGATGATTGTGGAGATTTACTCCGTTGCTCCTGAGGCTGCTGGGAGAGATTTCCCTTTCTTTTCTTTGTTCGCACAGCTCCTGGGGTTCAGCTTTGGATTTGGCTCCGCCTCTGCGTGTAGGTCGCCTGAGGGCGTCTGTTCTTCGTTCAGACAGGACGGGGTTAATGGAGCAGCTGATTCAGGGGCTCTGGCTCACTCAGGCCGGGGGGAGGGAGGGGTATGGATGCTGGGCGAGCCTGCGGCGGCAGAGGCCAGTGTGATTTTGCACCAGGCTGAGGCGCGCGCCGTGTGTTCTCCTGGGGAAGTTGTCCCTGGATCCCGGGACCCGGGCAGTGGCGGGCTGCACAGGCTCCCTGGAAGGGGGGTTGTTGATAGTGACCGGTGCTCGCACACAGGCTTCTTGGTGGCGGCAGCAGCAGCCTTAGCGTCTCATGCCCGTCTCTGGGGTCCGCGCTGTTAGCCGCGGCTCGCGCTTGTCTCTTTAGCTCCTTTAATCAGCGCTGTTAATCCCCTCTCCTTGCGCACCAGGAAACAAAGAAGCCAGAAAAAGTCTCTTGCGTCTTCGGCAGCTCCAGACTTTCTCTAGGACTCCTTCCCAGCTAGCTGTGGCGTACTAGCCCCCTTCAGGCTGTGTTTATGCATCCAACCCCAGTCCTCTCTCTGGGATCCGACCTCCAAAGCCTGAGCCTCAGCTCCCATCCCCCACCCGTCTGCCGGTCGGCACCGATCCTCTGTGCGGGAATCTCTCTGCTTTTCCCTCCGCACCCCTGTTGCTGTGCTCTCCTTCGCGGCTCCGAAGCTTCCCCCCTCCGCCACCCGCATTCTCCGCACGCGAAGGGGCTCCTAGTGTGTGGTAACCTTTCGTCCTTCACAGCTCCCTCCCACTGGTGCCAGTTCCATCCCTATTCTTTTGTGTCTGTGTTTTCTTTTTTCTTTCCCCCTACCCAGGTATGTGGGGTGTTTCTTGTATTTTGCGAGGTCTGAGGTCTTCTGCCAGCGTTCACTAGGTGTTCTGGAGGAGTTGTTCCACATGTAGATGTATTTCTGATTTATTTGTGGGGAGGAAGGTGATCTCCATGTCTGACTCTCCGCCATCTTCACTACTTCTGTGTTTTAGTGGATTTTAAGTCTCATTTCTATTGTTATAAATAGGTGGAACATCTTTTTCTACGAACAGTCTTTACATGTCTGTTGCCGTTTTTTTTTTAATCAATCAGGTTGTTATTCTTTCTTGATTTTCAGCTAGGATTTTTAATATATTAGAGATTGATCATTTATCTGTACTATAAATTTCAGTTTTCCGCTCCCTGGCTTGTCATATATTTTTCTCCTTTATTTGTGATATTTTATTTTCTGTTCTATATTTATATGGCTTTTTTCCTTTATGTCTTCTGGATTTTTGATCCATAGTTATAAAGGTTATCTCTATTCCCATATTTTAGTGGTGTTTATCATGTTTCCTTCTAGGTCTATTATGTTTAGAATCAGCTAATATCCCAAAGTTAACAGCTGCGCTTGAAATTTTTCTAACTCCATAAAATAGTGACATATTTTAAGTTCATTCTCTGAAGGCAGCTTCTTGTTGGAGAAGGTGCAGTGTACATTTTTCTGCAGGTTGCAGAGAGAAGGAAAGGCAGAGAGGCAGATAATAGAGGAACCTTGATCCAACAAACAGATTTATTTCCAAAAGCTCACTTGCAGTGTTTGTTATTTGAGATCCAGAACAGTAGTACCCATAGAAACAATGACAGAAACGACGGTTTGGTTTTCTCGCATCTCACCAACTTCGTTTTACCTGCATCATAGGATAAACCACACGGTGCTCTTTATTACCCTTTCCTGTTCCCATCTCTAGACCTGAAGAGGCAGGGGCAGGAAATAACATTATCAGTGCCTATGAGAGCTGGAGTGTGGACCACAGGCCACCCAGAGGAGCTGAGGTCATAAAGAGGTGTGGCCACTGCCTTAACATAGTGCTGGAGCAAGAACAGAACACAGGGGAGAAATATCCCAGTCCCAACCTCTGATATTCTGTCAAACCCAAGTGGAATCGAAAGGGCAAAAGATCCCAGGTGATTTGGTTCATAAAGGTCATCTCTCAGGTCATAAAGAAGAGAAAGAAGGATGGATAATGATTAAACGGTACAAACAGAGAATTCCCATACAATTAGAGACTGCAGGGAACAGGTCCAGGGTGAGAATTTCAGAGTACCAGGATCTATATCATTTTAAATGCTAGAATATATCTTGCATTTCTTCTTCTTTCCCTGACCTTTACTTCTAGACTAGGAAGTTCTCCAGGCCATCTGTGTATCCTTATTGCTTAGTTCAGTATTTAAAACATGAAGGGAGCACAGAACACGTCGAAGGGTGAGCAGTAACTGACGAAAAATCGATTTTCCTCTCCAGTGTTTTCCCCTTTCCAATTGTTTTGGAAAGGCTGCGGAGTTAAACAGCTTTACGTTCAACTACTGGCTCCTACTTACTAGCTCTGTGAGCTTGGGCACATTTCTTTCTTTCTTTTGTTTTTTTAAAAAAATTTCATTGGAGTATAGTTGACTTACAATGTTGTGTTAGTTTCAGGTGTACAGCAAAGTGATTCAGTTATACATATACATGTATTCATTCTTTTTCAGACTCTTTTCCCATACAGGTTATTACAGAATATTTAGCAGAGTTCCCTGTGCTATACAGTAGGTCCTTGTTAGTTATCTATTTTATGTACAGTGTGTATATGTTAATTCTAATCTCCTAATTTATCACTTGCCCTCATGATTCCCCTTTGGTAACCTTAAGTTTGATTTCGAGATCTGTGAGTCTGTTTCTGTTTTGTAAATAAGTTCATTTGTATCATTTTTTTGTTAGATTCCACATATAAGTGATATCATATTTGTCTTTCTCTGTCTGACTTACTTCACTTGATGTGATAATGTCTAAGTCTATCCATGTTGCTGCAAATGGCATTATTTCGTTGTTTGTTTGGGTTTTTTTTGGCTAAGTAATATTCCATTGTGTATATGTAACACATCTTCTTTATCCATTCCTCTGTTGATGGACATTTAGGTTACTTCCATGTCTTGGTTATTGTAAATAGTGCTACAATTCTTAAACTCTCTAAGCCATAGTTGCTTTGTCTATCAAATAGAGGTAACAAAAGAACTTAAAGGCACTTTGAGGATTCTTGTGAGGATTAAATGAGATAATTCATGTGAAGTTCCTGCTACCTAAGTGCTTAAAATGGTAACTGCAAAATGCATCAATGATCTAAATGTAAGAGCTAAAACCATGAGACTATTAGAAGAAGAAAACGTAGGGATAAATCGTCGTGAACTTGGACTTGGCAACAGATTCTTATATATGTCATGAAAAGCATGAGGAACAAAAGAATTTTGGAGTACTTGGATCATACCATCATAAATGTGAGAATATTACATAAAATATTGTATAAAATATAATTAAAATAGTGATATTGGGCTTTATCAAAATTTAAAAACATTTGCAGTAAAGGACATTATCAAGAAAGTGAAAAGACAGCCTACAGAATGGGAGAAAGTATTTGCAAATCATCTATCTGATAAGTTTTTAGGATCCAGACTATGTAAAGAACACTTAAAATTCAATAACAAAAAGACAAACAATCCAATTAAAAATAGACAAAGAACTTGAATAGATATTTCTTCAAATAAGATGTAAAAATGGCAAAGTAACACATGAAAAGATGTTCAACGTCATTAATCATGAGGAAAGTACAAATCAAAATCACAGTGAGGTACCACTTTTCACCCACTAGGACAACTATAATAAACACACACACACACACACAGAAAATAACAAGTGTTGGGTGATGATGTAAAGAAATTGGATCCTTAATACATTGCTGATGGAATTGTAAAATGGTTCATCCACTATGGAAAACAGTTTGGTAGTTCTTCAAAAAGTTAAAGATAGAATTACCATGCACTCAGGAATCCCACTCCTGGCTTTATACTCCAAAAAATTAAAAACAGGTGTTCAAAGAAGTACATGTTCACAGTAGCAATATTCACAATAGTCAAAAGGTGGAAACAGTTCAAATGTCCATAAATGATGAATGAATAGACAAATTATGGTAAATCCATAGAAGAGAATATTATTCAGGCATAAAAATGAATGAAGTACTGATACATGGTACAATATAGTAAACTTTAAAAACATTATGCTAAGTGAAAAAAGTCAGACATAAAGGAATACGTATTGTGTGATTCCATTTTAATGAAATATGTAGAATAGGTAAATCCGAAGAGACAGAACACAAATTGGTGGTTGCCAGTGGTTGGGAGGAGTGGGAAACAGGATCAGCTGCTCAGTGGGCACATAATTCCTTTTGGGCTGATGAAAATGTTTCAGAACTAGATAGAGGTGGTGGTTGAACAATGTGGTCAATGTTCTAAATGCCACTGAATTGTTCACTTTCAGATGGTCAATTTTGTGCTATGTGAATTTCACCTCAATTAGGAAATGAAGAATAAAAAACAGGAGGAAGGAAGTGGGTGGTGATATAGGGGAAAAAATATTGTCCATGATTTAAATACTAGGTATATGAGGGTTCATATACTATTGTCTATTTTGTATGTGTTAGTTGTTTTCCATAAAAATTAAATGAAAGTAAGAATAACAGAAATTAATACTGCACCTGATATAGGTTTTACATATTTTAGTCGGCCCATTGCAGAACAGGTTGCAATCTCAGAGCTTTCCCTCTGTTTTTCTATCTTTGACTCAAGTATACAGCTCTGATAGATTTTGTAAAAGGCATTAACCACACCCACCCTCCAAACAATTCATCTCATCTTAACCCATCTAACACCAAATAATTAAGGAATAATTATCTCACTCTCAAAAGCTATATTATGCTATTTTCTTTTCTCCTCATGCTTACGGCAGTAAGGTTCTGCATCTGGGTTTCCAGGCAGTCCTGAACAACATGAAAATATTTGCAACATTTGTGTTTCTGTATTATATACCTTTTGAGTGAAGGAGGGATTCATAGCTTCCATTAGATTCTCAAAGAGGCCTATTAGGACCTCATAAAAACGTAAATATCACAGCAAACAGAGAAAGAGGAATTATACAGAGTTGGAGAATTAAGGTACACTTGAAAATGACAGAAAACATGGATTAATTTATCAAGGAACATATTGGTGGATATAATTAACAAACAGGGGTGGTTCAGCTTCAGGTATGGCTTCATCTAGGGACTCAAACAATGTCTTGGACACAATCTCTCAGCTCTGTCTCCATCTGCTTTGCACTCTTCTCAAGCTTTTTCATGTGGATATTCAAGCAGTCACATATTCTCTCTTGACACAGGTGGTGTGGAAATGTCCACCCACATCACAAGTGTAACAGTGGAAGAAATGTGGATCCTTGAAAGAAAACTGGTGTGCTAGCATCTCATTACCAAAACAAAAGGAAATGGATGCTGGGAGGGTAAACATAGCAAATGTTAGCTGGGAATACTAATGACGAATCTTCATATGGGCATAAAAGTAAAGTAGATCCAGTTCTACCTATGCTTCCTGATATTTAGGATTTCTCTGATTAGGAATACTTGTAAGTAGGAGCAGAAATGCCCTCTGAGTGGACCATGAAGTGAAAACTGGAGTTAGGGCAAAAGCTGCGGGATCTGCTAGCAGTGTGAAAAGAAGTGGTGAAAGAAGCAAGAAGAAAGGCAAAGTGTTCTGGCTAAAATTCTTGACCTGACCAGCAAAGAGAGAAGTGCTGACAGCAAATCCGAACCAGTAGAGGCTCAGCAACAACTCAAAAAATTGAAAGCAATGAAGACGGGAGATCTATATGTAGAAACAGGTGGGAAGGGAGTTACAGGATATAGTCCTTCAGTGGACATAATTATGATAATAAAAATAAACACCATTTATTAAGCACCTCTTGTATACTAAGCATTACCCCTGTGTATATTATCTGCACTGTAAACTCCTGTGAGGTGGATGTTATTATCCCCATTTAATTTGGAAGAGATCAATCTGATTATTTTTATATAGCTTGCCCCCCGGCCACAGTGTCTGATTACTAAGCGCATTCCCCTTGCCACTTGCTTTGCAGAATGGCTCCTTGAGACCAAAGAATGCACTGCTCTGACAGCATGTTGCTTAAGACTCTGAGCCTTGCCTTTACAAAACGTGAGAGAGTATTGCACATGCTAGAACTGAAAATTTGCTGCGTAAGCGCTGTGTTAAGAGCTTTGTGAACATTACCTAATTTTATCTTTGCAAGAACTCTATCCCCATACGACCAATAAGGAAACTGAAAAGTGTGTTTTCCTAAAGTCACACAGGGAATCCAGGGAATCTGATCCAAGAACTACGCTGGTCATCACTCTTTTGATCACAAGATCATTAGAAACAAGACTTTTGGATAACTCACATCTCAGTGAAATTTCAGGGCCCGAATTTATCTTTGCCCCCAAGATCTTTGTACAGTGGTCTTTCTCCATCAAGCATGCATGTTATCAGATATCAGGGTCTATAGAAAGAAATACTATAGAATATTTTTTAACTTGGAGAAAAAAAAAATTAGAGTTGTTCTGCTTCTTATTTTGCCCTGAAGTTTTCACTGGTTTTTCTTTATTAGATTTCTCTCCTGATGCCAAAAGTTTGATGTTTTCCTCCTTGTTTTTTCTTTTCCTGGAGATGATTTTGATACTGATATGTGATTTGATTCCATTAGCTGGATTCTTCCTGGCTTATTGTTTGGTGCTGTGTTTTTAAATCCCCACAGATATGCGTCAGAAGACAACTGCTTTATTCTCACATGCCAGGAAGGAGAAAATCAATCTCCATTCCCTACGGGTGCCAAAAATTTTCCAGTACCCTAAGCACTTTCTTTCTGTCATTGCTGTTGTCCTTTAGCAAGATAGAGAGCAGGAGACCATTGTGTATGAGTACTATGTGATAGTATTAATAATAATAATAATTAGTATTCATTCAACAATTATTTATTGAGCACTGCTTATATTCTAGGCTCTTGGAATGCATCAAATAAACCCTCAGAGAGCTTGTGTTCTAGCAGGGGGAAGTGGACAACAAACAATAAAAATAATATAAATAAGCGAAATAGTATATTGCTTAGTGATCAGGCTATTAAAAAGGGTAAAAAGTTAAGCAGAAAAATTTGGGGTAGAAGATGGCTGCAATATTGGCAGTATGGTCAGTGTAAGCGTCACTGAAAAGGTGAGATATTAACAATGACTTGAAAGAGTGGTGATGAGGGAGCTGTAAGCATAAAGATAGCAAAGAACATTCCATGCAGAGGGACAGCCAGTGCCAAGACCCTGAGGCAGAAGCATGCCCAGCAAGTTCTTGCATCAGCAAAGAGGCCTCTGTTCCAGAAGCCAAGTGAGGAGGGGGTCAGATCAGGAGGAGATAAAAGACGTACCAGGGAGCGTATGTAGGGTTTGTAAGAATTTAGTTCTTTTATTTTGATTGAAATAGGGTTTTAAACAGAGGAGGGACTTAGTTTATCTTTTATTTTAAACAAATCACTCTGAGATTAGACTATAGGATTACGAAGGTGTTAACAGGAAAATCTATTAGTAGATTATTACCGAAATCCAAGAGATGGCTCAGACTAGGTGACAGCAATGAAGATGATGAAAGAGGTCAAGTTCTGGTAGATCCTCATGTTTACTGACAGATCTGTTGTGAAGTGTGATGTACAGAGTGGTTATCAACTGAGATGGGGAAGGTTATGGGTGGAGTAGTTTTGGGAGGAAGACCTTGATATCTAAATGTATTCTTTTATTTATTCATTCATTTTTCATTCAGTCATTCAATAACTATTAAGTGCCTCTTACTGATTTTCAGAAGAAATATTACAGATGAGGAAACATAGGCTCAGACAGTTTAAGCCATTGGCCAAAGTTCGTTCTGCCAGTGATCAATTAAGTCCAGTCGGAGTCTTTGCGATTTTCTCTTGCAAGCCTATCCCATGTGACTTGACTAAACTGACAAAACCAGAGAAAGATAATATTGATGCGGTTTGGCTTATACGTTGCTAAATATCAGATAATACTTTTTTGCAAGCAAACATTTCTTGTCTGATATGTCCTATTTTATCTTTCTGTGATGAGACACAAGGAAGTCTCCCCCTTCCCATTACATTTTAGGGCCTTTATAATATCCCATTCATAACTTCAACAAAAATGACTAGGTGTTCTGCTTTTTGGAAGATGTAACAAAGATATAGTCGAAGCTTCTGAATATTGAGCACTTACTGTGTAACAAGTGCTATGTCTAGATATTTGGGCAATAATGTAAATTTCATGACATCGTTATAATGCCTGTCATTTCTTTATCAGGGATGTTAAACAGCAGTAAGAAAGCCACGTAAATAATTAGGGTAAAGATTTTCCGTGAATCAAGGTTCATTGCAGCTCTATTTACGATAGCCAGGACATGGAAGCAACCTAAGTGTCCATTTACAGATGAATGGGTAAAGAAGGTGTGGCACATATATACAATGGAATATTACTCATCCATAAAAAGAAACGAAATTCAGTTATTTGTAGTGAGGTGGATGGACCTAGAGACTGTCATACAGAGTGAAGTAAGTCAGAAAGAGAAAAACAAATACCATATACTAACACATATATATGGAATCTAAAAAAAAAACAAAAAAAACTGGTTCTGAAGAACCTAGGGGCAGGACAGGAATAAAGACGCAGACGTAGAGAATGGACTTGAGGACATGGGGAGGGGGAAGGGTAAGCTGGGACGAAGTGAGAGAGTGGCATGGACATATATATATACACTACCAAATGTAAAATAGATAGCTAGTGGGAAGCAGCCGCATAGCACAGGGAGATCAGCTCAGTGCTTTGTGACCACCTAGAGGGGTGGGATAGGGAGGGTGGGAGGTAGGGAGATGCAAGAGGGAACAGATATGGGAACAAATGTATATGTATAACTGCTTCACTTTGTTATAAAGCAGAAACTAACACACCATTGTAAAGCAATTATACTCCAATAAGGACGTTAAAAAAAAAAGATTTTCCTTGAATACTTTTGGCAAAATCAAAGAAACAAACAAAACATCAAAAAGTTTCAATAGCTGGAAGTGTATGTCTTTGGATGTGAACTGTAAGATCAAAAGAGGATGATTTTTCTTCCGAAAGTATCTTTTAACAGCTCTGTGGGATGCTCCTCTGGCCCTGAGGCCCTCTTACTCCTTCCCGCCTCCCAGAAGAAGGGAATGCAGCTTCCCTGATGCTTTCCCCTGTGCTGCCCTGAGTTCTGGTTTGGGGCTACATTAATGTTTCTGTTATTCTTGATTGGCTCTGTTGGTGGTTAAAAGGACTCTTTTAGCCATGTTGGAGGAAAAAGTAATCTCATTCTCTTCTATCCATTTCTTTTATTTTAACTTTTAGGAATTTATTTAATAACTTTTTTTTTGGACATAGCCTCCAGTTATGATTTTGAGGCTATTCTGGTTTTTTTTTTTTAAATGTTTCTGTAAAGATGCCATTTTACCAGTGTGCATGCTTCGTGGACTTTATTTTCTATTACATGTGAAGAAAGCAGCACCTCCTTCATCCATCCATGATGCTGCCTTTGTTCCCCTAGGTACAATTTCAAATTTAATAAAAAGGATACAGCTCATAGCTATGAGAAAAGAAAGATGTGCTCACAGCATGATCCTCCTTCTACCCTCACCTCCAATGCCATACGGAGGGGAAACATGAGGAGGTGTGGATTGAGAGGTGAGGGAGGGAGAACTTATCACTAATATGAGGCCAGTAGAACCCATGAACACACAGAGCCCATCAGAAAATAACAGCAGCATTCATAATGTGTTGGCACAGTCCAGAGTTGTAAATAAAATGCAGAGGTTATCAAAAGAATGGCAGGGTTGGCTGAATGGTAACCACATGCCGTTCTCATTCTGAAAGCTGGATACAGGAAGCAGAGACTGAGTCCCCACACATGGATTTCTTCCATCAACAGAGGAGCAGTTATGACATGATAGAGATGATGATGTTTTCATCTTCCCAGTGTCCCTCAAATGATGTTTGGTCCTTGTTCTTGCAGGCCACTCTGACAGAATGCCTCTAGAAGTTTTCAGTTGCTCTAGATGACTTGATTTGGTAGTACAAGAAAATCTCATTATTTTCTACCACACCAGTTCTGAAATAGTGTTAAAAGAATAGGAATAAGTCTTAAATTTACTTTTCCACAATTGTCTAAGAAGTGAATTAATGGCTGAGAAACTATCTCATCTGCCTAAGAATTTGAAAGACTTTAAACTCTTTAATTTTTTTGTTTTTATGATAAAAAGTTAACACTGTAATGTTCAACCTCTGCTTTCTAATTATTAAAGTAGGTGAATCTGTGTTTTATGGCCACTGTAACAAGTTGTTACAAACATAGTGGATTAAAACAGCAAGAATCTCTAATCTTACAGTTCTGTAAGTCAGAATTCTGATGTGCGTCACAATGGGATGAAAACAAGGTATTTATGGGCGATGAATTCCTTTCTGGAGGCTCTAGGGAACCCGTTTTCTAGCCTTTTCCAGCTCCTAGAGGCTGCCACATTCCTTAGCCCATGATCTCTTACATCTTCAAAGTCAGCAATGTCCAGTCAAGTTTTTCCCACACGCCACCAAACTGACACTGACCCTTTTGCTTTCCTCTTCCACATTTAAGGACCCGGGTGGGCCGTATCAGTAATCCAGAATAATCCCCCTATTTCAAGTTCAGATTAGCAATCTTAATTCCATCCTCAATTTTTATTCCCCCTTGCCGTACAACAGAACATGTTCACGGACCCCGGGGTAAAGATATGGACATCTTTAGAGGCTGTTATTCTACCTACCACAGTAGGTTGTTCTGGAGGACCTTCATTAGATAGCAGAGAGATAGTCTAGACCTTAGAAACAGAATGTGTTTTTTTTGTACTCCAGTGCCTTGTCTGCTTATAACATAGGCATTGCTAATTGCTCACCGTGTTCTTTTTCACTGAGACCCAATAGAGTCTCGGAATCCTTCTTAATGGGAAGCTCCAAGCATTCCTCTAGCAACTGATCAAAGTCATCACATGAGGTGAACCATTTTGTCATTTCTATCCTAAATGGTTTTACTTCCTCTTAATGAGATCTAATTTCTTAAAACGTTTGTAAGGCACATTTCCTGACACTAATTTAGACTGGCATTTTCCTAACTTATCCTAGTCAATACAGCTTACTTAAATCAGAGTCACGGAATTATATTTGTTCATATTTGCTGTATGCAGATCCCTATATTGGATAACAAAGATTAAAAAACAGACAATACCGGGCTTCCCTGGTGGTGCAGTGGTTGAGAGTCGGCCTGCTGATGCAGGGGACATGGGTTCGTGCCCCGGTCCGGGAAGATCCCACATGCCGCGGAGCGGCTGGGCCCGTGAGCCATGGCCGCTGAGCCTGCGCGTCCTGGGCCTGTGCTCCGCGATGGGAGAGGCCACAACAGTGAGAGGCCCGCGTACTGCAAACAAAACAAAACAGACAATACTAAACACTGGTGAAAATATAGGAATTCTAATATATTGCTGGTTGGAATGCAAAATGGTACAGTCACTTTGAAAGATATTTTGCAGTTTTCTTATAAAGAAAATGTTCTTACTAGATGACTCAGAAACCACATGCCTAGATATTTACCCATTTGAACTGTAAATTTTGTTCATGCAGATACCAGGTGTATATGTTTATAGGAGATTTATTCATAATTCTCAAATTCATAATTTATTCATAATTTATAATTTGGTTGCTCCAAGCTGGAGGCAACCAGAATGTCCTTCAGTAGGTGAATGGATACGTATCATACAATGGAATTCTATTTAGCATTAAAAAGGAATGAACTACTGATTCATACACAAACATAGATGAATCTTAAGTACATTTTGCTGAATGAAAGAACCAAAGGCTGCATATCAAATGAGTGCCTTCATAAGATATTCTAGAAAAGGAAAACTACGAGAACAGAAAATAAATCTGTGGTTGCCAAGAGTTGGTGGAGGGGAAAGTGGTTGATGACAAAAGGAAAACAAAGAAGAATTTTTAGGGTGATGGATCTATTCTGTATGGTAAGGTGAACACATGACTATGAACTTGTCGAAACCCACTGAAATTTACATTCCAGAGAGTAGACTTTAATGTATGCAAATTAAATTAAAAATCAACCAGGAGGTTAGAGAAAATCCCAGGATGAAATGTTGACTGTGACAAAAGAATAGTCTATATTGCATATGTATGACATGACTTCATGGACGGGTATGAGGAAATAGGGGTTGACTTAGGTAACTTTGGAAAATAGATTTTTAACTAGAAACCGTAAGGCTAAAGAGTAAATGTACTGAACATGAACACTGTACTCTAGTCAGTAAAGTTGTTTATCATGGGAATACAGGTTAAACAATTCTGAAAATGCCTTATTTGTATACTGAGGTCAAAAAACAATTAAATGGATATGGATGGTGGTGAAAGATAGACTTCTCATTGTTGGAGAGCAAAGTTACAGATGAGCAAGAGGGGAGGTGAGAATGAATTATATGGTACTGGATTTAGAGTAGGAGATATTAGTGTTAACATATAGTTAATTTATCTTAATACAGTTGGAGAGAACCAGAAACAATTATAGATACGTATATATACATGTGTTAGTATACATACATAAATGTCTTAGTTCTGTCGACAAAGAAAGCCTAAAAGTAGTGACGTTACAAATAGCAATGAAGATATTCAGTGCCCAAATCTTTGATTCTAGACACCATTCTCCAATAATAGGTACCTGGATCTCTTGGAGAAATTGTTGATTCTAGGGCTGAAGAAAAGAAAATACACGATGAACCTGGTGCTTCTCGTAGTGCTTCAATGTAAGAACGTGCTCAAAAGTCAAAAGGATGGGAGCTTGTTGAAGATACACAAGAGCAAATCTGAAAAAGATCCTAATGGCCAAAGCTGGAACAATTTAGTAATAAAACCAGTACACGAAATAAAAAATAAATAAATAAGTTTTTCATACAGAAGAATTACAAATAATTTATGTAGACACTTCCCCCTCCAGTTGGTAGAGCTTAATTGTCTCCCTGCCCTTGAACAAGGGGCTGGACTTGGTGATTTGCTTCCAATGAATAGTGTAGAATGGAGAAACAACACTGGAAAAGCCTAGAAATACTGCCTTGGCCAGGTGATCAAAGTTAATATTATAGGTGATAAGTTATGTTGATAGCATGTACCCCAGATACGATGACATGAGAAAAGTACATATGATATACCTTCAAAACAACAGACAAACCCACACTGAGGGACATTGTACAGCATATTTGACCAGTACTCTTCCAAAATATCAAGGTCATCAATAACAAAATGGAGAAACTGTCACAAACCAGAGGAATCTAAGGAGACATGATTACTAAACACAATTTGGCTTCCTGACCTGGATCCTGAAACTACAAAATAAAGGACAGTAGTGTAAAAACAAATGAAATCTGAAGACAGATTTGAGTTTAGTTAATAATAATTGCAAATGTTGGTTTTTTTTTTTTTAACCTTTATTTTAAAATTTTGACAGATGTGCCATGGTTATATAAGATGTTAACAATAGGGGCAACCAAGTAAGGAATATATACGAATTCTTCGCACTGTCTTTGTAACTTTTCTGTAAATTTAAAATTATTCAGAGCAAAAGCAAAAAAATTTTGACTTGGCACCTTGTTAGAGAATATTTTGACCATACAATGCCTCTCTACTTATAAAATATTCCATTCATCGATTTGTCTGTCTTTAGGCCAGTCAACACTGTTTATTACTAAAGCTTTGTAGTAAGTCATTAAATAAAATAATGTTAAGTTCTCCATCTGTCTCTCTCTTGTTTTGTGTGTGTGTGTGGTTTTTTTTTTTAGTGTTTTAGCTCATCTAGATCCTTTGCATTTCCGTATACATTTTAGAATCAACCTGTGAATTTCTTCTTCAAAGGGCTATTGGAATTTAGATACTAATTGTATGTAGATCAATTTAGAAAGAATAGGTATCTTAATAATACTGAGTCTTCCGATTCAGGAATATTCTATTTGTCATCATTTATTTAGGTCTTATTTAATTTTTTGCAGGAATTTTGAATAATTTTTACCAGTCTTATACATTTGTTGTTATGTTTGTTCCTAGGTATTTTGTGTTTTATGTGCTATAGTAAATGGTACTTTTTAAAAATTTTGAATTATTTTTTGCTAATACATAGAAATATATGTGATTTTTGTATATTGACTATGTATATTCTGTTTTCGCTAAACTCATTTATTAGTTTTATTTTTTCTTCGAAATTCCATTCAGTCTTTCTACATATTCAATCATGTTATCTACAAACAAAGATTTGTTTCTAACCTTATTAGACTTATTGCACTGGGCAAGACCACCTGTAAAATATGCCTAGAAATCATTAGAACAGTCATTCTAGCCTTGTTCCTATTTTAGAAGAAAAGTGTTCAGTATTTTACTGTTATATATGATGTTAAGTTTCAGGATTTTTTTAGATGCCCTCTTTCAGGTGAGCAAGTTTCCTTTGACTTTTAACTTACTGAGAATTTTTATGTGTCTGCTGAATTTTATCAAAAAGTTTTGCATGATTTGTATCCTTTATTCTTTATTGTAGTAAAATACATTGAGTGATTTTCAAATGTTGAACTAAACTTGCATTCATTGGATAAACATCATTTAATTATTTTGGATTTAATTTGCTGACCTTTAAATTTTTTTTTATCTTATTTTTCCTCTTTCTGCCTTTATGACTTGCTCATTGTCTTTGGTTTCTGTCAGTTGGCCATGGTAATTTGAGATGTGAGATTCTTTGCATTTATTCCGCTTCATTCTCACTGAGCTTCTTGTGTCTAAGTTGATGTCTCTTGTCCATTTTAGAAAGTCCTTGGCCATTATCTGTACAAACAGTTTATAGGTGTTAGACCAACTGATATTGTCCCATAAACATCTGATTTTTAACCCCCTCTTCCCTAGTTTTTGGTATTTCCATTTGGATATTTCTGTTGACGAATCTTCAAGTTCTGCCTTTTTTTCTGCTGTGTTCAGCCTGCTCTTAGACCTACCAAATGAATTATCCATTTCTGATATCACATTTTTCAGTTCTAGTGTTTATTTTTTCATACTTTTTAATAGTTTCTATCCATCTCTTCTCTATGAAGGAATTGTTACATTCTGGAATTAGTTTCTTTAGAGTTCTTTGCATCCTGAACTCTCTGATGGATTTTTTTGTTGTTTGCTAACTTTGATTTTATAAATTATTGGGTTTGTTTGCATTGTTAGAGTGAGGATGAAAGTCTCTTGTGATTTTTAAACTATCTAACTGTAATTGAAATTTGTATATTATTTTCAAGGAAAGGTTTGTGGAAGTATTACTCTTTCCCTCTGTGGGATATTATAAATGGTGGAATTGTTTTAAGCACATACAAACAGCAAGGAATTAGGAAACTTTTCTCAAGTGATGATCTGGGCACAGATTGCAAATAATACCTCACAAATAAACTGTATCTGTACTTGACCCTTATGTGGGGTATATCATCAGAGGTTTTATAGGTGATGGGTCCTGGTGTTTGACCTCCTTAAATTCAACAAAATTCTCTTTGCTCATCTAAGTAGAGATGAGCATATCTGAGCTTGGGTGACTGGAAAGCTAACTCTAACCATGCTTGTAATATAATGTGTGGCTTTGGAAATGACTTCTCTTCCTATGACTGAAGAACTTCTTGCTAAACAGGAAAACATAATTAATTTATAACACATAATGTATTTGTAATTACAGTAATGGAATGGTAAATCAGTTGTCAGGGCCAATACCAGCACATATGAATAATAACTTTGAGAAAGCTTTGATAATAAAACACAATTCTTTATCCTTTATGCATATGTTCGTAATCCCATTAGGTAGATACCATTTTAATAATAGTTACTTATATTTTTACAAAACAAAAACTGAACCATTTATGAGTTGAAGCATTTGCAATAGTGAGCATCTGTTATAATTTCCTTTCTAGCTTCAACTCATTTTTATTTCCTTAGGGTAATAACAACATGCTGATTTTCCCTGGGGGAATGAAATCACCAGCATTTTTTGTTGGTGTAGTTTAGGTGAAGATGACTCCATCCTGTCCTCAGTGTTGCACCCATGACCCAGGCCTGGCCAATCAGCTTTATAACAACATGGCCCACTGTGATTGGTTCATATTGGGCATGTGATTCAATTCTAAGGATGCTTTCAAGCTGTTAAGAAAGAAAGAATCTCTTTTCCTTCTGGGACTGCTAGCACAAAGAATCTCTTTTCCTTCTGGGACTGCTAGCACTAAAGATGATGTACAGAAAGGAAAGCAGAACTGAGAGAGAGAGACCAGTTGCTTATTACATGCTTTGGGCTCTTGGATCCCAGTCAGGCCTGCAGTCCTTTGATCCCTCAACTTTTTCTTTTCTTTTCTTTTTTTTTTTTTTTTTACATCTTTATTGGAGTATAATTGCTTTACAATGGTGTGTTAGTTTCTGCTTTATAACAAAGTGAATTGGTTATACATATATTCCCATATCTCTTCCTAAACCTTTTCTTTAAGTGTGCCAATATATTTGCTTAACCAGTTTGGATCAGGTGTCTCTCCCTTCCTTGCATACAAGATTGTTATGGCTAAATTTTTCCAGTGCAAGAAGTTAGTGAGAATTGAGATTGAAGTCAGATATCTATTTCAGATGACTATATATTTGAAACCGTGAATGTCCCAACTTTCTTACTGAAGCTGCTTTGCTGCAATTTCAACGAGCATTTCTTGAGTTAGGAAATTATCTTGCCCAACTTGCCTGGGTTAAGAGTAGAGGTAAATATTAAGAGATTTATTTGTTTAGTTCTCTGTTCCCTTGGGTTGACTCTAGATTGTGATTAACTGCAGCTTTGGGCTAATTTGTTGTCTAATATTCTTGTGCAAAATTGTAGATGTCATACTAGATTTAACTAGCAGAAGCAGGGGGCTGTTTTCTGCAAGCCTAGAGTGGCATGAACTATGTAAACGCACATTCACATAAGAGTGCATGTTTGTCTTCCTCACTGCTGTTCCCCTGCAGGTTAACTCTAGCTAATCTAGTAATTAGTGGTAGGGAGCTTGCAGATTTGCAAGCTAATTTACACATAAGAAAACCATGTTTAAAATGACATTAACTCACTTGGTTTCTCTGTGGAGCTTGGCACACAGTTGTTCTATCCCTTTGGCTATATAACCCCTGTGGTGCTTTGAAATGGGAAAAGGCATTAGGGTCTGCCTTGCAATAAGATATGCATAATGGGGAAGGAAGTCAAGACAGAAAGTGTTTCTTTTCGGGCCACTGAAATCCTAATAGGCCCTATTACTGATTGTAGAAGGGATTAATGGTCAAGCACGAAGTAGAAATAATGACAACTCTTCTCAATTACTGAGTGCTTACTGTGTCTCAGGAACTGTGATAGATGCCATATATATATAATTATATTTTCTCCTCCTCAAATAAATTATTATCTTCCTTATGATGTGGATGAGGAAATAATGCCTCAGAGACCTTCACTAGCTAGTCTAAGTTCATACATTTACCAATAGCAGGGTCATAATTCCTATTTAGGCTCAATATTTTAATTACAATGTGTGCTGCCTACTATAATAATAGACTTTGAAGAAAAGTGTTATCCAAAACGTTACCAACATTTGTAGTAGAGTCAACCCCATTATAATACAGCTTCTTATCAGAAACCTCGCAGGCATGCAAACATCTTAATATCAGTTAAAAATAGACACACTTGAACCTGTGTGCACTGTCACCTACTACTTAATTTTTATTCCCTTTCACAGGAAGACTCCTTGAAAGAGTAGGCCATATCTTCACCTCCTCTTTTCTCCTAACCCTCTCCAATAGGGCTTTTGTCCTGATAAGAAAGTGGCTCCTATGAAGGTGAACAATGACCTCTAAGCTCGTCTTCCTTGTTGTATCAGCCTCCTTTGACAGGACAGATCCCTCTCTCTTGCTTTAAACGCTTTCTTCACCGGGCTTCTGGGACACCACACTCTCTTACTCTTTTGGTTACCTTACTGTCTTTCTTACTAATCTCCTCTGCAGACTTTTTCCTTAGGTCCAAAGTTTTGAGCCACCCTGGAGTGCCATCCTAGGCTCCATCCTCAGATCTTTTATCTTCTGTCTTTACACTCCATTCCTTAAGACCTGTCACTTCAATCCTCAACACGTCTTATAGGGGAGCAAAATTTGCCACCCCAAAACGTGTGTCTTTGGCATGCCGATTATTTCAAGTTGAAAACAATCAAGGCCCAAAAGACTCAGGAAGAACCTTTGACCTTCTCCCAACTGCCTAAAAGAATTTATAGGGAGGGCTCCCGGAATAGAGCCACCACCAGAGATACCTGCCAAGAATATGGGCTAGGTGTGGTGAGGGAAAACACAGGCGGGGCCTGGAGATGAGAGTCCACTCTGTGTCCTATTGTCTCTGTATGGTCCAGCAAACACTTGTTTACCAAATTTTGCTTTCCCATGTGAATTGCCTTCCTTCCCTTTGAAATCCCAAACCACTATCCCCAACATCCTTTTATGTCTTTAACCAAAGATGGTATTTAAGGTGAGCATTTTGGCAAGTTAACTCAGTTTTCCTGGGTTCCTCCCATGTACATGTTATTAAACGTTTGCGTGATTTTCTCCTGTTAACCATCTTATGTCAATTTAATTCTTAGACTGGTCATAAAAATCTAGAAGGGCAGAAGAAATTTTTTTTGCCTCTCCAGCAGTCTCAAATCCAGTTATTTCTAACCACAGTTCTTTCCCCTTTCCTTGTCTCAGCCACCCTTCTCTCTTGCCTGGACCCTTGCTATAGCCTGTACTGTGGTCTCTTTGTCCTTTCTTGCATCCCTAAAATCCATTCCCTTCATGCAGACAAGGTGAGTTTATTAAAACACAAATCGGATTGCAAATTTCCTGATTAAAATCCTCCAGTGTTTTCCTGTTGCACTTAGGATACAATTCAAATTCCATTTCACGATGAACAAGGCCATTTTAGATTTGTGCTTCCTTCCTTCCCTTATTTCAGTTTTTACTGCTTTCTCCTTGTTTTCTCTGTTCCAGCCACATTGTCCTGTTTTCTCTTTCTCAAATACGCTAAGTTTCTTTCCAAAACCTGACTTACACAGCTTTGCCTTTGAATTTTCTCCCCTAAGGTTTTCATGTAGTGGGGTGTTTCTTATCATTCAGATCTGATCCTAAATGTCACTCCTTCAGAGATTGTTCCTATAACCCAATCTTAAGAGCTTCCTACCGAAACCCCTGCTCTCTAACCCCTTACCCTGCTTTATTTTCTTCATCGCAATAAGTCTATCTAAAATTGTATATTTAAAAAACATTTTTACTTGTTGTCTATTTGTCCACTAGACTGTAGATGCGTTGAGAATAAGAATTTTGTCTGTTTTTACACTGCTGTTTCCTAGAAACATGGACTGATAGTAAATATTCTAAAATATTTGAATTAATGAATGAATACATTTTAATAAAAGGTATTTTAATGTGTCTCATCATCAAGACTTCCTCTAATATCGAAAGCCCTGCCAGTCTCCTTGATGGTGTATCTATTTCTCTCCCACTTTTCAAGTTCCTTCCAAATAACTTTTTATTAAATTTCCCTAGTCTATATTTTCATATCTTTCTGCCCTTCATAGTACCTGATATGGTGCAGGCATAAATGAAAGATGGATAAAGCAAGCATTTCATGCCACGAATATTCATTAAATATTTAAGGTCACTCAGAATGTGGGATGGGTGGGAGAAGAAAAAAGTGAAACAAAAGTTAATACACCATGGTTTAAATTAGGTCATTTTATGAAAGTCTGGACTTAATTTAAAGACTTTAAGAGTCATCAAATGCTTTTTGTTAGGAAATTTGTAGCATTAGGTGATTACATGATTATTAGTAAAAGACAAACACTATTAGCAGTGGGAAGAGTGGCTGGGAAAAAAGATACAGGCAGGGAATCCAGGTTGGAGGCTATTGTAGTGCAGGTAAAAAGGAATTAAAACTCTAAACTAGGATATTGGCAAAAAAAAAAAAAAGTTTAGTGACTCCATTTTAGGGATAAATTGTGCAGGATTTAGTGAATAACTGGATATTATGTATGCTACGAAGAGAAGACATTAAAGAAAGTTCTGGGTTTATAAGCTAGGAATTTCATTGCCACTAATTTTGACAAAAAATACAAGAGAGTTCATGGAGGGGACTCATTTTATTATAGAAATTCAGGCCGACCTAGTTTATACACACAAGGGAATTTGTTTCAGGGACATTGAGTGTGGTAGAAAAAATAATGGTCCGTCAAAGATGTCTATGTCCTTACCCCCAGAACCTGTGAATATGTTCCCTTTCCTGGCACAAGGGACTTTGCAGATGTGATTAAGATTAAGGACCTTGAAATGGGATCATTTCGGATTATCCAGATGAACCCTGCCTAATCCCTTGAATACTTAAGGGCAGAGATCCTTTCTCAGCTGAGTTTAGAGAGAGATGTGACATTCTGCCTTTGAAGATAGAGGAAATGGCCATGAGTCAAGGAATGTGGACAGCCCCTAGAAGCTAGAAAGAGCAAGAATTGGATTCTCTCATAGGGCCGAAAGGAATGAGGCATAGGCAGAAAGGAATGCAGCCCTGCAGACACTTTGATTTTTGCCTCTTGAGACCCATGTCAGACTTTGGATCTACATAACTATCTCAGAAGGCTCAAAGACAGGCAAGTGGTTGGGCCTCAGGAATAATCACAGCCTAGAATGTAAACAGGATTATCTGCCCACGTACCTCTCTGCATGTGTACTTCATCCTTCTCTCTCTAGAGACTGGCTTTCTATACTTCTCCAATGGCTATATCTGTACAGTGGCTCCTGAGAGCTCCTGAATGCTTTATATAAATAGTTTCATCACCCAGAGAGACTCTTGGGATAGAAACGGAGGTCTCTGCATTTTAGCATCATCACCTTATGATTCTTATGCACTTTAAATTGTAATAGCAACTCTTCAAAGGGAAATGACAGTGGTACATTTTACAGTATTATTATTAGAGAATTCAAGGTGGGTTTCATGTATCTCTTAAGAACTGACAGAGGAAGAATAGTGAATTATGTGTTCCCCAAATGCAAAAGATAAAAGAGTTAGTTACAAAATTGTCAGACTTCACTGACGTTCACATAAGCATACTCGTTTCAATTAACCTACTCACCTTGATCTCAATATCAAAATGAAGAATGCTTGTAGTGGAATACACTGCTAATGGGTGTTGCCCAGCTTCTGCCCCTAGGGAACTCTTGATACTTTGTTTATACTTATTTTAAAATATGAGAAAGGCCCTTATACAGGGAAGAATGCAGGAGGTGTGTGTTCACCTGTGCTGTAATTGCTGGATGCACTGTTTGTTCATACCCCTCTGAATTGGCTATAGTGTAAATTGATGAGCTCTGAAAACTTTTAACTTTTTATCTACTAACTAACTTTTTTTTAGCTCTAATTACATTAGCACTCAACTGAAATAAACAAAGATATGCAGAATGTCTACTGATCACAAAGCACCTAGTATGTTAGATGTTAAAAAATCTTTGGGCATGACTTTGGAAAGTGTGAAATGTCTTTCTTATTTCCATTTGTCCATAATGGGAAGACATAGAAACTGAAAAAAAAGAAAAAATCTCCAGTCAACTGCCTAGACTCACTAAAATGTTCTCTGCTGAATTCTCTCCTCTTTCTTTTGAGGGGGTTTAAAGATGACCCTTCAAGGCTCTCTACCCCTTCATCATGTGCAATGTAGTTGTTGCTAAAGGCCAAGGACAGAACAAGAATGTGGAGACAGGTTTTTTTGAGGGTCCTAAATCTGGGGGTGGGGTGAGATGGCAGATAGGCTGTTATGTGTGAAGATTTCTGAAGAATCATTGTCACTTAGCATCTCAAGCCCTGCTAAAGGGAAAATCCTGATTCTTCCTGAATAAACATTTGAAGCCAAGGGTGAACTGAATCTTAGTAAAGCTGCAATAAAAATCACACTCAGGTCAATCACAGATTAGCAACCTCAAAAGAAGAACCATGCCTTTTTGTCTAGGTGTAATATTGCTTACTTCGCTTTCTATTGTTCTTCTACACATGGTATCCAGCATTAGTTTTTTTTTTAAAGCATAACACACATAAAGAAGCAAGAAAATATGAAATGTGATCGAGAAAGGAAAGTGTCAATAGATGGAAAAATGATTCAGATAATTGGAATTAGAGACAGATGAGGACTTTAAAATAACTAGGATAACTATGTTAAAAAGTAGAGTGGAAAATGTGGGCAAATTGTGTGAACAGATTGAGAATTTCAGCAGAGTAATAATCTATTGAAAAGTACCAAATGGAAACAGTAGAAAGAAAGTAATTGTTAGAAAAAATAAATATGAAGATCCTAACAGAAGACTGGACATAACTGAAAAGGATAAAGAAGCTCAAAGATTATCCAAGTGGAATTATTTGGAGAAAAAAAGAGTGAAAAAAATGAACCAGAGCAGTCGAGGCCAGTGGAGCAGCATGAATCAGTCTAACGCTATCAATAATTACACCTATTTGATACTTATAAACATGGCCCCAAAACTGCAGAATACATTTTTTTTTCAAGTGTATATGGAAGAGTCACCAAGACAGATTATATGGTGGACCACAAATCAGGTCTCAACAAATTGTAAATGATTGAAGTTGTACAGAATATGTCTTTGGTCACAACAATAATAAATTAGAAATCAATAAGATATATAGAAAACTCAATTATTTAGAACTCAATTATTTAGAAATTCAACAAGATCCTTGAAATAACTCATTAATCACAAAATAAATCAAGAAAATATAATCAAAATATATCCTATGAGTTAGACAGAAATTTATTGCTTTACATGCTTATATTATACAGATAATGAAAGGATAGGGGGATATTATGAAGAAATTCATGAAAGTAACTGAAAATTTAGATGACATGGAAAAATTCTTTGAAAAACACAATTTTTAAAAATAGATGCAAGGAGATACAGAAAAACACCAGTAGACCTTTATCTATTAAAGATATTGAATTCATAAATAACAAAAACCAAACCTTCCTACCAAGAAAATTTGAGGCCCAGATGACTTCACTAGTGAATTCTTTTGAACTTTTAAGAAAAAGTAATAGCAGTCTTACTCATTTTTCTTTTTTTTTTAAAAAACAGGAGAAGAAACATTTCTCTGTTTTATGAGTTCAGCATAATTCTGACAACCCCCCCCAAAAAAACACCCCAATCCAAGTCTAATAACCCTCATGAAAAAGGGCCAAAAGTCCTTAGCAAAATATTAGCAAATCAAGTGCAGTAATATATTACAAGATCCTCAAATTTGTGCACATGTTCTTGCCTCAGCCTGGCTCAGTCCTAAACCCCTTCCTGCTTTATTTGCATATCTGGATATCTGGTGCTTTGTCATTCCTGAGGTCCCTGCTGAAATGTAGCCACTTCAGATCCCCTAAAGAGCATCTTGGATCAGTCAACCTAACATAGCCTCTCTTCATCCCATGTTTCATAGTACCTCATACCCTATGTGTTTTCTTTATAGCACTTATAATAATGTAAAAGAATCGGATTTGTACATTTCCTTCTTTTCCCAGAATATAAGCTTATGAGCAGAGATTTTGTCCTTTTGATACCCACTGCATTGCTAGAGTGTCTGACAAAATGAATAGCACTAGTAATGGGCACTCTAAAATATTTATTAATTGAATGAATGAATGAAGTGCAAGTGGTCAGTGAAACTAAGCAACTTAGTACCTACATCTGTGAATTTTGGACATCTCTGAAGTTTCTACTTCATTTCTTCAAAGCTCTATTAGTCAGAACAGCCCTCTTCCCAAACTGAATTTTTGCTTTAGATTATAAAACTGCTCTGTGGGGGATCTGTACTGTATCAGGCAGGTGCATTCCCTAGGGAATTATGTGTCCTCACACCAGATGCCCAAGCGTGAAAAGCCTCCTCTTCCATACATGAGTCAGGCGGTTTCTGATCAAAGCAGCCACTTACTCTTGAAGGGCTTCCAGGAAATCCAGAATGTTGGGAAAGTTTTGTTAATAAAGACTTTTAAAGAGACGGGCATATGTTCTTGAAGTGGTCTGGATCACGCCACTGCAGCTCAATCCCCGCACCTGAGACATAGCTGACTACTTATTTAAGTGGGAGGAACTGTGCCCAAAAGACAAGAGTCCAGAAAGGTATCTGTGTTAGCTGATTCCTAAGTCTAATACTTCTTATATTTTACTGACACAGTGACTGCATCTCATTTTAAAACAAAAATGTCACGTGATTGCAATTCAACTTTGGTTCAGTAGAACCAAACATTTAAAATTTTATTAGGCTGTCACTCTGGAAAAAGAAGCTGTGTGTGTGTGTGTGTGTGAGAGAGAGAGAGAGAGACAGAGACAGAGACAAATTGAGACTCAAGTATTCACTTCTCTCTTTTGTAATGAAGGAGAGTATTCACCTCTCCTTTGTCTTTGGAGTATTTTTACATGGCATTAAACAAACTAACAAAACAGCAAAAGCCCACTGAAGACTATGGTCGGAAGCTATCTGCATAGAAGTATTTTTTTTCTTTAGCCTAAAATAATATAGGCAAACGTTCCCCTAAGCAGGTTTCCCCGAAGCAGGTTAATATCTAATGAAGGTTAATATCTTTGACTATCTAATGTTTGTGCCATAGCTAACTCAGGTAGCACAAGTACACAAAGTGACAAATCATGTATTTGGGACGTTCACCTCATTTCTCAGTCTCTCTCTGCCACCACAACAATCATTTCAGGGCTGTACAAGTGTGTGTTGATGCTCCTTTGCTAAATCACCTTGTTTAAATCTCCATAAAACATTGCTGCCATCAGCGGCTAGAAACTTTGAGAAGCAATTTAGGGTTGATATAATTTGCAAGTAATTTATCACTGTAAGGGGATGCTTTTATTAAATAGCTGCAGGGTGCCTTCATAAGAAACAAAATAAAAGGAAGGTTATATTACCTGTGTTCGTCCTCCTTCTCATCCTTCCTTGCTTCCACCCCTTTTGTTTTCTGATGTGGTTATTTAAACTTCTTCTCCTAGGTTGGAGAATGAAGAAGTAGACAAACCCTAGCATGTTTTGAACTGAAAAGATCCATAAGTATATGATGACCCTCCCTGCTTTTATTGAAAAAAGATTCCTGCAGGGCTTCCCTGGTGGCGCAGTGGTTGAGCATCTGCCTGCCGATGCAGGGGACACGGGTTCGTGCCCTGGTCCTGGAGGGTCCCACATGCCGCGGAGCGGCTGGGCCCGTGAGCCATGGCCGCTGAGCCTGCGCATCCGGAGCCTGTGCTCCGCAACGGGAGAGGCCACAACAGTGAGAGGCCCGCGTAACGCAAAAATAAATAAATAAATAAAAAAGATTCCTGCAAAGAAAAGGCACAACAAAAGCTACACCAAGCAGAGAAAATGTTGTGGAAGAGGTGGGCTTTGAGTCAGATCATAGATGACTGGAGGAGGAGGAAACTCCTTTAAGACAAAGCAAGAGTATGTGGCAAGGTCCTGGGGCTGCGAGTGTAGAGGTAGTGAGGAGACCTTCTAGTAGAATTTTATTTATCATTTTTGCTTTGTACTTAACATACTAAATTGCTATATCTATATAGTAAATTGGTGATTTAATGTGTCTATAGCTTAATTTTGAATAAATCTATATGTGATGTATCCAAATTATTCAAAATTCCGAAGGCTAACGTTTGTTCTTCCATTCAACCAACAGAGCTTAAACTTCTGGTATATGTCACCCAGTGTGTTAAAAATTAGGGGTACAAAGAAGATTGAATCAAATTGTGTAATAGATCAACCTATGAAAATTAAGTGTTTTAGTGGAACTTAGTGTTTTAGTGGCATTTCTGACTGAAGTTCTGTGTGACATGGGACAGAATGAGGCATTTTGACAGACAGGCACCAGCTTAGGGTGAGTAAGGTTAAGTCTTTGCATCATCATGTTTTTAATAATTCTTCAAACATTGAAATTCCAAGGGAACTTGCTGTGAGAATGCAGAGGGAGTGGGTACAGCTTGAGCGAGACAAAGAAGGCTTTCAACAGCAGGTAAAGGCTTCAGTAACACATGAGTTAGTGAACTTAGAATAATTAATCTGTATGGTTGGCATGTTCTCCATGGTTTGTATTAATTCAAGGGTGTTTGTGTATGGTTGCATGCATATATTTTATGGAAGCACGTTTATATCCTAGATGATTACTTGGACTAAAAATGGATAAACCATAAATTTTTAAATGAGTTATTTGGCCCATAAAAAAGCAGCCACTGGAGTGTAAGCAGCTAACAGAATTAATCTGGCTTTGAAGAGAAAGAATTGTCACTACTCAAAAACTTGGTGTTGATTTGCAAGCAAGACCCCTGTCCCCTTGCCCTCATCACGGTCGTCTGGTCTCCCTATCTGTCACTCGTGCCTTTGGATTTCAATCACATTTCCATGTAGTAGTTTGGTTCTGGAAGTGGAGATGGAGATTTTGTGGCCACACTGTTGGAGAACCCAAAGATGTTCTCATATTTACATATGTAAATATGGCCCAGTCACTAACCTCTTTCTAATTCATTGGCTCTACTAAACTCAGTACAGGCTGCAAAACCAGATAATGCTCCCTGTTTCAGTGGAGATAACACTGTTGGCTAATATTTTTTGAAAGAAAAGTGATGATTAAAAGAAATGAACATGAATTTTTTGAATTGAATTATTTGAGACATTTAAGGAAAGCTGATTTAAAATGTTTTACTATTTTTTTCCGGTTTGTTTTCCCATGGGCTATGCCTGTAGGGAGATTTTTTATTTTCCTCTTCCCCAAATAAGATCTTATTAAGATTTGTTCTAAGTTATTTTTTTAAATAAAGAAATGCATACAACTGAATAGTTTATCTTCTAATACCACTGAAAGAAAAAAATATTATCAAGTTCTTATCCCCTAAGGAAACAATATACAAATTCTTACTGGGTGGTTTATGAATAAGCTATACCCATGGAAAAACACTGGAGAGTCTAGGAATCTTGATGCTCAAATTTGCCCCCATCCCTTATTAATGACTCACTAGTCAAGGAGCTGCTGGCAACAGTACGTAGATCTTAGATTTGGCCATTTATCCCTCATCAACATTGGGTACGTGTGAGTTTCCTCGCTCCTCAATGCCAAGAATGGATGAATTAATTAGTGAATTGTTCACAGCCCAAGGAAAAGAGCTCTCTTTGGTCTTGGTCTCTGATTTTGTCCTCTAGTCAGATTTGTGCCTCAACCACAGGAGATAGGAGCAAGGAGACTAAATCTTATAGCGGAAGCCACTATGGTGAATAAAGGAGGGATTAGAGTCTGCCAGGAAAAGACCTAAATTTATTGGGCCCTCAACTTTCTTTCCTCCTACCCTAAATGGTTCATGTGGACTAACTCCAGGGTCAGAGATGATGGAAATTTTACCGTAATGATTCATTCTGAGGTTATTCTTGGCTGTGTCCTCAAAGTGTATTACTATTTATTAAGTGCCTATTTCATGGACAACACTGTACTTTCATGATCTTTAATTTAAAAAAATTTTTCATTAAAATTAAAAAAAAAACCTTCAGAAATAGGTATAATTGTATGTATATATGTATGTATGTATGTATGTATGTATGTATGTATGTATTTAAAATAGAAGAAGAAACTGAGGGCCAAAGTGAATAGCCAACCTGCTCTAGGACATACAGATGGTACAAGGCAGGGCCACCGTTGAACCAAGGTCTGTGTAAGGCTGATGTTTTTGAGCTTTCTACTGCATACAAATGGCCTCTTTGACAAACAGGTTTGAGCTCAAAGCTAGATCAGTTGGAGATTATTGATCTCACTATCACTTTAAGTCATTATTTGTATGAAGTATCACCGGAGCCTGGGAGGAGGGCAAATGAGAGAAAGTATTAAGTGGGTTAACAAAACGCTTTCACCTTATCTGTGAGGATGCATTCACAGCTAGAAGAAAACATATCACACTATCTCATAACTCACTCATGACATAATATGAGTAGGATAGCAACTGCTGGTTAAGAAAAGTCATCAAGAGAAGAGTTGTGAGTAGGACTTCTGATCTTTGATTGCTTTGAGGTACAATCAGGGCTCTTTGGTGTCTGTCATTTTCATGTTCACTGTGTCTTCAGAGCTCCCCGCAGGAGCCTCAAAAATGAGAGTGAGATTCCAGCTCAATAGCAAATGAATTTAGAATTGATTCTTCGTACACTTAAATCTATGATAAAGTAGATAAACAGACAAGCTGCTAGTAATAACAAAAATTAATATGAATTATAAAGCAACTAGGTAAGAATTAGATGAGCAGATTTTTCATTTGAAAAGAAAAATGCAAGTATGTTAGGTGTTAGTATCCAGAAACTTTAGCTTTGTGATGGAATATTTACAGATCCTGACACTTGATAGCTCCATGACTTTTCAGGACAAAATTCTCTATGCCTCAGTCTTCTCACAACAAAATGGAGATAATGGTAACACCTACGCACCAATGAAGCAGTGATGAGGATAATAGGAATGCTCCCTATACACAGGACCTGACCTGCTGTGAGCCTTGATACATTTGAATCATCAACTGTGATTTATCACTATGATTACCACTGAAATAGTGTGTAGGAAGATGGTAACATCTTTGGACAATTGAAAATTGAATATTATTTCACTGGGGTTCAAATCCGTTCCTGTACCACGAGGCAGGTCTACAAATGGAAAAGCTTCTTAATTTTATTGGGTCTTCCAAAAAGATGTAGATTTGTTTTATGAAAGCCCTTAAATCATGTTGTAATTATTCTTTTACCTAAAAGTTTGAACATAATAACTCCTCCACAAAACTGAGTTAGTTTTCTTTGTATTATCTGTTCTAATATAAGATAGGTAAGCATATAAGATGTGTCTCTATGTATAAAACTCATCAATTGGGACTTATGATATTTGCACAGGATTCATTGATTGCTATCATAAGACTGTTTAACACAGTGACAGTGATTCTATTTTGTCAAATACTCGCACTGCAATAAAGTTCTAATGTGAATGAGATATCATCTCACAGCAGTCAGAATGGCCATCATCACAAAATCTAGAAACAGTAAATGCTGGAGAGGGTGTGGAGAAAAGGGAGCACTCGTGCACTGCTGGTGGGAATGTGAATTGGTACAGCCACTATGGAAAACAGTGTGGAGGTTCCTTCAAAAACTACAAATAGAACTACCATATGACCCAGCAATCCCACTACTGGGCATATACCCTGAGAAAACCGTAATTCAAAAAGAGTCATGTACCAAAATGTTCATTGCAGCTCTATTTACAGTGGCCAGGAGATGGAAATTACCTAAGTGTCCATCATCGGATGAATGGATAAAGAGGATGTGGCACGTATATACAATGGAATATTACTCAGCCATAAAAAGAAACGAAATTGAGCTATTTGTAATGAGGTGGATGGACCTAGAGTCTGTCATACAGAGTGAAGTAAGTCAGAAAGAGAAAGACAAATACCGTATGCTAACACATATATATGGAAGCTAAGAAAAAAAAATGTCATGAAGAACTTAGGGGTAAGACAGGAATAAAGACACATACCTACGAGAGAATAGACTTGAGGATATGGGGAGGGGGAAGGGTAAGCTGTGACAAAGCGAGAGAGTGGCATGGACATATATACACTACCAAACGTAAAATAGATAGCTAGTGGGAAGCAGCCGCATAGCACGGG